>NC_139390.1:84410000-84735000 GCF_054392235.1 Sus scrofa
CTCATTTCGATCCTGGAAATTAAACTACATTTTCCTAAATGCTAATTTGTTACTACATTTTGCTTTAGAAATAAACGATTTTGAGTTGACACTTTCTGTCTTGCCTTTTTGTCTTTTCAGGGCCACAACAGCGGCATATGGAATTTCTCAGGCCAGGGGTGGAATCTGAGCTACAGCTGCTGGCCTATCTACACCACGGCCACAGCAACACCAGATCCAAGCTGCATCTGCAACCTACACCACAGCTCATGGCCATATTGGATCCTTAACCCACTGAGCGGGGCCAGAGATTGAACCTGCATCCTCATGGAGACTAGTCAGATTCATTTCCACTGAGCCATGTGGGAACTCCCTTTGTCTTGCCTTTAGCAACTGTTATTTTCTTTTTACACAGAACTGTTGTTTCTTCTCCCTTCTGATTTAGAAGACTGTTGGTTTTTGGAATAGAAATACATAGTCCAGGAGTTCCCGTTGTGGCTCAGTGGTTGACGAACCCAACTAGTATCCATGAGGATGTGAGTTCGATCCCTCGCCTTGCTCAGTGGGTTAAGGATCCCGTGTTGCTGTGGCTGTGGTGTAGGCCAGCAGCTGTATCTCCAATTCGACCCCTCACCTGGGAACTTCCATATGCCACAAGTGCAGCCTTAAAAGGACAAGAAGACAAAAAAAAAAAAAAAAAAAGAAAAAAATACATATTCCCGATTATCCAGACTTAGGGAGATTCTGGGTTGTTTCCAATAATCTGAATGACATTAAAATACGTGTTATTTTTAATCAACATTAAACTTACATATGTCATCAAAGGAGTATTATGAAATCAAATAAAAATTAGTTTAGCTGTTGTAACCCTTTGCCCTACGTTGTAGTCACCTGGGAAACTGTAAAAAAATATTGATATCCAAGTCCTACTCAAGATTCTGATTTAATCAGTTTGGTCATTGGGATTTATAAAAGGTTCCAGTTGATTCCAGAGAATGGCCAATGTTAAGACTGAAAGAATTAGGCTATTATGGTTCTAAGATATTATTTTCTATATTTGAGGCTAGCTGCATGTACAAAAAAGGAAAAAAGGTGGCGATATATTTTCCTTTGTTTAAAAAAAGTGACTTAAAGCAATACAAGTGTACCTTACAGTTCTAGAACTCTGAATTCCAAAATGATTTCACTGCTCTAAAATCAAGTTAGTGTCAGAGCTGCATTCCTTCTGGAGATTGCAGGTGAAAATTGGTTTTGTTACCTTTTCCAGCTTCTAGAGGTTGTTTGAATTCCTTGTCCTGTGGCCTCTTCCTTCTATCTTCAAAGCCATTAGGGTAGCATCTTCAAATCTCTCACTGACTCTATCCTTTCTGCCTCTCTCTTTCATTTATAGGGACCTTCGTTATTACATTGGGCTCATCTATTTAATGCAGGACAATCCCCCACCTCAAGATCTTACTGTCTGTAAAGTCTTCTTCCCATGTGAATTAATATATTCCCATGGTTTTGGGGATTAGGATGTGGGTATCTTTATAGGGCATTCTGCTGTTTACCACAAGCTTCATAGTTTGTAGTTGTTTTCCTCTTCATTTTACATACTCTTTTCTGTGGAAGATGCCACATTTCTATCTCCAGCTCCAGGTCACACTGGACATTTGCTGCTGTGTGGTTCCATGGGCCCTGGAACCCATGCTGTTTCTCACTGTTAGGTTTTTGGTTTTTGCCATCTTGGTTTGAACATCTTATCTCCTTTTCTCAAGTCACACCATCTCTTTGCCCTTCCAGACCTAAGGCATTTCCCTCTCCAGGAAGCTTTTTTTTTTTTTTTTTTTTTTTTTTTTTTTATGGCTGCACCATTGGCATATAGAAGTTCCCAGGCTAGGGGTTAAATCGGAGTTGGGCCGAGTCTTCAACCTACACCACAGCTCACGGCATCTCTGGAGCCTTAACCCACTGAACAAGGCCAGGGATTGAACCCACATGCTCACGGATACTAGTCAGGTTTGTTGCCGCTGAGCCACAACAGGAACTCCTCCAGGAAGCTTTTTTCAAAAATTGAAGTATAACTGATATATAACATCATGTAAGTTTAAGGTGTATTGATTTGATAGTTTATATTTTGCAATATGATTACCACCCATAGTGTCAGCTAATGCCTCTATCATGTAACATAATTATCATTTCTTTTTTGTGGTGGTAACATTTACCATCTAGTCTCTTAGCAGTTTGAAGTTCATAAATACAGCATTGTTGACTATAATTACTATGCTGTGCATTAGATCTCCAGGACTTGTCTTCTAGTTGTCTCTATCCTCAAACAACATCTCCCCAATTCCCCCATTCCCCACCTCTGCTAATCACCATTCTACTCTCTGCTTTTATGAGACTGGCTTATGTATGTATGTATGTACGTATGTATGTGTTGTTTTTTGGCTGCTCCTCGGTATGTGGAGCTCCTGGGCCAGGGATCAGATCTGAGCCACAGTTGCGATCTAAGCTGTAGCTGTGGCAATGCCAGATCCTTCACCCATTGTGCTGGGCCAGGGATCAAACCTGCCTCCCAGTGCTCCCTAGATGCGGCCACATCAGGAACTCTGAGTTTTGCTTCTTTTGGATTCTACATATAAATAATATACAATATTTGTTTTCTCTGTCTGACTTATCTCACTTAAGTAATTCCGTTATAGTCCATCCATATTATCACAAATAGCAGGATTTCCTTCTTTCTCTTGGCTGGGTAATATTCTGGTGTGTGTGTGTACACACATCTTCTTTATTTTTTTAAAATTTTATGGACACACTCATGGCACGTGGATGTTCTTAGGCCAGGGACTGAATCCAAACCATAACTGTGGCAATGTGAATCCTTAACTCACTGCACCACAGAGCGAACTTCTGTAGCTTCATCTTTAGACAGCTTCCTATTAACAATCTGCTTACTGTCCCATACTCATCATTTTAGTGTAACAATTATAAATCAGGCATGGGGTGTTGGTTATGCTAACATAATTTTCATCTATAATAAAACCAGAAATGAAGCATAATCTATTTATTTTCCCCTCTGCAGCCTATTGTATAAGCACAGATTTGGAGTTCTTTTGTGGCTCATCAGGTTAAAGGTCCGGTGTTGTCATTGCAGTGGCTCAGTTCGCTGCTGTGGAGTGGGTTTGATCCCTGGCACGGGAACTTCCACATGCTGCAGGTGTGGCCAAAAAAAAAAAAAAAAAAAAAACAGCACAGATTCAATTCCATTTCTCTCTTTGTGCAGAGATAATATAAATTACAATGGCATTTGATTTTAATTTTTTTTTTTCTTTTTTGGCTATACCTGCAGCATGTGGGAGTTCCCAGGCCAGGGATTGAACCTTTGCCATAGCAGTTTACCTGAGCCACTGTGGTGACAATGCCTGATCCTTAGCCCAATAAGCCACAAGAGAATTCCCTATAATGACATTTTAAACAATCACAATACTATTTAGCCTCATTGGATGAAGTCTCCCACACTTAGGTTCCTCATACATAAAGAGGGTATAATCCAAATAGGGATGGTAGGATGTGCTTTTCAATATATGTATTAACAGAGCAATCTTTCTTTCTTTTTCTTTTTCTTTTTGGCTGCCATATAGCTCAGTCCATAAGAAAAATATAATTATTTAAGAGTGACAATTGGATTCAGTCTTCTCCTTCTTTTTCTTCTTCTCTTTCTTCCATTCCCACCAACAGCATAGAGGGTTCCCTTTTCTCTGTACCCACTGGAGACTTTTCATATCATGGAATTACCTCCTCTGACTTTTTCGTCTGGCTTATTCCTATTTATTCTTTAATACTCAGCCCTAGTATCACCTTTTCTTAGAAGTCTATTAGGTTTTCATAGGCTTAATGTACTGCATTGTGATGTCTGTCTCAATGACTAGACTGAGTACTCAAGGCAGGGACTAGATTTTTCTCTTCTAATATAAAGGTCTAATGCAATGCTTAATACATAGCACTACTCAATAAATATTTTGGGAATGAATTGGAATTAATGAGTGAATTTCCTCTTGTTTTAAATATTTTTTTGGGGGCCTACTATTTGGTACCACATCATCAGTGGTGCATGACTTAAAAAGGTAGAGTCCCTTGACTTACTATAGAATGAAAATTTTGTATGTCTATTAACTATTTATTTCCAGTGCCATTTTTAATGGCTTCAAAGAATCCCACAGCATGGAAGAACCGTCATTTATCTAAGCAACTTCTTTTTTGGTATGTGTTAGATATGTAACTTGTTTCTGAGTTTTTGACATTATAAATACTAAAATGAACATGACTTTAATTCTGCCTCTGAGGTACCTGGTTATGCCTAGGGTACATTCTTCAGAGTGGAAGAGCAGTATATTGCTAAACTGCTTCTCAGGGATGTTATATATTTGCAGTAAATAAGAGTGCATATTTCTCCTTTGCCAACACTAGGTGCTATAAATATTTGCAACAAGAGAGTTAAAAAACATGATCTCAATAATTTACATTTCTTAGGTTATTAGTGGAATTGAACATTTTATTTCTGTATTTTTCTATATATGTATGTCTAACCATGGTGGCTATACATTTCTCAGCAGAGAAAATAATTCGGAGTGTCTGTAATGAAATAGGTGCTTGCTTTAATAAAATTAAACCTAGGTCTTCTCAGTTAGCAACAAAGAGAAAACCTCTCTGGGAAATTTCTTGTGAACTTTATAATCCCAAATGTGATCACACAAAACCCCCCTTTCCCTTGTGGATCTTGGGCTAAATACACTGCTACTACCTTCTTAATTTGTAATTTAAAGTCCTCATAGAGGCCAATTATGAGGACTCTAAATTACAGCATAGCTGTGACCAGGCTGGATAAAGTGTTCACTCTGTTGAAACAAAAGTTAACATGGTTAGGGAGAGTAATCCAAAACTAAATAAGCTGTTTATCTGATGTTTTATTGTTTTCTATCTATTGCTATGTAACAAACAAGCCCCCAATTCAGTGGCTTAAACCAGCAAGTATGTATTACTTTTAACAATTTCTGTGTGGGTTAACTGGACTCAACAGCACAATTCTATACCATGTGGCAGGGCTGCGGTCACCTGAAGGCCCCACCCAGCTGGAACATCCCAGGTGGCTCACTTTCTTGGCAGGTGGTTGGTGCTGCTAGCTGGCCGGAACTCAGCTGGGGCTGCTGACTGATCGGCCTTAATTGTCCTCCACGTGGCTTGGGGTCCAGGAATGAATGTTTAAGCATGCCTCCACATGACAAGTCACCTTCTCCCACCTGGAGTACGAGCAAGCAACCCAAAGCGCAAACCCCAGAGAATGGGCTAGAAAAATAATTTCCTCTCCCCTCTGCTTGAGGTCAAACTCCTGGTGTCTCATTTCCTCTGGGAACCCCCACTTGTAGCTCGACCACTGAAATGGTAACCTGCCACTTTTAGGGATCACACTGGTCTCTCAGAGATCCCACCTGGATAAGCAGTTAAGAACTGAGCTGACAATGCTGACAGTCATTCTCAGAATATGCACTTATGTGGACTGCAAAGTGGGGGAAGGGTGGTGGTACACATCATTGCAGTCTCATGACAATTTCTATCTTACCATTGTAAGAAAACACTGCAAATGGGCTACCTGTTTACACACTACTTAAGAACAAAAATAACATGGAAAGATAGAAGAGACAAATCAACTGATCTAGTATATGTCCATATTAACTACAATAAATACTTCATTAATTTTTGTCTTTTTTTTTTTTTTGTCCCGCACCCAGGGCATATGGAAGTTCCCAGGCTAGGGGGAGAATCATAGCTGCAACTACCAGCCTACACCACAGCCACAGCAATGCTGGATCTGAGCTGCATATGCCACCTACACTGAGGCAGCACCAGATCCTTAACCCACTGAGCGAGGCCAGGGATCAAACCTGCATCCTTGTGGATACTTGGTTTTACTGTATATGTTGCAGACGTAGCTTGTATCCCGAGTTGCTGTGGCTGTGGTGTAGGCTGGCACCTGCAGCTCCAATTTGACCCCTAGCCTGGGAACTTCCATATGCTGCAGGTGTGGCCCTAAAAAGCAAATAAATAAATAAATACAAGTATCCTGGCTAGCATACTTACTGAAAGTGGATTTGGCCTTTTCAAAGTCTCTCTCCCTTGTGTGACGTAGATAAGGGAAAAAAAGAATTTATTTATTTATTTATGTCTTTTTGCCTTTTCTGGGGCCACTCCCACAGCATATGGAGGTTCCCAGGCTAGGGGTCGAATTGGAGCTGTAGCTGCCAGCCTACGGCCAGAGCCACAGCAACGTGGGATCCGAGCCATGTCTGCGACCCACACCACAGCTCACGGCAATGCCGGATCTTTAACCCACTGAGCAAGGCCAAGGATCTAACCCGAAACCTCATGGTTCCTAGTTGGATTCGTTAACCACTGAGTCACGACAGGAACTCCGAAAAAAAGAATTTTAAAATGTCCCCAAAGTAGGAGTTCCCTAGTGGCTCAGTGGGTTGGGGATCTGGCATTGTCACTGCTGTGGGTGTGGTTAGTGCTGTGGCATGGGTTTGGTCCCTGGCCTGGGTACTTCCCCATGGCTGGGACAAAACAAAACAAAACAACAACAACAACAAAACAAACCCAAATAATTAACTTGATGTAGATTATTCTAAACTTCTAGATATTGAACTTTTAATTTTAAACATTGGAGTTTTCAATTGTAAGAGTAGGCAATGTCTTTTCCTTTAAATTGCAATTGTTCTCAGAGGCTAATGCGCAATAAAAATGTTATTAATAAAGGTTACTAATATTTGACGTTTTACTTAACACTAGTAAGACAATGAATAGTAAAAGCAATGTTTGCCTTTCTTATGAGGGTGCTGCCAGCCAAGGCCATGAATTTCCAGCCTACGACACAAGCTCTGCTGAATAACAATTTGAATAAAACTCTAAATCTAGGAATACACATCTAGGTACATAGGAAATGACATACACAGTATCTTTTTCCTAAATTATTATTTAATCTGTACCCTAACAAAATGCCAAGAAGTTACATCTGGGTGGACTGGGTATACTTTCCAGTAGGTACAAAACTTCTATCTTTGTTATCAAAATTTTCTTTGTACATAGGTAAAGGCTTGGAGATCAATAATCTTTGTGATTTCACCATGAAATTACATTCTTTTTGCTTGAATTCCTCGGAGTACGCACAAGGCTTCCTGTTCTGAATCCTCTGCCTTTCCCCCTCTCTGCTCTGATTTCAGTGTATGCTGAAGGCAAGTATAATTATGAAAATTTTTAGTTCTTAATTTTATCAAGGTGGTGATTTCAGAGAGAGAGATACAAATTATATGGTGATGAAAAATTTAAGCCTGGCTTTACAGAGGTAATCTTTTTTATCCATTCCTTCCTTTTCCTTAAAAATTTTTTTCTCTATCTTTATTCTCTAAATTTAGATGTGCTTCCCCCTCAGAATTTCAGTAGATTTTTTTCTCTCTGCTAAAGAAAACTTCTGATGAGCTGTTTTCCCTTTCATCTAAGAACATTTTGCTTTCTTTGATATATAAAACATGATTATTGGTGTTTCTACTGATCTTAGATATGAGGAAAGTCCAAGTGACACAGTTAATGACAGGGGCTCTGGGAGTTCCTTTTGTGGCGCAGTGGTTAACGAATCCAACTAGGAACCATGAGGTTTCGGGTTAGATCCCTGGCCTTGCTCAGTGGGTTTAGGATCTGGCATTGCCATGCGCTGGGGTGTAGGTTGCGGATGTGGCTTGGATCCCGGGTTGCTGTGGCTCTGGTGTAGGCCAGTGGCCACAGCTCCGATTCGACCCCTAGCCTGGGAACCTCCATATGCTGTGGGAGCAGCCCTAGAAAAGGCAAAAAGACAAAAAAAAAAAAAAAAAAAAGGGGCTCTGGAAAGTCTGAATCCATCTGGAAACTCTTCAGCACTCATAGGCGGGTTAGTGTCCTGTTGGTCCTGGAGAATCCCCTGAGAGGTGGAGGGCAGCTGCCGCTCACTCTGGGGACACAGGCTGTCCCCACTGGTGGCAGCCATATTTGGGAAACACTGTATTCCCCCTTTTTCTTTTTTTGTGAGTTGCGTGTAGGATATGGGTATACAAATAAGGCAGTCCTATAAAACCATCTGCTGATAGTTCCTGTTAAGTCTTTTGACTAGACTTTGGCTACATAAAGGTACCCAAAATATAAACAAATTTTAACAAATGATAAAACTGCTTTCCATATTAGTCTTTTATACTAGGAATTTCCTTTCTCTAACTAGTGGTAGTTGTATAGACTCAAGCAAGGTTTTTTTTTTTGGTCTTTTTGCCTTTCCTAGGGCCGCACCCGTGGCATATGGAGGTTCCCAGGCTAGGGGTCTAATCGGAGCTGTGGCCACTGGCCTATGCCAGAGCCACAGCAATGCAGGATCCTAGCCGTGTCTGCAACCTACACCCCAGCTCATGGCGACGCCAGATCCTAAACCCACTGAGCAAGGCCAGGGATCAAACCCGAAACCTCATGGTTCCTAGTCGGATTCATTAACCACTGAGCCACGATGGGAACTCCAAGCAAGGGTTTTCAGGATAGAAAAATTAAAGCAAGTCACTTTAGAGTTTTAACTCAATCCAAGTATGTATTGTGTATATACAATGTTCAAAGTATTGTGCCATGATGGAGCTTAATAGTTCACCTGAAGCACTCCATGGCTGTACTCTTTTTTTTTTTTTTTTTTTTTTTTTGTCTTTTTAGGGCCATACCCTGGGCACATGGAGGTTCCCAGGCTAGGGGGTCAGACCAGAGCTACAGCTGCCAGCCTACACCACAGCCACAGCAACGGAGAATCTGCGCCGCATCTGTGACCTACACCACAGCTGATGGCAATGCTGGATCCTTAACCCACTGAGTGAGGCCAGGGATCAAACCCTCCTCTTTGTGGATACTAGTCAGGTTCATTAATCGCTGAGCCATGAGGGGGAACTGAACGGCTGTATTCTTCACACCTACACGATAATCCACAGCTACTGTTGTTTTAACTGTGACTTAGCTAGAAGTGAAGTTTTCCTCGTCCTTCCTTCTGCAGTGAACCTCTGATTATTGCCAACTATTTTACTGTAACCAGAGGCAAAGTAAAGCAGGAGACTGAATAATTCTGAAAAATTGTAAACAACAGTTGGCTAATTGTCTTATGTCTCCTTTTGTTTCACCAGTAGAACAGCGTTAATAGGGAGCTGACAAATCCATGACAGACACAAAACTTAACCTTAGATCATTTAGATTGAATACCTGTGACCACTCTGTGTTTAGGGTGTTTCACTATTATTATCTGTTTCTTCTCAATGGAGGACATTTATTTGTTAGTGAATATTCTACTAGCACTTATTCGCCAGATATGTTAACATACTCAAGGTTAAACTATTTGTCCAAACCCAGGCAACAAGATTCTGTGAGAAGTCAGGCTTAATGCCTGCCTTCCTCCTTCCGAATGCGTTAACAGTGAAGTGAAAGTTGTCTCTCTCCTGCTGGCACACCTACTTCCCCCTTTTGCTGACATTCATTGAAGGATTTAGAATATAAACCTGAGGTGCTTAAATTTTCAGGAATGGCAAGCTGTTGATACTGCCTTTTACCTTGGCAATGTACAAGTCATCATTTCAGATCATGAGAAAAACATTTGGGATATTAAACCTACTCATGGAAAACAAATCTTTAACAAACATTTGTAACCATGAGATGCGGTACAGTTGAATTCATTTTAGTGCGTCTGTGACCTGCACCACAGCTCATGGCAATGCCAGATCCTTAACCCACTGAGCAAGGCCAGGGACCCAACCTGCAACCTCATGGCTCCTAGTCAGATTTGCTTCCACTGCACCATGACTGGAACTCCAAAAAGTTGTAAACTTTTAAAACTTCTACAGTGGACATTCCTGTGCCTCTCTTTTCTCACGCTGCCTCCCTCCTCCCATAGTTCCATGTGATAAAATCCAGTTCACTTTCCAAGCCCATCTCAAATAACTTTTTCTCAGGGAAACTATTGCCTCTCTCAAACCAATATAATTTTTCTTCTGACTTCTCTGTAGAACTTCGTAACTTTTCTTTGACCCCACCTTTTGGTTCCTTTTAACTGCGAGTTCTTTTCTTTTCTTTTCTTTTTCTTTTAACTGCGAGTATTTTAAACATTATCTATTTTTAAGGCCTTAAGGATTCAAAGAGTACCCTAAGGGTGAAAAGCTACTTTCCTCTATAATATGTTTTCCACTAATGCATCAGGAAGAATGCTTTACTGTTAATAATGTTAACAGTAACCTTAATAGTGGGAGTGGACGGGAGGGGCCCAGATTATGATGACCTGTGCTGGTTTCTATCCCCATATAATTGGTCTCTTAAACTGAGAACGATGCGAACCTAACTTTCAAATTAGAAGATCAGGAGAGGAAAAACACCCCTCAGCGATCTAGGCGCAAATTAACCCCGCCTCCACGCTGTTCGGAGCAGCTGTCCCAGGAATCCTCCTTTGCTTAGAATGTGGGAGAGGTTTGGTGGGGCGGCAGCTGTAAAGCAAGGAATCTTTCCCGTTCCTCGTCCTCAGGATCTTTAGCCCCACACCGCCTTCCGAATGAAGGTGGCAGCTGGCAGGGCATCCCAGTGGAAATCTCTTTCCGAGTTTTCGCCGGGCGCGGCAGGCGGGCAGCAGCGGCAAGCTGTCAGGGGTGGGGACTCTGCTCCCCTTAGACGAGCACGGCAGCCTCGGTGACTCCGGCGCTGCCACCTCTCTGGCTAGTAACGGTCCCTCAGGTGTCCTTCTTCGATTCCAAGAAGACACCTTGGCAACGAGAGGCGGGTTCCGTCCGCGCCAGGAGGCTCTACGGTAACAACAACAGAAGGAGCGTCAGAATCCCCGCTCGGCACTTGCCAAGCACCTTCCCAGGCCGGGGGGCGGGCGGTGGGGAGGAGGCGGCTCCCGGAAGGAAAGGTCTTTCCCGGCCGGGCGGGGCTCACACCTGGTGTCCGTGCGGAGCGCCCGCTAAGGCTCCCGCCTTCAACCGCGGTCCTGCCAGCAAGCGGGCGTCCCCGCCGGCCCCCGCCCGGGAGGCTCCCCTCGCGTCCCCACCCAACAGCCGCCGCCAGTCGCCCCCGCCTTCGCGCGTGCCCGCCTGCCCCGCCGCCCCGCGCGCTCGCGCACGCGCACGCCGCGCCCCGAGGCCCTCGGCGCTGTCATGGCGGCGGGGAGCAGCCTCAGTTCGCACACGGACAGCCGCGCGAGCCGCGGTGGGGCAAGCTGTGGCAGTAGCATCCTCACCGCCCGCAGCAGCCGGAGCCGCGGCGTCCGTAGCGCCGGCAGCGGCTGTTTTTGCAAAGGCTGAGCGCAGGGGAGGGTCGGGCCAGGAAGCCATGGAGTTCTGTGCAGCCGCGGACTCCCGGGGAGAGGACTAGGCAAACTTGGAGGCTGCGACCAGGTGCACTGACCTCTCTCTCCTCCCTCCCCTTCTCGCCGAATCCGCCGGGCCTCCCCTTCCTTCTGGCCGCCGCACACACCTCCCTCCTCTCCTAGTTGAACCTCAGGTGCCCGAGAGGTGCTCCACTCCTCCCCCTGGGCCGAGGGTTGAGAATAATCACCGCCCCCTTCCCCGCCCTTTCCTGCCCTGGATCCCCGCCGCCACCTCTGTTTCGCGGCTGCCAGGCGGGGGCCGAGGAGAGTCCGGAGTGTCTGGGTGAGAAGGAACTTTCTACCTCTTGGGGAGCTTGGGGGCTCCCGGCTTTTCTCCAACCCCTCCTTTCCCAGCGACAGTTTCTTTTTCCGTGCACCTGTGAGGAGAGGTTGCCCTGCGCCTGGAACCTGCGAGAGTGTGGGGGAGGAGTGAACCTGTCCCCGAGCCTTTCGAACCCGCCTGCGTAGGGCACCCAGCTCCTGGAGCCGCGGGGAGGCAGGTGGCTGGGAGTGGAGCACCTTTGGGAACTTATTCGACGGACAATAACTACTCCCCTCCCCCCTCAACCTTAAAACAAAACCTAGCCTATTTAACAGTGATCTAATCTTCCAATAGGGTTTGGCGTTGTTGTCAGCCTCGGGGAGAGAGATTGGACAAATATTCTCCAAGAGAAGGAGGGCGACGCCAAGGACTTTCCACATCAACTGCTTTTGGGGTTTCTCCACAACTTGGAAGAGTGACCTTTTCCGTTTTGCTGTGCGTCTGTGTGCTTATTACTGGTGCAGCGACTCTGCCCCAGAGTGACTCCGAGTTGTCCTTTCTTGAGAACTAGCAATGGCTAGCGAAGACAATAATGTCCCTTCCCCGCCACCAACAGGTGATGACGAGGGAGGTGGAGGGAAAGAAGAAACCCCTGCAGAAGGGGGTGCCCTGTCCCTGAAACCAGGGCTCCCCATCAGAGGCATCAGGATGAAATTTGCCGTGTTGACGGGGTTGGTTGAAGTTGGAGAAGTATCCAATAGGGATATTGTAGAAACTATCTTTAATCTGGTAAGTAGATCTCTGTTTTACAAGCATGTATTCTCAGTGGGTAAGGGAACAAGACGTTAAAGCTGGAGCCATGTGCTTTACTCAGGCTGATGATAGAAACAAAATTCTTCTGACCTAAGTGAATCAATTTCTTGTATTTTTTAGCCTAGGGGGAATTTCGTAAACTTAGATAGACCTCGAGGTTTTGTGAAAGTAAACAGAGCACTTTGATCATAAGGAAATAAGTGTTGCTGTGGAAGTATTATGGGGGATTCCAGTGGAGTTTTATTCTGTAATTTTTTTTCTTGGAATGTAAAAGTCTGCATTTCTCTTTGACATTTTAAGGTCTTGTGATCTTTTTTTTTGGACTTGATAAAGTAAATGATAGTCCTGCCTACTCTTATGAGTCTGCCTAAGTTATGTTTTGCCATAAGTTTTGAACAGAACATTTTTGTTCATAGGGCTGATGAAAGATTAATTTGAAGCAAAGTTAGCATTTATATTTAATTTTGACTGGTTTTTTTTGTAGACTTAAAGTTACATTTTGGAATGAATTTAGAGTTACATCTTGTGAAAATTGAATGGCAACTTAAAAAGAGGATTGCAGCAGAAATGTAATTTTTATTTCTTTTGTGAGTTCATGTCTATCAGCAAAACATATTTGGTCATTGGAAGTTGTTATGAGCTATGGATGTTGTTTTTAAAGGTGAATATGTAATATTTCCCATTCCCCCTATTCCAGTCTTAGAAACAGTTATTACTGCTAATGAGGACTTCTTAGATTTCTTTATTTCAATCTCTGTTGCCCATCAACCTAAAGAGGAAAAAGTAAATTTGACTTCCTCCTTCTTCCACCTGCTCACCTGTGTTAGAAGATTACAGATAGAAACAAATATGAAGGTACAATAGTTGAATAACTGTTTAGCACCTTTCCCCTTGCCTCTGTTTCAAGGTTACGCTTGTTTTATTCAGGGCAGTTAATTATTTCCTTCACTAGACCTTTACTAATAGAACGGTCACCTGTGGTACACTCCTAGAATGAGAAAGTAGCTAGATGAAGTTCACTTACCTATGGAGTAATGAAATTTTAAACAATAGAGTATTTCTCTACTAGTTTGTTGTGTTGGGAGTCTATATTTAAATACCAACACACACATACACATGGTTTTTAAGCTATGTATATTATGGAAATATTCAAGTGTATGGAAAAATAGAACATTATAATGAACGCTGGTGTCTGTCATTCAGCTTCAATAGTTATAAACATCTTGGAGATCTTGTGTGTATGTGGACTTTAAAAGTTTGTGAATCCCAAGGAGATAAAAGGCAAATTGTTGTATTCCTTTACCTCAAGCTAGACTTGAAAATGCCATGTTCTTCTGGCAGAAGGAGGATTCCTGCTCCTCTATTCTTTAGAATGTCCTCTCTGGAGGTGAATGGCTGAACATCATTTTATCATTAAGGGAAATCCAAATTCTGTATTAATAGTTTGTTTATATGCTGCCTAGAACCGTAGGCCTGGTAAAGATGTTAAGGTTATTGATTAAGTCCTTCCTAGCTCCATGTTTGTGGGGCAGTGGAGGTTTGGGTAGAAGGCGAGGGAAAATCTGTTCTGTTGCATCTCCTCTTCACCGTCATTGTCTTACTGTAGAGCAGAGAAAATTCAATTAGTTCTTTTCCTTGCTTTTGCCCTTACAATACTTGTCACGCTCCCACATGGATGCCTAGGGTTTTGGCCAGTCTTGAAAATCTTGGGAACTGAAATACTGGAAATCTGGTAAGCTGGTCCATTTCAATGTTGTTAGTACTGCTGGACTTAAATATTTCCTAATTGATAGTTAATCAGCTTTGGTCTCAATTATAGTCAAAGAAAAAAAATTCCATTAACTACTAATAAGCATGGTTTAAAAAAAGTTATTTCAGTTTACTATGTGCCATGCAATTGGCCAGGCCAGATGCTTTACCTGTGCTTTTTAATTCTTTCCTCATCAACTCTTTAATACATAGACCTCATTTTATAGATGAGGAAACTGACACACTGAAAGGTGAAACAGATTGGTGATTCTTAGAATGGCACCCCTTCTAGGCATACGTTTGTTTCTTGAGTTGATGTAGAGGTGTTTGCTTCCCTAAGCAGATATTTATAGCTTAGGCATAGCTTTCTCCAATGTAAGGACAGAAAAAATACTGGTCCTGCTAATACCATTAATAATAATAAAATCATTGGTCCTGAAACCTTGTTCAGATTTCATTTCGTCTTAGTTACCATTGAAATAGTTTTCAAAAACCTACTTTAAAAAGACCTTAAAAATAAAAAAAATACCATTTTTCAGGTTATTCAGTTTTTTTCACTCTGAATGTGGATGCAGTAAGTTGATTTTAACTTTTTTTATAGTCTAGTATGTTGGATTAAAATTTCTAAAATTGTGAAAAACAGAATATAGGCAAAAGAATGTATAACAAGCATAAGTAATGAAATATTATAACAATATAAGCACTGTGAAACTTCCCTGTAACTTAATCAGCATATTGCAAATATCACTGAATCCTCATGTGTGCTCCTCCTTTATCCTCGTTTATCTTCTCTTCACTGGATTTTTCTTTTCTTTTCTTTTTTTTTTTAAGGGCCACACTTGCAGCATAAGGAAGTTCCTAGGCTAGGGGTCGAACCCAAGCTGCAGCCCCCAGCAACGCCATTAGATCTGAGCTGCGTCTGTGACCTACACCGAAGCTCACTGCAACGCTGGTAAGCAAGGCCAGGGATTGAACCCACAACCTCATGGTTGCTAGTTGGATTTGTTTCTGCTGAGCCGCAATGGGAACTCCTTTATTAGTTATTTTAAATGATAAAGTTTGTACTGTTAAAATTAACCCCCCCCACCTCCCTGAGAGTTGTCCAAATAGTAAGTGGTAGAACTATCTGACTCCAGAAGTCTTTTTTAACAAACTGCTGCCTCCAATTGTTAATGTAATAAGTTTTGATTAATAGTACACTTGTGTATTCATGTGTTTCAAGCTTTTGGTCAGCTTCTACATTTTTCTGGGTGCAATTTAAAACCATTTTATTTTTTCTCCATCTGTATGCTAAAGTAATTTGTCAGACTTTTGGACCCAGAATAACTAATGTATTGGTGTCTTTTTAGGAATTTGCTAGGCTTTCACCAAGTGCCTATAGCTATTCAATTCTGTTTAATTCTGGAATAATATTTCCCATGAGCTGGTGACAAATACACGTTTTCATGAAATTTTTTTCTTTAAAAAGTAACTGGGAGTTCCCGCTGTGAGAGAAGTCAGGTTCCATCCCTGGCCTTGCTCAGTGGGTTAAGAATCCGCTGTTGCTGTGAACTGTGGTGTAGGTTGCAGATGCAGCTCGGATCCTGCGTGGCTGTGGCTGTGGCGAAGGCATGTGGCTACAGCTCTGATTTGACCCCTAGCCTGGGAACCTCCATTTGCTGTAGGTGCAGCCCTTAAAAACAAACAACAACAACAAAGTAGTCATATGATTTTTAATTAACATGTTAAAGTTTAGAGGATGGAATATATTTTTTTACTACTCATTATGTGGCATTTGATATAGGTTCTGCTAAATGTTAGTGGTGCAAATTCTTAATACCTATGGAAGCTGAGCAGATCACACAAGCCCTCTGTATTAACTGTGTGTGGAGAGTATACTCGAAGGGGCAGCTGCTATTCCATTTTAGCTGGTTGTTGTCCTGCAGTAACGTGGGCCCAGTGATGTGTAAACCTTATGATTTTTCAGGAAGAATTCAAATTTAGATTTTAAAAGATAGCATTTTAAATGTCAAATTAGGAGTTCCCCGCATGGCTCAGTGGTTAACAAATCCAACTAGGAGCCATGAGGTTTCGAGTTCAATCCCTTGCCTCGCTCAGTGTTAAGGATCCGGTTGCCATGAGTTGTGGTGTAGGTCCCAGACATGGCTTGGATCCCCCATTGCTGTGGCTCTGGTGTGAGCCAGTGGCTACAGCTCCGATAAGACCTCTAGCCTGGGAACCTCCATATGCCGCGGCTGCTGGCCCTAGAAAAGACAAAAAGAAAAAAAAAGAAACAAAATTAAATGTCAAGTTAAAATATTAAAAATATTTTTATGTAGGAAACATAAAATTGCAGGTAGTTTCATTTCAAGCTTTTCTGTGGATCTTTTTTAAAATTAAAATATAGTTGATTTACAATGTCTAATTTCTGCTGTATAGCACAGTGACTCAGTCATACATACATACACACACACTCACACACATATATTATTTTCCATCATAGTCTATCCCAGGAAATTGGATGTAATTCCCTCTGCTACACAGTAGGACTTTACTGTTTATCCATTTTAAATGTAATAGTTTGCATCTCCTAACCCCAGACTCCCAGTCCATCCCACTTTCTCCTCCCTCAGCCTTGGCAACCACAAATCTGTTCTCTATGTCTCTGAGTCTGCTTTTGTTTGTAGATAGGTTCATTTGTACCACATTTTAGATTCCACATGTAAGTGATATCATATGGTATTTGTCTCTTTCTGATTTGCTTCTCCTAGTATGATGCATCCCTTTTGCTGCAGATGGCATCATTTCGTTCTTTTTTATGGATGAGTAGTATTCCATTGTGTATATATGCCACATCTTCTTAATCCATTCATTTGTCATTGGACATTTAGGTTGCTTCCATGTCTTGGCTATTGTGAATAGTGCTGGCTGGTATGAACATAGGGGTGCATGTATCTTTTTGAATTAGAGTTTGTCTGGATATTTACCCAGGAGTGGGATTGTTGGATCATATGGAAGTTCTATATTTAGTTTTCTGAGGAATACTCATACTATTTTCCATTAGTAGTTGTATCAGTGTACTTTCCCACCCACAGTGTAGGGGGGTTCCCTTTTCTCCACAGCTTCTTTAGCATTTGTTATTTGTAGACTTATTGAAGATGGCCATTCTGACCAGTGTGAAGTGGTTCCTCGTTGTAGTTTGTATTTGCGTTTCTCTAATAATTAGCAGTGTTGAGCATCTTTTCATGTGCCTACTGGCCATATGTATGTCTTCTTAGGTATAGCAGGGCCAACTGCTATACCTAAGGATGTCTGTTTAGGTCTTCTGCCCATTTTTCAATTAGGTTGTTTCGTTTTTTGTTGTGAGTTGTATGAGTTGTTTATATATTCTGGATATTAAACCCTTGTATGAATCTTTATTAGAATGTGAATAATTCATCACAATGTTTCTGTTTTGATGTGTGTATTTCCTCCTTGATACCTGACATCATAATTTAAGGGTTAAGTGTAATCTATTCTTGAGACATGCTTGTTAATGGGCTTCTCCCCCATATCAGTTTGTACTTATGTTATAATAGAAAATTCAAACTGGTTTAAACAATAAAAATGATTTATAGGCTCATTTATCTGGAAGTCCAAAGGTAGGGCAAGATTTAATGGTAGCAGTAATATTAAGGACTAGTTTCTTTCTCTTGCTGTTCTCCTTTCTGTGATGTTAGCTTCAGTCTGTTGCTTTTCCCCTCATGGTAGTAGGATGGCTGCCAGTGGGATTTTGGGCCATATGTATTCTTGTTCCCATCTCTCAGGAGTGAGAGCTTCTCTGTCCTAACATTCCAAACAAATGTCCTGTTTGGACCACTGAGGCAGTAACTGTGGCCATTAAAATATACTGATTGGCTTAAGCAAACCAGGGCCAACTACTATACCTAAAGATGGGGTCAATTTCCTCTGAAATTCAAAGGGTGAACGAATGCTGATAGGCAGCCAGTGATGTCCACCACGCTCCTTTTCATGCACATAATAATATAACAGCAATGTTAATGATATGTGTAAAGAGGAAATTTTTTTTTTTTTTTGGCTATGCCCAGGGCATGCAGGAGTTCCCCAGCCTGGGATCGAACCCAAGCCACAACAGGCAGTGACAATGCTGAATCTTAAACCACTAGGCTGCCAGGGAACTCCATTCCTGTAGTGATTTTTTTTTTTTTTTGTCTTTTTAGGGCCGCATTTGCTGCATGTGGAAGTTCCCAGGCTAGGAGTTGAATCTCAGGTGCAGCTGCTGGCCTATACCATAGCCATAGCAACACGGGATCCTTAACCCACTGAGCAAGGGTGGGGCTCAAACCTGCATCCTCATGGGTACTAGTTGGGTTGTTATCACCGAGCCATGATGGGAAATCCCCTGTAGTGATCTTGAGCAAGTTTTTTTAACGTCTTTGTGCCGTGGTTCTCCCCCTACCCCCTGCCCCACAATGGGAAAAATACATTGTAGTAAAACATTAAATGGGTAAATATTTGCAAAGCACTTAAAATAATGCGTGGCACAGTAAATGCTTTTATAACTATTTGCTATTATTGTAATATTTGTAATTTTTGATATTTATAATCATCGTATTCCAACCATATAATTTTTTTTTTGTTTCTATATAGCCATTATTAGCCTTATTAGCTCTGCGATATACTGTGTCATTCTTGTTTTGGAATTTATTTAATAGCCATTGTTATTTCTAAAAATGACTTGATTTTAAACATCTTTATTGAGGTATAAGTTACGTAAAATTCACTTGTTTCATGTATACAGTTCAGTGATTTTTAGTAGGTTTCCAGAATTGTACAAGCATTACCACAATCTAATTTTAGAACATTTATATCCTGTGTTCAAGCCATTTTATAGTTTTAGCTCTTACATTTAGGCCTGTGATCTATTTTGAGTTAATTTTTGGATAATGTGAAAGAAGGATATGATAAGGATCTAAATTCATCTTTTTGTATTCAAGTGTCTCACTGCCATTTGTTGAGAAGGCTGATCTTTCCCATTAAATTGCCTATTTTTGTCAAAAATCCATTGACCATACGATAAGGATTCATTGGGACTCTTACTTCTTTTCCATTGATCTAGATGTCAGTTTTTACATCAGTAGTAAACTTTGTAGGTTACTCTGTCCTTGTAGTAAGTTTTGAAATTGGGATGTTTATCCTCTTTGTTTTTCTTTTTTAATATTGTTGGCTCTTCTTGGTCCTTTGTATTAACATAAGAATTGTAGGATGAACTCATCAATTTCTGTGAAAAAAATGGAATGTATTTCTATTTATTTAGGTCTTCATTTCGTTCTTTCTTTTTTTGGCCATGTCCAGGGCATGCAGAAGTTCCCAGGCCAGGGAACTCCTTCCTTCATTTCTTTCACCAAAGTCTTGTTGTTTTGTTTTTCTTTTCCCTTTTGGCTGCCTCTCAGCCTATGGAGTTCCTGGCCAGGGATCAGATCTAAGCCACAGTTGCCACCTCTGCTGCAGATGCAGCATTGCCACCGTGCCAGGTGGGGGATAGAACCTGCGTCATGGTGCTCCAGATACACCACTGATCCAGTTGTGGTACAGTGGAAACTCCTGTTTTTTAGTTCTCAATGTATGAGGAGATGATTTGTTTTTGAGTAAATGGTGTATTTTTTTTTTTTTTTTTCTTTTTAAGGCTGCAGGTGCGGCATATGGAGGTTCCCAGGCTAGGGGTTGAATCAGAGCTGTATCCGCCGGCCTCCACCACAGCCACAGCAACGCCAGATCCGAGCCTTGTCTGTGACCTACACCACAGCTCACAGCACTGCTGGATTTTTAACCCACTGAGTGAGGCCAGGGATCGAACCTGCAACTTCATGGTTCCTAGTTGGGTTTGTTTCTGCTGCACCACAACAGAACTCCTTTTTTTTTTTTTTTTCTCTTTATTTTCTCTTTTTGCAACTGTAAAATGCTTATGTAGACATCTTTGTGCATTAAAATTTCCTGAAGAGGAATAAATGGTTTAAAATATATGAACATCTACATAGCTCATCAGTAGATATTGTTACCTTGTTTATTAATGCTGAAAATTAAAAGCAATTTGGGTGAATTGGTGCATTTTAATAACCTTATAGTTTCTTAGAAGTGATAAAATTGATAACTTAGGCATCTGCAGATATGCGGTCTTGTTTCTATTTGAATAGGTCCATTTTAAACTGAGAAATCATTTGGGAACTGAAAAGTCAGAGTTTTTTTTCAGTTTGTGAATTATAGAAAGGGAAACAAAATTTTTCGTTTCTTATACTGGCCTAGCTGAACTAATCAAATATATTTAATTTTTGTCTTATAAAGTGTCTCTTTTCACATATAGATTCTTTTTGTTTGTAGTAGTTTTTGTATTTTCAAAAGAAAAATGTCCAGAATACATTTTGTTTTATAGTACTTACTTGGATAAGCAATAAATTATTTTGTTTATCTTTGTATCTCTAGAACTTTTCACAGTGCTGTAAGTACTTAAAAAGTGTTAAATTAGGAAGTTCCCTTGTAGCCCAGCAGGTTAGGGGTCTGGCATTGCCACAACTGCAATGCGGGCTTCCATCCCTGGTGGGGGAACTTCCCCATGCTGAGGGTGCAGCTAACAAAGTGTTTGTTAAATGAAATGGAAATGTCTTAATCTCTTCATTAAATAAATTACATTCATTTGGAAGCCTAGCATCTATTATGCTTTTCTGCAAAAGGTATGTTATTAAAACCTTAATGCATATTTCTTTTTTTATTTTCTACCTACTTCTTAGGAAGATACTTGTCAGGCAGCTTGCATTTTTTATTATATATATTGTATATGTATGTATATTTTTGTTGTGCTGTTGTTGTGTTGTGTCTTTTTAGGGCCATACCCCTGGCATGTGGAGGTTCCCAGGCTAGGGGTCTAATTGGAGCTATAGCCACTGGCCTGCACCACAGCTACAGTCACACCAGATCTGAGCTGCATCTGTGACCTACACCACAGCTCACGGCAATGCTGGATCCTTAACCCACTGAGTGAGGTCAGGGATTGAACCCACATCCTCATGGATATTAGTCAGGTTTGTTAATCACTGAGCCACGATGGGAACTCCTCGTTATATATTTTTGAGTTCTGTTTTACTCCTAAGAAGAGCAATTTTATTATTTTCAAAGTAGTCTCTTATAGCTATCAAAGTACTTTTCCCTTTTTATTCTAGTATTATTTTATTAGTTCTCATCTAATGGAATATATACTCAGAACCTATCTCTGAGTATGTTTCTGGTGAGTCTTTGGCCTAAAAGCTGTTGAAATCCCCCAAAACAAGTAGAAACAAAATAAAAAAAGGAAAATACAAAGAAAAACACTGTTGAGAGGACACAAATTCTTTTTAGTTGACTAAACTTGTTTCATAAAACAATTCTAGTTTTATTTTTATTTATTTACTTTTTTAGGTCCGTACCTGTGGCATATGGAGGTTCCCAGGTTAGGGGTTGAATTGGAGCTACAGCTGATCCGACGTAGATCCTAGCTGCATCTGTGACCTACACCACAGCTCACGGCAATGCTGGATCCTAAACCCACTGAGCAAGGCCAGAGATCAAACCCACAACCTCATGGTTCCTGGTTGGATTCATTTCCACTGTGCCATGACGGGAAGTCCAAGCAAGTCTAGTTACAGATTTTAGATTTTAAAACTTTCTTGATGTGTATATGTCTGTTTCAACTTCTCAAAGATTTAATTGAATTTCTCCCACAATTATATATATCATTGATATGTGCTTTGTAGAGAATTTCTTGTTGCTGAAGGTTTTAGAAGATTGCATATTGGGAATTTTATGGAGTGGATTCTTAACTTTGGGTAGGAAATTAGATACCAGATGACTTCTAAAGTTAAAGTAATTTTTTTTTTTTTTTTTTGTTGTTGTTGTTGTTGTTGCTATTTCTTGGGCTGCTCCCGCGGCATATGGAGGTTCCCAGGGTAGGGGTTGAATCAGAGCTGTAGCCACCGGCCTACGCCAGAGCCACAGCAACGCGGGATCCGAGCCGCGTCTGCAACCTACACCACAGCTCACGGCAACGCCAGATCGTTAACCCACTGAGCAAGGGCAGGGACCGAACCCGCAACCTCATGGTTCCTAGTCGGATTCGTTAACCACTGCGCCACGACGGGAACTCCCCTAAAGTAATGTTAACTGATGTTTGTGCTCTGAGTTTTCTTGTCTTTATTACGCCTGGGTTTTTGCATTCGCTCTCAGAGCCAGACTAATCCCATCGATCAATCTTTTAGTCATATGTGTTCTATAAAAATTATGGTTTTAGAGACAGGTGAGAGGCCAGATTTTCTCTATATATTCTTATAGAAAGATGAAAAACTAGTGAGGTCTCAATTAGTTATGTTTTGTTGATTGAGAACTGAAAAAGATTTTCTTTTTGACCGATAAGATCTTTGTTCATTAATAATGACTTCAATGGTATGGTATTTTTATTTATAAATTACAGTAAACCTCTTAAAGATATGGCCTCTGATGAAGTATTTGGATTTTGTTGTTTCTAGTGAAAATAATTTTCTTATTAAGTAATACAAATATGGTATCTTAAATTCTCTCTCTTTATACACACATATACATATATGTACATAGATACATGTATGTATACACACACACATGCACACATACACACACACCTGGTTGAATCCAGTCTTTTATCATCTTCGAACTTCAGTATCTTGAATAAAAATAATCATTATATCTCAGCTTATAAACACACATACACAGAACTTTTTAACACAGAGCATTTTTTAGAATGTGTTGATTTAATATAAATTCACGAAACTTAAAAAAATCCTGATAGTAATAGAGTAGTTAATCAGTTTCAAATGGGATATCAACAGATATTTCCTAGAAATGTAGTAGGCACCATGAGGCTCATTGGTAGCAAGAATGGAGAAAATACTAATTATTAAAGAAAACTAAATAAAGATATCATAAAATTAATGTTAGTATTATCACCAGCTTGTTTTCTTAGATCATACTACTGTGAAATTGATATCAAGCAGACACAAAATACAAATAATTTCAGAGTAATTTTCCTTACTGTAAGTGACTTCTTGTTAGTTGATGGGTGAGGCAGTGTGAGTGGGTTATTTTGTTAGTTTACTAAAACATTTGGTGGCCTATGGTTCTTAGTCTGTTTTCAAGCTTTTTAAAGGATATGCTTTAATTTTCCGTGATGGTTGAGATAGTCTATGGCTCTTGAGGTAGGAGAAAAATATGTTGATAATTGGCGTGCTTTTGAGGTGAAGTTAATTTCTTACTTTGAGTTATAGGTAGTAACAATAGCTAAGATTTATTGAGTGTGCCATGTTGTATTTTACGTGTGTATTAACCCAGTTTACTTCTCCCAATTCTCACAATCAGAAAGGTGTAGGTGTTTCTGGCCAGAATGTTTTGTGTTCTACAACACTGGACTAAAAATAACAGGGCTTGTTGGGGGTAAAAGTAGGATTGAGGTGGGCTATTCAGAACCTCTGGAACTTTGTAATCAGACTGTTAACAAAGTCAGTAACCTTAATGAAAATACTAGCATGGTTAAGGCTCTACTGATATTTTCACCTTAGCATCGCTGTCACTTTTTATTAATCCTGGAATTTATGCTTCCTTCTTTGAGATGTAAGTCTTGTTTTTTTTAGCTTCTGATAGAGAACATTTTATCAGTACTAAATATCTGATCCAAAGTGTAGCTCTCTTCATTAAGTCATTGTTTTAAACTGAGGGAGGGAGTCTTCACATTTCATGTCTACTTACAGATGGTCAGATTCTCAATGTGGGAAAAACATAGTACAGTTTACCCTCGAACAACTAGGGTTTGAATTGTGTGAACTCACTTACATGTGGATTTTTTTCTGTAGTAAATACTATAGTTCTCCACGATCCCTGATGGTTGAAAGCGAGGATGGGGAGGAACCTTGTACATGGCAGGCTGACTACGTGTTATATGTGGATTTTCGACTGCATGGACAGTCGACATCCGCCTCCCTGCTCCATCCCTGCATTGTTTAGGGGTCAGCTGTTTTTCTTAACAATCATTAAACCAAGCAGCTCTGTACATTTTCAGTTTTTCTTTAGATCTTTTGTATGCTAAGGATTTCTCTTTAATTCTGTTGGAAGAAATTACATATGAACCAACATCACTTCCATGTTATACCTGCCTTATTCTCCCCTTCAGCAATCCTATAGAAGGTGGTTCAAGGCATAAATGAAAATTATAGCAGACTGGACTGTTCTCTTGTAATATTCACGTTATAAATGATGAAGCTGAGCGAGGTAAGTAACTTGCTTAAGTCGCTGAGCAAGTAGTAGTGCTGAGTTTCAAATTCAGGCAATCTACAACCTGAGCTCTTAAACACTAAGCCATATGTAATGTATAATTGCAAAGAACCGTAAATGTGAAATAGTGCCTGAAGGCATTTTTCAACCAAGTAATTGAACAGTGTCTGGAAGGGTATCTAGGTTGTTTAAAACTTGCCTAACATAGTCAAGTTTGGCTTGTGGCAGGTAGCATTTGTTTTCCACTTTAAATAACCTTAAATGTATATTAGGAAAAGGTAGTTTTTAAGGAGTGCGATATTCAAATTAGATGGAATTAATGACATAGTTAATCATCATGCAAGGTGCTGGAATTTGCTTTTTAACTTTCAGAGTCAAGATTTAGTTGACTTAGCTTGTAAGGTCAAAATGACCTTGCATATTGATCCTATAAAAATGTGGAATTTTATCTTTTTTTTTTTTTGTCTTTTATATACTGACCACATTGAGCACATTAATAGGAAAGGATGATGCATTTGTGAACCATGTGCAGAAGAGAATACCAGATGTTGTCTTTCGTATTTGTCAAGATGTATTTGTGAAGCTCTAGTATTCAAATGACTTTTCCTTGAGGTTGATTTTCTTCCATGGTAGATTTACTGAATAAAGTTACCAAATTTAGGGGGCAAGATTGTTCTTTTTTTTCTTATAGATTAGGGTGTGCATTTAGTTAGAATTTTGCATTTAAATTTTCAAGTAAGATGCCAAAGAATCAACTTGAATAAGACTTTAAAATAGAGCATTTTTACATACTGCTATTTTGACTAGATTTATCACTTATGAGTTAATAATATGACATTACTTTCCTTCTTTGAAACAAATAAATATATATTTCCAGTGCGGTTGATCCATTCATTCATTCAGTGAATATTTATGGGGCAGAAATGGTGTACCAGGCATGGTGCTGGAAATAAAAATGAGTAAGACAAATATTGACCTTGCTTAAAGTATAAGTTGTTTACCTTCTAGGTACTCCATTTTGTCAGCTGTTGTGTATCCTTCAGTTTATTTAAATTTATTTTCTGATATTTTACAAGTATACCCTGATTTTATTCCTATCTGTTGATAGAAATCTCTGAGAAAGTAGAGGGTTAGTTATCTTTGCAAAATTTTTTTTTTTTTTTTTTTTGCCTTTTCTAGGGCTGCACCCATGGCATGTGGAGGTTCCCAGGCTAGGGGTCGAATCGGAGCTGTAGCCGCCGGCCTACGCCAGAGCCACAGCAATGCAGGATCCAAGCCGCGTCTGCGACCTACACCACAGCTCATGGCAATGCCAGATCTTTAACCCACTGAGCAAGGCCAGGGATTGAACGCGCAGCCTCATGGTTCCTAGTCGGATTCGTTAACCACTGAGCCACGACAGGAACTCCGTGAATTTTATATATTGACCACACTCACATTAATAGGAGAGGATGTTGTTGTCTGCCATACATTTTTCCCAAGGAATTCTTTATCTTCTCCCCTTTTATCTATCTAAACCATCTAGCAGGACAATCTAATGCCAATAGGTAAGTGAAATACAGTGTGATTTTTTTTTTCTTTTTTTTATTATATTATCGCCTTACCCTGAAAGAGGTAGGAAGGACCATGTCAATGAATTACCATTTTTTTTTTGTTTTTTTTTTGTCTTTTTGTCTTTTCTAGGGCCACACCTGCAGCATATGGAGGTTCCCAGGCTAGGGATCTAATTGGAACTGTAGCCGCCAGCCTCTGCCAGAGCCAACAGCAACGCAGGATCTGAGCCGCATCTGTGACCTACACCACAGCTCGTGGCAACGCTGGATCTTTAACCCACTGAGCAAGGCTAGGGATCGAACCTGCAATCTCATGGTTCCTAGTTGGATTCGTTAACCACTGAGCCATGACGGGAACTCCACTAGTGTATTTTTTTCTTAATGCATTTCCATTTTGACCTTTTTCAGTAGAACTAAATTTGAACTGGGTATCTTTTTTTGCTATATTGAACAGAGTATATTGACTATGATTTGGTCTTTAATAACCTTGGGTCATTAATTTAAATGCTTGCGTTGGGTACATGATTTGGAATACTGGATATTTCTGTAATCCTTTCCCTCTTCTCTGTCTCTGGTACCACTGCCCTAGTTCAGGTACTCATCATTTTCTGCCTGTATAGTTAATAATAACTGTCTGTTCCTGTTTCTCCAGTCTTAAATATCTTTCAGAACTGCTGGTGTGTTTTAGCTAAAGTAAAAATCTGACCATTTTGTTTTCCTTCCAAAAGCCTTCTATAGTTATTCATTCTCTTCTGGAGAAAGGCAAGTTCTTTATTATGATATATAAATAGCTTGAATCTTGGCTTATCTCTTGCCATTCTCTGCCTTAAACTTCATTTGTACAATATTGAACTTTGATTGTCCTTGAAAGGAAAAGAGAACATGATGAACCATGTGTAATGGCTCTCAGAGCTTCTACTCACAATGACATGTCACTTCTGTTCACATTTCATTGACCAAAATAAATCACATGTGCATGCTTGAATTTATCATACCATATGTGAATTTCATAGGGTACATATATAATCCTCTTGCTAGAGGGGCACTGAATATTGGAGACCGAGAAAGACTTTATTTCTTCGTAGTTCTTAGATTTTCCAATTTATTTCCTAATTGGTAGGCTTATAGTTATATCTTCCATCTCACTGTATTTCTTGGTTCCATTTTTTTTTTTTTCTGAAGTGTATTCTTTTGTAGTTCTTTTAGTGTGGGTATTTGAGTGTGAACTCTCTCAGTATTTGTTTAAAAATGTCCTTATATTGCCCTTGCTCTTGATTATAATTTAGCTGGGTGCAGATTTCTAGTTGGCAATTACTTTCTTTTTTTGAAGATGTTATTTGTTCTCCTCTAGTCTCTTTTGTTGTTGCTGAAATGTCATGGTTAGCTTCCCAGGCTAGGGGTCGAATAAGAGCTGCAGCTGCCAGCCTACTCCACAGCCACAGCAACATGATATCTGAGCCATGTTTGTGAACTACACCACAGCTCATGGCAATGCTGGCTCCTTAACCCACTGAGCAAGGCCAAGGATTGAACCTGCGACCTCGTGGATACTAGTCAGATTCATTACTGCTGAGGCACGATGGGAACTCCTGAGCTGCACCACTTTAAGCCAAATCATTTTTTTTTTTTTTTTTTCTTTTTGGTCGTTTTTCTTTTCTAGGGCCTCAACCTGTGGCATGTGGAGGTTCCCAGGCTGGGGGTCAAATTGGAGCTGTAGCCGCCGGCCACAGCCACAGCCACAGCCACAGCAACGCAGGACCCTAGCCACGTCTGCGACCTACACCACAGCTCCCGGCAATGCCGGATCCTTAACCCACTGAGGGAGGCCAGTGATCAAACCCGCAACCTCATGGTTCCTTGTCAGATTCATTAACCACTGCGCCACGATGGGAACTTCCCTAAGCCAAATCATTTTTAAGCTAGAATGACTTCAACTATGACGTAAAAGTGAGAATCATACTTCATCTCCTCCTGTGGTTGAAGCAGCATTCTCTGCCAACTCCAACATATATCTTCAGAAACAAAACCACCAAAATTTGTTGGTAATATAGTTCTCTTGTGGGATGTGAATGTAGTCAGTCAGCCACTTAAGATCAGTCTCTAGTTTTTCCCTTTTAGGTTCTATACCTGGGATACTTGTCATCTGATTTTTCTTTCTTTTCTTTTCTTTTTTTTTTTTAACAGCTATACTTGTGGCATATGAAAGTTCCCACACTAGGGGTTGAATTGGAGCTGCAGCTGAGGCCTATGCCACAGCCACAGTCACATTCAAGCCACATCTGTGACCCATGCTGCAGCTTGTGGCAATGCTGGCTCCTTAACCCACTGAGAGAAGCCAGGGATCAAACCTGCATCCTCATGGAGACAATGTTGGATCCTTAATCTGCTGAGCCACAGTGGGAACCTCCCCTTTGGTTTTTCATTTCCGGTTCTTGACAGTTTCTCCTCTTTTTAACTAGCCTTTATGTGTTGTTTTGTTTTGAACTAAAGGCATAGTTAGGAGATATTTCAGGCTTAATTCCAAACTATCACAATGAAGTAAATATTACAAAAAAGTGAGTCACACAGATTTTTTTGTTTCCCAGTACATATAAAAGTTATATTTATACTGTAGTCTGTTCAGTGTGTAATAGCATTATGTCTAAAAGTACAGTGTACATAACCTTAATTAAAAATACTTTATTGCTAAAACATGCCGAAACAATCGCAGGAATAATCTTGAAGGTCACTGTCACAGATCACCATCCTAAATATGATGAGAATGAACTACCTAGAAGAGTTTGTGATCCTAGAAGGGTTTTCTGAACCTTGACTGGGGCGAATGGGCTGAGGACTTTGCTGCTGTTAGGGTGATCCCTGCCAGACACCAGCAATGGCAAAAGCCTCAGCTCTGTTTTTGGAAATGACACCTAAGCGCAATGATGGTGGAACAATGATTTGGAAGGAATCTAAGTCCCTGAGTGATAATGAGGAGCAGAGAGGCACCACTGACCTATACCTTTTACACTATTAGAGCAAGAAAAATAAACTTTTTGTTCATTAGGTCATTGCAAAACACCCCCAAAGATAATAATGAAAAAGTTGTCAGTGTTGTGAGAATTACCAAGTTGGACACAGAGACATGAACTAAACAAATGCTATTAAAAAAATGGCACTGGTAGACTTGCTCAATGCTGGGCTGCCACAGAGCTTCAATTTGCAGTATCTGCAAAGCGCAGTAAAGTGAAGTGCAATGAAACAAGACGTGCCTGTATTTGCATTTTTTAGCATGTTATAGAACCTGTTATAGCATGGCAGAGCAAGAAAGAAACCTTAGAAATACCACACTCTAACCCCTTCAGTTTTTAGGTGAGGAGATTAAGGGTCAGACACATGTCCAAGGTAGGCCATCTGGTTAGGGCCAGAACTGGTTCTGGAATCCAAATCTCCTAAATTTTCATACATTTCTCTTTTCTACTTAGATGTGAATGACTTTCAGTTTAGTGAATCATGTTATAATTTGTCTTTCTGTTTGAGGTGAAAGTTTTGTATTTTTCTCTTGCCTCTCTCTTCAAACTTACAGTAAAAAAGCTTGGTCTGATTATAGTTGTTTATATGTAGTTTCTCATTGGTTATGTTTCTGAAGATCAGTGGTTTATAGTAGAATTAGCCTTTTTCTACTGACATTATACAGACAAATTGAGGAACTAGGATTTGTCAGAAGGAAACTAGCATTTTTTGAGGTCCATGTATTGTAGAATGGGTTTTTACTCTTACAGTATTACTTTCATTTTTTATTTTTTTATTTTTTTTTTGCTTTTTTAGGGCCGAGCTCATGGCTTATGGAGGTTAGGCTAGGGGTCCAGTTGGAGCTGCCTGCCTTCATCACAGCCACAACGTCACATCTGAGCCATTGCAACCTACGCCACAGCTCATGGCAATGCTGGATCCTTAATCCACTGAGCGAGGCCAGGAATCGAACCTGTGTCCTCGTGGGTGCTAGTCAGATTTGTTTCTGCTGAGCCAAGACGGGAACTCCTACTTTTATAGTGTTACTTTCAGGTACTTGGCTTAACCCTGGAGGGTTGGAGTAATGTACCAGAGTGATCTTAGGAGTTCCCCTTGTGGTTCAGTGGGTTAAGAACCTGACATATTGTCTGTGAGGATGTGGGTTCAATTCCTTGCCTCCCTCAGTGGGTTAAGGGTCTGGTGTCGCTATGAGCTGTGGTGTAGCTTGCAGATGTGGCTTGGATTTGTTGTTGGTGTGGCTGTGGTGTAGGCCGCAGCTGCAGTTCCGATTAGACCCCTACCTAGCCTGGCAACTTACATATCTCCCAGCATGGCTATGATTACGAAGTACCACTGGGTTACAAAGTTCTGCTTTACATATGTTATGACACTTTTTCAGACTCTTTCCTCAGTTTACTCTAAATTGTGATTAGATAATTAAATAAGGTTTAGAATAATTTTGGTATGTGTGTTTATTTGTGTGTTTATGGTCCCTAGCATGGCAGAAATGGAATTTCTTCAGGATTTGATATATGGAGTAGCAGTAAAATACGAACATCTTTGCATATACAGCATACTTAGAGGTTTTTAAATATAGTTTTTTTGGTCTTTTTTAACTCTAATATTTGCTGACCGATACAAGAATCTCTTAACTTTTGGCGTTTTCCTGAAATTCTATTTCTCCAGTTTTGTCTTTTCTGTATTTGTGCATGGTGGTTTTTTTCCTTTAACCATCCTATTGCCTGCCTTCTTAACCCTCTCCTTTTTCTCCCTCCCTTCTTTAGTTGTGAATCTCAGTTAAGCTCGTTTATGATCTTGAACAAGAAAATTTACCTCTCTGATTCTTAATTTTCTCTTATATAAAATAGGGCTTATTCCGTCTGTTCTCATGGGGGTTATTATATATTAAAACACTTACTAGGCACTTAATGCTAGTTTGTTTTTTCTCCCCACAATTTAAAAACATCTAACAAAAACTCACTTTTGGGGGTTTAAAATTTGACCTATTGTCAGTCACTACAAATAAAAAATTTTATCATGGAAAATTTCAGATATGTACAAAAGCATGAGAGAGCTCTCCTCTGCACCCATTAGCCAGCTTCAGTCATTATCAGCATTCTCTCATATGTTATTTTAACTTATGATATATAGCTTCTATATGTTTTCTTTAGCTTTCTATAATTTGTTCCTTGGAATTATAATGCTTTAATTAAGTTACTAACCTTGGGGGAGCAGTTTTCTAGGAACTTAAAATCTGTGCCCAAGTTTATAAAAAATTGATAAGATAGTAATGGTATGTTGAATATAGTACTGTGCTCAATAGCAGGATCCAGTGTGTGCTGTACTGCTGTGTTTTGAGAGCAATGGTATTTTGTTTCTTTGTGTTTCTTTGTCTCTTCAAATGATTTTAAATTATTTAAAATTGCCTAGAGTCACCATGTGTCTATACATGGGGCTTGACTTTACTCCTCTGTGTTTGAGGTAGATGTGTAATCTAACTTAGGATAACAGATACTGATTTGGGTGTGGTTTTATTGGGACAGTTTTCAATAAGGTGAGTGAACCTGTTGAATTGGCTTTTGTCCTCTCCGGTAGAAATTTATATGCATGCTCTTGTAAGTCAGTAACCTTAAATACATTAGCACAATTTCTCTAATATTTGTTTTGGTATATTTTGGTTTTAGCTCTTGTCATACTGGAGTAGGGGTAAGATATGTTTATCACAGATTATTGTCCTTTGTAGTTCCAAGAGCCTCTAGTCATTGAGAGTATTGTATGTATACGTTCCTTTTTTTTTTTTGACCACCCCTGTGGCATGTGGAAATTCCCAGGCCAGGGGTTGAACGCGAGCCACAGCAGTGACAATCCTGATCCTTAACCTGCTAGGCCACCAGGGAACCCCCTAATTTAAGTTCTTATTTCTGTCTGGAAATGTTAATTCACTGGTATGGATGAGGAAAATCCTTCCTGTATTAATTTGAAAACAAAGACTTGCTGTGGAGCAAAATTTTAAGAATGTTTTTGCCTAAGACATGTCAGATTTTGACTCTTAATGAGAATGTTTTCCGCCAGCTTTTCTGCTCCCTGGCCCCACAGGGTATATTGTTTGTTGATTGTTGTATCCTATTTTTTCTTTCCTTTAGAGGAAGGTGGAAATTTCCATAAAGATTCCTTTTCACTTCCTCTACCTATGGCAGGTAGAACTATCATTTCTCTTTCTGTATGGGCTGCCTCTTTTCCTTGAAATCTGTATTCTGTTTTTGTTTGTTTGTTTGTTTGTTTTTCAATTTGAACGCTTTCTTGGCACACTGGCTCAAGTGCAATGCCTGTAAAATCCTTCTCTTCAATCACCACAAAGTGAGTTGATTTCTATTTTGTTTTCCTAATATGTTTGCTACCCTCGGTGGAGTGAAAAACAGCTTGGTGACTTTGGTGACTTTTATTCATTGGTTCAGAAATTCTTGCTACACCAGTTCCCCCTCTCCTTTATTTTAACCATCTTGCTGAATTACAGGATCTGCATACATGAAGAGAGAACTGGTTTTAAGCCTAATTCTGTGACTTCCAAACTAGACATGACCTCAGTCATTTAATCGCTTTTAATTTCTTCATTTACAGATAATGTAACTGTTTTTGAAAAAAATTCACTTATTAGTGTATTTGTTGTACTATTTCGATAATATAATAATGCTCTTTAGAGCTATTGCATTAGGTAGTATAATTTACCCTTTTGCTGAATATCTGGAGATTATTAGATTTTGGATTCTGTAGGCCTTCCCTTCCCTTCCCTTTTCCTTCCTTTTGTCTTTTTAAGGCCATACCTGTGGCATATGGAAGTTCCCAGGGTAGGGGTTGAATCAGAGCTGCAGCTGTCAGCCTACACCACAGCCACAGCAGCGCCAGAACTGGCAGGATTTTGCCAGAACCTACACTGCAGCTCACGGCAATGCTGAATCCTTAACCCACTGAGCAGGGACTGAATCAAACCCACATCCTCATGGATACTAGTCTGGTCCATTACTGCTAGGCCACAATAGGAACTCCAGGACTTCCTTTCTTGATATTAGGTTATCAAATATAATTTTCTTTTTTTCCCATTTTTTTATTGTGAAATTAAAATTCACTGTGTTAACCATTTTTAGGCAAACAGTTTTGCAATATTAGGTAATTCATACTGTAGTACAGCCATCATCACCATCCATCTCCAGAACTCTTTATTTTGCAGAATTGAATCTCTATACCTATTAAATAATGACTCAACATTCTGCCTTTACCCCCAACCCCAGGCACCTACCATCCTTCATTCTGTCTCTTTTAAAAAATCAAATAGTTATTTTTTTACAGTGTTGAAAACATAAAGTGGAGAAATACATTGTTATGTTACTGCAGATTTCAGTTTTTGACAGGTTAGAGGAGGAGAAATTTGGAGGAAACATGTAACAGTGCTGAACCAGCTTATGAATGATTTGTGACTTACTTCGAGGTACTGTTTGTGACAGTGTTATTTCAGTTCAGTTTCTACACATGAAAGTTCAGCATAAAAGCATTAAAAAAAAAGGATTTACTGAATTTACATTTGAAAGCTGCAAGTTGGGAATGGAAAATTTTAAAGAAGTGAAAAAATCATCAGACTGGATAATTCCTAGAAAGTTATGTAGTACACAGTTTTTTCCTCCCACTTCCCAGTTTTGCACCTGTCATTTGTGTAAATACACAGGTCACAGTGTGGGTTTTCAAATTGTTTTCCCACCTCAGTGAATCGCCTAAATTTCTTCCATTACGTTCATGGTCTCCTGATTCACTTGGTTGTACTGATAAGCATTGCCCTACATTCTGTGGCTTCTTTGTTTGCTACTTGCCTTTGTAGCTAATTATTTTTAACCCATCTTAGTGATCTTTCTTTATCTTCTTCCAGAAGTAGAGATGCAGTGGAACATGTGAATTACAAAAGAAGCCTGTATTTTTATTTCTAGGGGCTTTTCTTTTTGCAAATACACTATAACATGCAGACCAAAGCAGAAATCTCTGGTAATCCTAGCATTTATCTCTTGCTTTATGGGGATTTCTCGGATAGTTGAATTATATTTTTACCACTTACTATATTTGAATCCTAGATTTACTGTAATATTGTAATCTTTCTCTTATTTTTAGTTGGTCCTTTATTAACATTTAATTTTGGATGGTCATCTGTTAACCAGTCTAACAGTTTTCCATTTCTTCTAAGCCTAGTGTTCAGGGGTCATTTTATTTTTCATGGTTTTTTGGTGTTTTTTTTTGCTTTCTAGGGCCACACCCCTAGCATGTGGAGGTTCCCAGGCCAGGGCTGGAATTGGAGCTACAGCTGCCAGCCTACATCACAGCCACAGCAACACGGGATCCTTAACTCACTGAGTGAGGCCAGGGATCGAAGCCGAGTCCTCTTGGATCCTGGTCAGGTTCGTTAACTGCTGAGGCACGAAGGGAATGTCTATTTTTCATTGTTTAAAGCCCATTTAAAACGTATTACATACATAAAATTGCTCTATGTTGATTTCCTCACAATGTATGTAGGTCCTTTATGATTGTAAGTAAGCACATGTATTGAAGAATGAAACTTAAGAAATAATGAATACATAAAGTCCTAATTGCTTAAAGACCAGATTGATGATAATGAGTCTGTCATACCTCTAAGTAGTCCTAATTTAGTGTATGTGGTGGGTCTTCTATCTTTTTCCTTAAAATTTTGTTAGTGGTATAAAGAAAACTTAATGAGCCTTTTTTTTCGCCCACCCACTTATGGTTTTTCATTGAGTCTAAGATGCTATTATTTGTAAGCTGCATCATTATTTTATATATCACCAAAAAAGAGAAAACATTATTTATTCAACCATGAAACAATACTTTTTTCTTTCTTTTTTTTTTTCTTTTTATGGCCACACCCTTGACATATGGAGGATCCCAGGCTAGGGGTCCAATCGGAACTACAGATGCTGGCCTACACCAGAGCCACAGCAATGCAGGATCTGAGCCGAGTATGCAACCTACACCACAGCTCACGGCAATGACAGATCCTTAACCCAGTGAGGGAGGCTAGGGATTGAATGATCAACCTCATGGTTCCCAGTGGATTCATTTCCGCTGCGCCACGACGGGAACTCCAGGAAACAATACTTTCTTATTAGTGACTTTAAAAATAAGGTTATAAGAATATCTGCAGATCCTTTTTCTAGATTCATTTATTATTATTATTATTATTATTATTTTGTCTTTTTGTCTTTTTTTTTGTTGTTGTTGCTATTTCTTGGGCCGCTCCCGCGGCATATGGAGGTTCCCAGGGTAGGGGTTGAATCAGAGCTGTAGCCACCGGCCTACGCCAGAGCCACAGCAAAGCGGGATCCGAGCCGCGTCTGCAACCTACACCACAGCTCACGGCAACGCCAGATCGTTAACCCACTGAGCAAGGGCAGGGACCGAACCCGCAACCTCATGGTTCCTAGTCGGATTCGTTAACCACTGCGCCACGATGGGAACTCCTAGATTCATTTATTATTAACTCTCTGTCTCATTTGTCTTATCACTGCTTGCTTCTCTCTCTCTGTATATATATACGCAGTTTCTTCCTGACATTTGAAAGTTCAGCATACTGGCCATTTAGCCCTTCATGCCTAAGAAGAGGGGTATCTCTTATGTAACCAAAATACACTTATCAACCTCAATTATTCAACAAATTTAATGTGGATTAAAATATCTTTAAAACACCTTCCATACTTCATTTTTGTTACTTGACTCAATAACATATTACATTTTTTCCCTCCCCTTTCATCAGATTTCAGTTTAGATTCAGGTGTTGGATTTACTTGTGTTTCCTTAGTGTTAAAATCTGGAATATATCTGCATTCTTTTCTTTGTCTTTTATGATGTTGATAAACTGAATAACTTTTTTTATGAGAGTGAACCTTATTTGTGGTTTTTCTGATATTTGCTCATAATTGGATTTCTGATAAGAATTCAACGTAAGTGATGCGTTTTTCTCAGGGCATCAAATCGGGAGTCCAGCAGTTTTCATTTGGTCCTCATTGGTGAAGATACTTTTTATTACTTGCTTGAGGTGTTGTTGTTGATTTCTCCACTATAGAGCTGTTATTTTTGCCCTTGCAATTAATAAACAATCTGTGAGGAGACACTTTACAATTACACAGTTATCTTAGAGTTCCCGTTGTGGCTCAGTGGGTTAAGTTTCTGGCATTGTCTCTGTGAGGATGTGGGTTCCATCCTTGACCTTACTTGGGTTAAGGATCTGGCATTGCTGTAAACTGCGGTGTAGGTCACAGATGTGGCTTGGACATGGTGTTGCTGTGGCATAGGCCACACCTGCAGCTCCAGTTCGACCCCTGGCCTGGGAACTTCCATATGCTGCAAGTGTGGCTGTTGGGGGGCGGGGGGAGAAACAACTCCCCCCCCAAAAAAAACTATTCAATTATCTTGCACTCATCAAAATTTCTCCCTAGATTTAGCATCCGTGGATGATTCTTACTTAAACAAATCTTTATAATGGTAGCTGCAAAATGATAATTTTTCAGCTCTAGTATTCCCTTCATATTTACTAGTCAAGCTTTGGCCTTTTACCACAAGCAAGAATCCTCTGTTCTCCTCATTTATGGATTTATCTATTTAAACTCTTGGACTCCTATTTTTTTCTAGTTGTTGATACTCTTGGATTCTTATTTTTTTCTAGTTGTTTATCACTCATTATCATCCTTAATTATTTTGATGCTCAAATTTTGATGTATTGTTATATATTCTGACATAATAATTAAGTTCCAGCCTAATCTTTTTTTTTTTTTTTTTTTTTTAAATGGCTGCACCTGCAGCTTTTATAAGTTCCTGGTCTAGGGATTGCATCCAAGTCCTAACTGTGACCTGTGCCACAGCTGTGGCAGTGCCAGACCCTTTAACCTACTGCACCACAGCGGGAACTCCTTTTTTTTTTTTTTTTTTTTCCTTTTCTTTTTAATCTGTGTACTGGCTTATTTAAGTGATTTACTTTCCAGTTGTGTGTGTTTTTTTTTTGTTTGTTTTTGTTTTTTCCCTTTCTGAAGATTCTTACCTCTTTTAAATTTAGAGAAAGGCTTTCAATATTTCTTTTAGGATAGGCTTAGTATTGCTGTATTTGTTTAGTTTTTGCTCATCTGAGAAGTTTTTTATCTCTCTCTCTATTGTAAATGACAATCCTGCTGGATCTAGTATCCTAGGTTGCACGTTTTTCTTTCTTAGGACTTTGAATATATCTTCTCACTCATTTCTGACCTGCAAAGTTTTTTTTAAAGAAATCAGCAGATAGCCTTAGTGGGGGGTTCTCTTGTAGTTAATTCTAAGTTTTTCTCTTACTGCCTTTAGAATCCTCTCTTTAACTTTTGCTATTTTAATTATGTCTTGGTGTAGGTCTGTTTGGGTTCATCTTGTTTGGGGCCCTCTGTGCTTCCTGTACCTGGATATCTTTTTCCTCCCTTAGGTTTGGTTCTTTTTTTTTTTTTTTCTTTTTAGGGCTGCACCCATGACATATGGAAGTTCCCAGGCTAGGGGTCGAATTGGAGCCGTAGCTGCTGGCCTAGGCCACAGCCACAGCAATGAGGGATCTGAGCCACATCTGTAATCTACACCACAGCTTGCAGCAATGCCAGATCCTTAACCCACTGAGTGAGGCCAGGGATTGAACCTGCATCCTCATAGACACTAGTCCGGTTTGTTTCTGCTGTGCCACAATGGGAACTCCCAGGTTTGGGAAATTTTTAGCTATAATTTTTTCAAATATATTTTTGATCCCCTTTTCTCTTTCTTCTCCTTCTGGGATCACTTCTCCTTCTAGATTTGGACACTTTCTGTTATTATCCCATCTGGTTTTTTTTTTTTTTTTTTTTTTTTTTTTTACTTTTTAGGGCCGCATCCAAGGCATATGGAGGGTCCCATGCTAGGGGTCTAATCAGAACTGTAGCTGCCAGCTTACACTATAGCCACAGCAACTTGGGATCCTACCTGCGTATGTGACCTACAGCATAGCTCACGGCAACACCGGATCCTTAACCCACTGAGTGAGGCCAGGGATCGAACCTGTGTTCTCACCTATGCTAGTCAGATTCGTTAGCCGCTGAGCCGCGACAGGAACTCCCTATCCCATCTGTCTTGTATATTGCTTTCATTTTTAAAAATTTGTCTTTTTGTTTGCTGTTCTGATTTAGTGATTTCCATTATTCCATCTTCCAGATCAGTTATTTGTTCTTCTGCATTATCCAGTTTGCTATTTATTGCTGTTAGCTCAGCTTTATTCTTGGGCAAATGAGTTTTCTAACTTTAATTGTCTCCTCTTTATAGTTTCTAGTTCCTATTACAGTAATCTGCATTTCTGTCAATGGCTTTTCTTAATTCCTTCAGTATTTTCATCTCCTCCTTTTTGAACTTGGGATCTGGTAGACCAGAGATGTCTGTTTCACTGTTTGTTCTTTCAGGGGGTGTTCTCTTGATCTTTTAATTGGGAGTGGTTCCTCTTCTTCATTTTACTCATATTTCTTTGAGTTTAGGAGAAACGGTTGTCTACTGTGGTCTGAAGGGCTGTTTTTGTGTGGGAGTGGCTGTTTTATGTGTTGGCTGTGTGAGTCCAGTATTTATGCTGTGACAGTTGTTTTTGATACAGGTGTTTGCATCATCTTTTCTCAGCGTGTGTTGATCATTATCCCCTTGATAAGCGTGTGTTTGATGTTCTGATGACTAGAGTCTTCAATGGTTGTTGAGTGAGCCCTCCTTTTTGCTCTTTGGTTGTCACAGCCCTGTCAGGGGTAGAATCTGCTCCCCAGTTGCTGAAGTAGATGACCCCAGACCCATTTCTGACTGGCTGTGAGAGGTAGGCAGACTGGAGCACTCTGGCTAGGAGAGGAGCCCCTGAGTATTCCTCTTCAGGAGCTGTCCACTGGGAAGTGTGCTCTGTGGTGTCATCTGTCACCCGTTGTGCAGGCTCATAGAGTATGCTGTTTTTGGCACTGCCCTTGGTCCTGCCTCAACAGTGGGAATTCAGGCATTTGGCCCAGGCATCCTTTAAGTGCTGTTCTCATAAAGCCACTAATACAGATCTACCGGCACAGAAGGTCCAGTCCATGGGCCCAGAACTGCTGAGGTCAGGCATTGGGACTGCCATAGTTGTGCGTTTGGACCTGCCATGGGAGCTGCCGAGTCAGCCCAGACCTTAGCCCTGCCCCATGTGTGCACCCCTGCAGAGCTTGCCCCTGATATCCTTGGACCTGCCCCAGCCTCAGGAGCTCCAGTAATCTGCTCAGATGTCCTTCAGGCACTGAATTTACAAACCACCTGTGGGACATAAATCTGTGGATTACACAGTTGATGGGACACTCAGATTTCAGCCCTCTTACCCAAGTCTCGGGGTCCCTGGGGCTTGGCTCAGATTTCAGCTCTGCCTTCAGGTGTGGGCAACCCGCTGGTGCTAGTGCGCTCCCAGAACTGAGAGAGGCAGAGCCATGCCTGCTGTGAGCCCACTGAAAACGAGGCTGCTGCTGTGGGCCCAGCCCTGCCCTTTGCACATGTGCTTCAGTGGCAGACCTGGACTCCTTCCTGCACACCTCCCCTGTTGCAGCCTGGAACACCCCCTCCAGCCCCTTCAGGCTGTCTCCATGCAGCCAGCCCCAGTCCTCTCCCTTGGTCTGTCCTCTGAAGTCCTATGGGTGTCCTCAGCACCCAGCCTGAGGAGCCTGTTTCCCCCACCCCCTCCCTGCCCTGTGCACCAGCAGATGTGCCTCTGGGGACTGCAGTGAGAATGACCAGGACTCCCTGTGCAGGTCTTGCTTTGTTCTGCCTGCTGCAAACCAGTGGCTGTACTTTCTTCTGAGCCTCTGAAGCTCTCATTCTGTCCTGGCTGATCTCCTTGCCCGTAGAGGGGCTTCCAAGTGTGAGAGAACCTTTGTTCTTTCACAGCTCCCTCTCAGGAGTACAGGTCCCATCCCGATTCTTATTTTTTTTTTTTTTTCTTCTGTCCTACTCGATTACATGGTGATCTTTCTTGCTATTTTGGTTTCATGACCTCTTCTGCCAGGTATTCTGTGAGAATTGTTCCACATGTAGATGAACATGTTCTGCATGTAGATGTATGTTTGCTGTATTTGTGGAAGGAGGCGAGCTCCATGTCCTTTTATTCTACATCTTGATCTGACCCTGTTCTAGGCTAATCTTAGACCTATCCTGGAATGAGCCTCTTTTCTGAGGAACTTAGGTTCTTTTGTGGAGAATGGTCTTAGAGACCAAGACTTGGGTGTTAGGTGTTCTCATTATCCTTGAGGCATCTTTGCTTCTGGGTTCTTTAAGTTGACAGAGGAAGAAACATGCACATATTTATATGTTCACCTATGAGTATATGAACTACTACCCATACGCATTCTCATATAATTTTATACATGCTTACATAGATGTGTACAGACATATACTTATTTTAGAATTTATTTGTTCACTGATCTCTCCAAATCATTCCATGCCTCTGGGAGTCTTGCTCATCTTTTCTTAATCTACATGTCTGTGTCTCCTCTACAGTAAGACCCTGGATTCCAAAAGTATGTACATATCCCATTTGCTCAGACTAAAATTTTCTTAAGTAGTTTTATGCCTACTGTGCCTATAGCAGTACCACACACACACACACACACACACACACACACACACACACACACACACACACACACACACACACACAGTTCATCTACTAAAAAGAATCAGAATTTGTTTGCATTTCCCCCTCCTCTGCATGTAAAGTTAAGGGTGTAACCCTCACTCCCCTCCCCAGCCCCCAGTCAAACTTCTGTTTTCACAGATTACTTGAATTAGCTCTTCCTCTTCCTTTTTTTTTGGATCATGGTATTAATTTGAACTGCATTTGAATTCTTGGTTTTGGTTTTAGTTTCTCCCTCTTACCATCTTTCTTGGTTTAATTAAAATTTTTATTGAATATGTGGAACATCTTCTTTTCTCATTCTTGTGGGCAGTCAGCTTCGTTGTTTTCTGATTTGCCTTTCGTTTGTTTATTTTTCTTAAGCAAAGGAAATATGTGTATGTTTTCTCATTCTCTCTTTCATACACAAAAGGCAACATGTACTTTTTTTCCCCTAATTTTTTTTATTGTGTTAAAATATATTGTGATGTAAAATTTACCATCTTAACCATTTTTAAGTGTAAGTTCAGTGGTATTAAGTACCCTTATATTGCACGACTATCACCACCATCCATTTCCAGAACTCTTTTCATCTTGCAAAACTAAAACCCTATAGCCGTTAAACAATAACTCCGGATCCTGTCTTCCTGCAAGCCCCTGGCAACCACCATTCTACATTTTGTGTACATGATAACTCTACCTCACATAAGTGGAAACACGCAGCATTTGCCTTTTTGTGACTGGCTTATTTCACTTAAAATATCCTCAGAATTTATCCGTGTTGTCACATATTGCTGAATTTCCTTTCTTTTCAAAGCTAAATAATATTCATTGTGTATATAGCCCACATTTTGCTGATCCTTTCATCCCATGATGGACACTTGGGTTATTTCTACATTTTAGCTTATGTGAATAATGCTGCTTTAAACATGGTGTATCTCTCTTTTTTAAAATTAAAAAAAAAAAATTTATCTTCTGAGGGCTGCACTCCCGGCACATGGAGGTTCCCAGGCTAAGGGTCTGATGGGAGTTGTTGCCATCTTATGCCAGAGCCACAGCAACTCCAGATCTGAGCTGCTCTACACCACGGCTCACGGCAACGCCTTATCCTTAACCCACTGATCGAGGCCAGGGATCAAACCTGCAACCTCATGCTTCCAAGTTGGATTTGTTTCCGCTGTGCTATGCAGGGAACTCCAGCATGGTGTATCTCTTTGAGAAATTTCTTCTTCTTCTTTTTTTTTTTTTTCTATACCCAGAAGTGGAATTGCTGGATCATGTGGTAATTCTATTTTTAATTTTTTTTCTTTTTATGGGCACATCTGCAGTATATGAAGGTTCCCAGGCTAGGGGTTGAGTTGGAGCTGCAGCTGTTGGCTATAGCAACACCAGATCTGAGACGCATTTGCAACCTGTGCCACAGCTGTGGCAATGCTGGATCCTTAATCCACTGAGCAAGGCCAGGGATCAAACCCAAATACTAATGGATGTTATGTTGGGTTCTTAACCCACTGAGCCACAGTAGGAACTCCCATTTTTAATTTATGAGGAACTTCCATACTGTTTTCCATAGTGTCTGTGCCATTTTACCTTTTCCCCAAGAATATACAAGTGTTTGAATTTTTCCACATCCTTGCCTACACTTCTTACTTCGCATTTTTTAAAAAATAGTGATTATCCTAATGGGTGGTCCATTGTAGATTTTATTTGTATTTCCGTAATAATTACTGATGTTGGGCATGTTTTCATGTGCTTATTTGCCATTTGTATTTTCTTATGTGGAGAAATGTTTAAGTCTTTTGTGTGTTTTTGAATAAGATTGTTTGCTGTTGAATTTTAATTCTCCAGAGATTGTAGCTGTTAGTCTTTTATCAGATTTGTAAATATTTTGTACTATTTATATGATTTGTAAATATTTTCTACTATTCTATGTGTTGCCATTTGACTCTGTTAATAGTGTCTTTTTTTATTTTTATTTTTATTTTTTCCCTGCTGTACAGCATGGGGACCAAATTACTCTTACATGTATACATTTTTTCCCCCACCCTTTGTTCTGTTACATTATAAGTATCTAGACATAGTTCTTTATTTATTTATTTATTTATTTTTGTCTTTTTGCTATTTCTTTGGGCCGCTCCCGTGGCATATGGAGGTTCCCAGGCTAGGCGTCGAGTCGGAGCTGTAGCCACTGGCCTACGCCAGAGCCACAGCAACGCAGGATCCGAGCCGCGTCTGCGACCTACACCACAGCTCACGGCAACACCGGATCGTTAACCCACTGAGCAAGGGCAGGGACCGAACCGCAACCTCATGGTTCCTAGTCAGATTCGTTAACCACTGCACCATGACGGGAACTCCTAGACGTAGTTCTTGATGTTACTCAGCAGGATCTCCATGTAAATCCATTCCAAGTTGTATCTGATAACCCCAAGCTCCTGATCCCTCCCACACCCTCCCTCTCCCATCGGGCAGCCGCAAGTCTCCAAGTCCATGATTTTCTTTTCTGTGGAAATGTTCATTTGTGCTGTATATTAGATTCCAATTATAGGTGATATCATATGTTATTTGTCTTTTGTCTTTCTGACTCATTTCACTCAGTATGAGATTCTCTGGTTCCATCCATGTTGCTGCAAATGGCATTATGCCATTCTTTTTTATGGCTGAATAGTTTAATAGTGTCTTTTGATGCACAAAATGTAAAAATTTTCTTGAAGTCCATTTTGTCTTTTTTCTTATGTTATTTGTGCCTTTAGTGTCATATCTAAGCAATCATTGCCAAATTCAATGTTGAAGCTTTTGTCCTGTGTTTTCTTCTGAGAGTTTTACAATTTGAAGTCTGATATCTAGATCTTTGATTCATTGTGGGTTTACTTTTTTGTATATAGTGTAAGGTATAGGGGTATAAGTTCATTCTTTTGCATGTCAATATCCAGTTCTCCCAATACCATTTGTTGAAAAGATTGTCCTTTCCCTTTGAATGGTCTTGGCACTGGACATAGACTCTTCTGAACTTTACTGTTTTCATGTGACACTTTCTTATGGAATCCACTCTGTATCATTCCCTGTAGATCTTCCTCGTTATTTTTTACAGCTGCATAGTTAGTTTTCTTGTGTGTGTGTGTGTGTGTGTGTGTGTGTGTGTGTGTGTGTGGTGTCATCATTTATTCAACCATTCTCCTTTTTTGACATTTAGATAGTATTTCTAAATAATTCTGTAATAAATAACCAAATTCGAATATACTTTTGTATGGTTGGAGGCGTATCTCTAGGATATATTCTTGGAAGTAGAATATCTGGGTAGAAGCACAAATGATGTGTGGTTCTGTTAGATGTTAGAAAATATTCACCTTCATGTGGGTTGAACCATTTTGCATTCCCACTAGTGGTATGTGAAAGTGCCTGTTTACTCAGTGTGTATGTCATGCTTTTGATGCTTTTTGCCAGGCTAGTGGGTGAGAAGTGGTATTTTAGCATAGTTTTAGTTTTCATTTCTCTTACTGTGAGTGGATGTTTATGTCTTTTCACATGTTTAAGTTACATGTGATAAGTTAACAACTTATCTTTTTGTAAGCTGTATGTTTTTTGTCCATTTTTCTATGGACTTTTGGGTCTTTTTTCCCTCAGTTAAAAAATATTTTTCCATGTGAAGGATATTAACCTTCTATCTATGTTGTATGTTGCAAATACTTTCTCCCAGTTTGCTTTTTGTCTTTTAGCTTTGTTTATGGTATTTTGCCACATAAACCTTTTATTTTAATATAGTCATATTTAATAATCTTTTTTTTTCTTTGCAGCTGGATTTTTTTTTTTTTGGCAGCTCAGCTGGATTTTAATCATAATTAAAAAGGCTTTCCTTAAGTTCAACTTATGTAGAAATTTACCCATTACTTGTATAATTTCATTTTTTACGTGTAAATCTCTGATTCATTCTGTATGATATGAGGAATGGATCCAATTTCATCTTTTTCCAAATGTCTACTCACTGTTTCTAATACTAAAAACCAACTTTACCCCAGTGATTTGGGATACCACCTTTTTCATGTATTTGATGTTTTGTATCATTGGTCAGTTTTTGGACTTTTCTGTTCTACTATTTGTCTGTCTGTTCATACTTCATTATCACACTGTTTTAATTTTATAAGCTTTATAGTTCTTTTTAATGCCTAGTAGAATTAGTCTATCTTCATAGCTCTTTTTAGTGTTTTCCTACCTAATTTTTGTGAATTAATTTTTCTATATTAATTTTAGTTTCCACTTTTCTAGTTCCATTATAAAGCTCACTGATATTTTCATTGGGAACACATTATACCTATTAGATGTCTTGGGTAGAACTTATAGCTTAATTATATTGAGTCATTTTGATCTAGAACATGGGACATATGTGTTCAGGTCTACTTTTGTTTCTTTCAGAAAAATTTATTGTTTTCTTAGTTTAGATTTCTTGTTAAGTTTATTCTTAATTATTTTTCTCTTTTATGTTTCTATTTTAAATGAAGTTTTCTCAGCCATTATGTCTTCTAGCTAGTTATTATTTGTTACCAGTAAGAGATTTTATTCTGTACTTACTGAAGGCACTCTTTTAGACTTATTTGGACATGAAATTTTTACCATTATGTCACATGTATGTATACATGTAGAAGGAAATATAAGCAAAATAAATTGTATAAGGTATGTTTAAAACTTTGATATTCAGAGTCCAAATCATCTGGATCACTTTTTGATTAAGGGTCCTTGATGTCTGTGTTAACTACCCGATATTATCCTCTTGGCCATGAAAAATATTGGTGATATAGCAGTTCTTAAGAGTGTGCTTCATTATTATCTTGGATTTTCTTCCAAGCCACTGTCATTCATTTTGTGAATTTTGATGCTAGTTTTTCTTGGCTTTTTTATTAAATGGCCTCACTCTTGGCATAGGGAAATTCCCAGGCCAGGGATTGAATCATAGCTGCAGCTGCAACCTACATCATAGCTGTATCCTTTAACCCACTGTATTGGGCTGGGGCACAAACCCCCGCCTCTGTAGCCTCCTGAGCTGCTACAGTCAGATTCTTAACCCACTGCACCGCAATCAGAACTCCTAGTTTTTCTTGATTTTTATCAGAAGGTGTTAACGGAAGGTTTTAAAACAAACAACTAGGACTCATACTCCTTTCTCAGGTGATGCTTAAGTGGTTTCTTGACATGAGTGGTTGCATTGTCCAGTCATACCAGTAGAAATAACAACCAGATTTCTACATGATTGCTGCATGACTAACAAAGATACCACTGAATATAATATGTACTTTATTTTATAGATACTAAAATATGAAAATTAAAGAACCTTAGAATTGATGAAATATAGTATCTACTCCTGTGTTTCTTTGTCTGTATTTTCAGCTAACAGCTTTATCTTCAAAACTATGGTGTATTTGATTGAAATTTTCCTTGGTAAGAATTGAAATTTCATTATTGATGAGTGTGATTACTGCACTGGGGCAAAGGAAGGAAGGAAGGGACAGTCTCTAGATTTTAAAAAGCATGTTCTTTTAAATTTGTTTTTGTGCATGCGTTTAAATGTAGGTACTGCGTTAGTAAAGTATACCCTGTATTAGTGATATGCCACAGATGTAGAGGCCACCCTTTGGGCACACTTGCTTTACTGAAAAATAGTCCTCAGAAGGATAGTGTTTTCCAGAGGTGACAGCAACAGTAGCTCCCATCTCACATGTTCTTTTCACGTATGAGGTGTATGTACCCTCTCTTGAAACTGAAACGCTTTTGTGGTTTTCAACCTATAGGGTATGACAGAAGTGACATGATGTGACATTTGAGGCTCATTGAATTGCTTGTACTTGGGACCTCAAGCTGCAGGGCAAATTCTGCTGTTTGAGACCACCAATTGTGGGGAAGCTCAAATTAGCCCATCCAGGGAGCTCATATGGAGAGGCTCTGAAATGAGAGAAGAGAGAGAAGTCCAGTCATTATATTGTGTTCAGTCCCCCTCCCCCAGCTGTTCCAGGTCCAGCCACTGTGTGACAGCACCTGTCCCAAACTGGAAAGTGTGAGCACTTGAATATTTGCCGTAGAGTGGTATTCAGACATGCACTAACAAATAACGGCCTTTTTGACTCAGTATTTTAAATTTTTATTGTTTTTTATGAGACGTAGTTCACATATCTTAAAACCTGCCATTTGAAAGCCCACATTTGGTGGTGCAGTGGTGCAGTGTATTAAGGATCCAATGTTGTCACTGTGACAACTTGGATTGTGGCTGTGGTATGGGTACAGTCTTTGGCCTGGGAATTTACACATGCTGCAAGTATGGAAAGAAAGAAAGGAAGGAAAGGAGGGAGGGGAGTGAGGGAGGGAGGGAAAAGAGAAAAGAAAAAAAGAAAAGAAAGCAAGCCCACAGTTTAGTGACTTTTAGCGTGTTCATAAGGATGTGAGACCAGTACCATATCCATGTAATTCCAGAATGTTTTTGCCACCCAGAGAGAGATCCTGTATCCCCTGTTTCTCCTTCCCTTAGCTCCTGGTAAGCATGCATCTGCTTCGTCTTTGTTATCAATCATATTTAGCATTTCATTTTTGAATTCAGTTGTCTAGTTTTCTTTCCTTAGCACACTTTGAAATAAAGTTACTAGTATGAGGTATACTTTAATTCATGAAGAAAAAGTTATATCTAGTTCTCTTTTTAAGGAGCCAGGGAATTCTGCATTTCGTATTAAAAAGTATATGGGGGAAATAACAAAAATTAAAAAAGGGCGCATAAAATCAGGAAGGGTACTTTTTTCTATCTCTAAAATGAAAAAGGTGGATTTTAATGCCTATCTTTCAGGGCTTTTAACATTAAAAGAGATCCTGTGAGTAAGAAGTATTATTCTATTAGTTATTCTTTAAAAAAGTTCATATAAATTTCATCCCACTTTTTTTTTTGGTCATTTTGTCTTTTTTTAGGGCCCCACCCATGGCATATGGACGTTCCCAGGCTAGGGGTCTAATTGGAACTACAACTGCCAGCCTACACCAGAGCCACAGCAACACCAGATCCAAGCCACGTCTGTGACTTACACCACAGCTCACAGAATGTCAGATCCCTAACCCACTGAGTGAGGCCAGGGATCAGACCCACAACCTCATGGTTCCTAGTCGGATTCGTTTCCCCTGCACCATGACGGGAACTCCTCATCCCACTTTTATTCTTCAGTTTGTTAATATGGTGTATCACACTGATTAATTTGCGGATATTGAAGAATCCTTGCATTCCTGGGATAAATTCCCACTTGATCATGATGTACAATCCTTTTAATGTGTTGTTGCGTTCGGTTTGCTAGTATTTTGTTGAGGATTTTCGCATCTATGTTCATCAGTGAAATTGGCCTGTAATTTTCTTTTTTTTGTGGTATCTTTGTCTGGTTTTGGTATCAGGGTGATGGTGGCCTCATAGAATGAGTTTGGGAGTGTCCCTTCCTCTGCAGTTTTTTGGAATAGTTTCAGAAGGATAGGAGTTAGCTCTTCTCTAAATGTTTGATAGAATTCACCTGTGAAGCCATCTGGTCCAGGACTTTTGTTTGTTGGAAGTTTTTTAATCTCATCCCACTTTTAGATACACAAACATATATTTAGTTTTTCTTTGATTTTTGAGAAAGATATCCAAGCCACCATGTGATTTCCCATTGGTAAAATTTGGATTGTAATTTCAAACTTGGAAATAATTATTTTCTAGTAAAATATGGGAGCAGCTGTAGTCTCCAAAGTGGGATGTTTGGAGTTCCCCTCATGGTGCAGTGATTAACAAATCTGACTAGGAACCATGAGGTTGTGGGTTCAATCCCTGGCCTTGCTTAGTGGGTTAAGGATCTGGCATTGCCATGAGCTGTGGTGTGGGGTTGCAGATGCGGCTCAGATCCCACGTTGCTGTGTCTCTGGCATAGGCTGGTGGCTACAGCTCCGATTAGACCCCTAGCCTGGGAACCTCCGTATGGTGTGGGTGCTGCCCTAGAAAACACACACAAAAAAAAGACAAAAAGAAAAATAAAACAAAATGGGATGTTTAAGATGATTCAATAAATAAAGTACATGGATAAAATATTAGAATTTATATTTGTCTTGTTAATGATTAATAAAATAATAAGGAGAAAATAAGAAAAAATTTAGCTTTATAGTGGTGACCCTCATTCTGTCTGACGGTCAGGTGAGATTTATAGCTTGAGTGGCATCTTGAGGAAGTCTGGCAGGGATGATACTGGGAACTTCACCTGTTTCTTTCAGTTCATTGTAATAAGTTTACTTGTGCATGGGTGAGTGAAATTAAAGGTAATACTATTCTAATAATAGACTTTTAAACAATTTTTTTCATAATGAGGAATGACTATAAAAATCTTTTTTTAAAAAAATGATTTGTTGGAGTTCCCGTCCTGGTGCAGTGGTTAACGAATCCGACTAGGAACCATGAGGTTGCGGGTTCGGTCCCTGCCCTTGCTCAGTGGGTTAACGATCTGGCGTTGCCGTGAGCTGTGGTGTAGGTTACAGACGCGGCTTGGATCCCGCGTTGCTGTGGCTCTGGCGTTGGCCGGTGGCTATGGCTCCCATTCGACCCCTAGCCTGGGAACCTCCACATGCTGCAGGGGCGGCCCAAGAAATAGCAAAAAGACAAAAAAAAAAAAAAAAAAAAGACAGAAAAAAAATGATTTGTATTTTTTCCATTATAGTTGATTTACAGTGTTCTGTCAGTTTTCTACTGTACAACAAAATGATCCAATCACACATACATGTATACATTCTTTTTCTCACATTATCCTCCATCAAGCTCCATCATAAGTGACTAGATATAGTTCCCACTGCTATACATCAGTATCTCATTGCTTATCCATTCCAAAGGCAATAGTTTGCCCCTATTAATAGTTTGCCCCTATTAACCCCAGACTCCCAGTCCATCCCACTCCCTCCCTTTCCCTCTTGGCAACCGTAAGTATGTTCTCCAAGTCCATGAGTTTCTTTTCTGTTCAAAGGTTTATTTGTGCTGTATATTAGATTCCAGGTATAAATGCTATCATACAGTATTTGTCTGTCTCTTTCTAACTTAATTCACTTAGTATGAGAGTCTCTAGTTCCATCTATGTTGCTGCAAATGGCATTATTTTGTTCTTTTTTATGGCCGAGTAGTATTCCACTGTGTATGTATACTGCTTCTTAATCCATTCATCTGTTGATGGACGTTTAGTTTGTTTCCATGTCTTGGCTATTGTGAATAGTGTTCAGTGAACATACGGGGTGCATATGTATTTTTCAAGGGCAGTTTTGTCCAGATATATTCCCAAGCGTGGGATTGGTGGGTCATATGTAGTTCTATATTTAGTCTTCTGAGTTACCTCCATACTGTTTTCTATAGTGGTTGTACCAATTTACAGTCCCACCAACAGTGTAGGAGGGTTCCTTTTTCTCCATACCCTTTCCAGCATTTATTTGTGGATTTACTAATGATGGCCATTCTGACTGGTATGAGGTAGTACCTTAATGTAGTTTTGATTTGCATTTCTCTGATAATCAGTGATGTTGAGCATTTTTTCATGTCCTTGTTTGCCATCTGTGTATATTCTTTGGAGAAATGTTTATTCAGGTCTTTTGCCCATTTTTCAATTGGGTTGTTGTTTTTTTTCTGTTGAGTTGTATAAATTGTATATTTTAGAGGTTAAGCCCGTGTCAGCTGCATCATTTGAAACTATTTTCTCCCATTCTGTAAGTTGTCTTTTTGTCTTTTTTTATGGTTTCCTTTGCTGTGCAAAAGCATGTCAGTTTGTTTAGGTCCGATTGGTTTATTTTTGCTTTTATTTCTGTTGCCTTGGGAGGCTGACCTGAGAAAACATTTGTAAGGTTGATGTCAGAGAATGTTTTGCCTATGTTCTCTTCTAGGAGTTTGATGGTGTCTTTCCTTATGTTTAAGTCTTTAAGCCATTTTGAGTTTCTTTTTGTGCATGGGGTGAGGGTGTGTTCCAGTTTCATTGACTTACATGCAGCTGTCCAGTTTTCCCAGCACCACTTGCTGAAAAGACTGTCTTTTCATCATTTTATATTCTTGCCTCCTTTGTTGAAGATTAATTGACTGTAGGTGTCTGAGTTTATTTCTGGGTTCTCTGTTCTGCTCCATTGGTCTGTATGTCTGTTTTTGTACCAGTACCATACTGTCTTGACTACTGTAGCTTTGTAATATTGCCTGAAGTCTGGGAGAGTTATGCCTCCTTGGTTTTTGTTCCTCAGGATTGCTTTGGTAATTCTGGGTCTTTTGTGGTTCCATATAAATTTTTGGATTGTTCGTTGTAGTTCTATGAAAAATGTCATGGGTAATTTGATAGGGATTGCATTGAATCTGCAGATTGCTTTGGGTAGGAATGGCCATTTTTAAATATTAACTTTTCTTTTTTTTTCCATTTTTTTATTTCTCAATGAATTTATTATATTTATAGTTGTACAATGATCATCACAATCCAGTTTTAAGGTATTTCCATCCCACACCTCCAGTGCATCCCCCTGACCCCTCAAACTGTCTCCTTTGGAAACCATAAGTTTTTTGAAGTCTGTGAGTCAGTATCTGTTCTGCAAAGAAGTTCATCATGTCCTTTTTTCAGATTCCACATGTAAGTGATAGCATTTGATGTTGGTGTCTCATTGTCTGACTGACTAGCACGATAATTTCTAGGTCCATCTATGTTGCTAAAAATGCCAGTATTTTTTTCCTTTTAATGGATGAATAATACTCCATTGTGTATATGTGCCAAATCTTCTTGATCCACTCCTCTGTTGATGGACATTTAGGTTGTTTCCATTGCAGACAGTGCTGCAGTGAACATTGGAGTACATGTGTCTTTTCGAGTCATGGTTTTCTCTGGATAGATTCCCAGGAGTGTGATTGCTGGGTCAAATGGTAGTTTTATTTTTCGTTTTCCGAGGAATCTCTATACTGTTTTCCACAGTGGTTGCACCAATTTACAGTCCCACCAACAGTGTAATAGGGTTCCTTTTTCTTCACACCCTCTCCAGCACTTATCATTTGTAGACTTTTTAATGATGGCCATTCTGGCTGGTGTAAGGTGGGTACCTCATAGTGATTTTGATTTGCATTTCTCTAATCATGAGTGTTGTCAAACATCTTTTCTTGTTGTTTTTTTTTTTTTTTTGCCATCTGTCAATATTTTTTCCAACCCAGGAGCATAGAATATCTTTCCATTTCTTTGATTCCTCTTTAATTTCCTTGAATAATGTTTTATAGTCCTCAGCATATAAGTCTTTCATCTCCTTGGTCAGGTTTCCCAGATATTTAATTTTTTGGGGTGCGATTTTAAAAGGTATTGTATTTTTGTATTCTCCTTTTCAATATTTCATTGTTAGTGTACAGAAATGTGACCGATTTTGAATGTTAATCTTGTATCCTGCTACTTTGCTGAATTCATTGATCAGAGTAATTTTTGGGTTGAATCCTTAGGGTTTTCTGTATATAATATCGTGTCATCTCCATAGAATGACAATTTTATCTCTTTTCTTCCAGTTTGTATACCTTCTATTTCTTTTGTTTGTCTGATTTCTATGGCTAGTATACTTCCAATACTATGTTGAATAACAGTGGTGAGAGTGGACATCCTTGTCTTGTTCCAGATTATAGTGGGAAGGCTTTCAGCTTTTCTCCATTGAATATTATATTTGCTGTGGAATCATCCAGATATTTAAAGGGACTACTGTTTAGATTTTCTGGAGCAATTTTTCAGGTAATCTTCTCCTCTGGTACACTGTTACCAGAGTTGAAGAGGCACAGGCCTGAATTCTAATCTATGACTCTTCAACTTTTGAGATTTTCTCCTCAGCTCAGTAAAAAAAGTGCCGTCTTTTCAACTCTGAACCTTCTGTGCTCTGCTTGGGTTCTCCTTCCCTGTTTAGTAGTTGAAGTGCCTCTAGGAACAAGGTTGGCAGAAATCTTACCTTGTTCATTTCTCTTCTCTCAGGGGTCACAGACCAGTTCTGCCTGTTGTCCAATGTCTGAAAATAGTTGCTTTATATATTTTGTTTAGTTTTCCAGGTGTTGGTGAAAGGTTAAATCCAATATCATTTGCTCTGTTATGGCCAAGGGGAGTGTGCTGTTTTTTTTTTTTTTAATGTAATAACTTATTAAATAAATTTGTGCTGCATAACAAATTAACCCAAAATCTAGAAGCTTAACACAAACACAGAAAATCTCATACTGTTACAGTGTCTCAACATACTCCAGAATCTTTTCTAGTTCAAGTTCAAGTATTGATAAGACTCCTTGGGAATGGTTTCTTTCTTTTTTGGGAGGCTATGCCCATGGCATGTGGAAGTTCCTGGGCCAGGGATCAAGCCATGCCATAGCAGTGACCTAAGCCACTGCAGTGATAATGCCAGATCCTTAACCTGCTGCACCACAAGGGAACTCCAGGTGTAGTTTCCTAAGTAAAGCTTTCAGTGGACAGTTCCAGTGTAATTGTGTAGGCTTGTAGAACTTGAGACAAGTTATCTGCCCCTACTCTAGCATATAATGGTGGACCAATGTTAAGTAACTTCTTTCCACTTTGCTGTTTAAAAAGGCAGGGTGGCTTAGACAAGGGGGCCATTAGTCTGTAGTACTGAAATTCAGCCAGATGTTGAAACTTTCTTGGTTAGGTCTCAAGCTGGGTGTAACTTTCTGGGGCTCTTGGTTTGCCCTCTAGGTTCTTTATTCTTTCATCTGAGTCATGCTTCCTTTTTCAGAAAGATACTTATCTTTATAGCTGAGCAGAAGCATCAGCTTGCTTCCTGCCAGTAAAATTCTGGAAGTGCACAGACCTTTGTCCTGTCTCTAACTCCCTCAGTCCATGCTGGCTTTCTGTGTATATATCTCTTTTAAGAACCATGTGGATTTCCTGTGAATCTTCTTGGGGTTCACTGGGACCAAGCCTCACCATAAATATCTTCTAGATGTGTATTTGTTTAAGAGATTTGACTGGACCTATTTGCAGAAGTCAGTTAAACTCTATAGTTTAAGTCTCTGTAAGGATTTTGTGTTTGTGTCTTATTCTGGAGTTTTTAAGTTCAAGAGGCAAGTGGTCCAGAAGAGAAGATGGATGTAAATGGAGGAGTGCAAGAGTAAGCTGGAGCCCATAAATACAAGTTGGAGCCCACAACGACAGGTGAAAACCCATACCGTTTCTTGCTTGTTGCCTCTGACCTTGAGCATGTGAGCATCTTGCAGAAGTCAGCTTCCTTTGTCACGAAGCTTAACATACAATCTGGCCCAGAAGTATACTTTATTAGAATAAGCCTGAGGAAAATATGGGGAAGGGGGTGCCCAGCCACTGTATCCCACCATCGAGGTGTGCCATCAGATAAGCGAAAGCGTGTATGAGCTACAGAATGGCTGTGGCCTTAATTCCAGCCTCTGTGTTTCCTTCAGGACTCTCATGTGAAGTACCCTCATTAGATAGGAACAGGAAAGGGAATTCTAGGAAATGCAGCTTAGCTTAAGCCTAGTTGACACATTACATGCCACTGCTGTTAGATATCTAAGTTGTTTGTATTTGTTACAAATAATATTTTAATTGGTGTATATGAAATGCTTTAAATATTTTGGTTTATTGGGATAGATTTCCATAAGTCCATTTGCGGGATTGAACAGTGGTTTGTTTTGTTTTGTTTTGTTTTCCTTTTTAGGGCTGCATCTGCAGCATTTAGAAGTTCCCATGTTAGAGGTCGAATCAGAGTTGCGCCTTCTGGCCTATGCCACACAGCCACAGCAACACCAAATCTGAACCATGTCTGCAACCTACACCGCAGCTCATGGCAACCCCAGATCCCTAACTCGCTGAGCAAGGCCAGGAATTGAACCTGCATCTTCATGGATACTAGTTGGGCTCACTAATGCTGAGCCACAATGGGAACGCCTATATATATCATTGTTAATTTTGCTCACAGAACGTGGGTATTATCCCAAATCAATAAATGTATCTTATATTTGATTTATTTATAGTTGCTGCTTGATTAATGCTTGGTAATAGATTCATTTGCAGTGATCTCTTCTTGTGTTCTATTCTTCTAAACTTCATTGTGGATATGTAAAAGCATTTCTGGTTAATTTTTAATTTGAAACTATTGTAGATTGATTGAAACTGTCATACTTCAGTTTGGGCGGGGTAAATGCTGTTAGTATCTTATCTTGGATATTGAAGTTTTAAATTCTCTTTTGAAGGATTGATGAGATAGAGGTAAAGGTAAATTTCACTTATGTTAATATTTTCAAACAATGCTTTTTATTTTATGATAACAAAAATGGAAGAAAATATAAAGGCTTTAATCAATTTTATTATCAACTTTTAGTATTTAAACATCTTAATTAACTTCATGTACAACCATGTCTGAGTGAGAGTCTCCCTTTCTTCCGCTTTTAATTTGTAAATACTTCAGTGTCTATCTTTAAAAGATAAAGGCTTTTGTAGTTCCTGTTGTAACTCAGTGAGTTAAGGACCTGATGTTGTCTCTGTGAGAATGTGGGTTTGATCTCTGGCCTTACTTGGGGGGTTAAGGGTCTGTGTTGCTGTGGCTGTGGCTGTGGCAGTGGCTGTGGCATAGGCCACAGAGACAGCTTGGATTTGACCCCTGGCCAGGTGCAGCTGTAAAATGAAAAAAGAAAAAAAAGGTTAAGACTTTCGAAAAGTCAGTCACACCACAGTACCATCATCACTCTTAAAAACAATTCACAAAATATTCAGAATTCAAAATTCCCTCTTGTTAGGTTTTTGGTTTTATTTTATGTTATTTTTAATTTTTATTTCTTTTTTCTTTTTTTAAAAATGATTTTTATTTTTTTCCATTATGCTGGTTTACAGTGTTCTGTTTATTTTCTACTGTACAGCATGGTGACCCAGTTACACATACATGTGTACGTTCTTTTTTCTCTCATTATCATGCTCCATCATAAGTGACTAGACATAGTTCCCAGTGCTACACAGCAGGATCTCATTGCTAATCCAGGCAATAGTCTGCATTAATATAACCCCACTTATATTAACTCCAGGTATAACTGATAGTTGGCTTATTTGAATCATGAACCAAATAATATGTACCCATTTCAATTGGTGTGTCTCTTAAATCTTTTTCGATCTATAGGTTTCCCCTTACCTCTCTTTTTTACTTTGCTATCTTTTTTTTTTTTTTTCTATAGAATTGGGTCATTTTTTTTCCTATAGAATTTTTCACAGTCTAGATTATCATCTGTAAACTGGTCAATGCTTGCTTAAATTCATAATAATGTTTTTTTTTTTTGTAATGAGAATTCTTCATAGCAGCATGTGTTACCTCCCAGCAGGGAGCAGGAAGCACATAAAGTTTAGTGTGTCTCTTTCTGTGATAAGATCCCTGGGTGTGGGATTACTAATCCAGTGGGTTTGTATTGTCAACTTGAATCTGTTTTTAGGTTCCCTTGAACTTTTAATTTTTTCTACCAAATGACAGACATTAGTAACTCTTGCTTAAATCTATTATTTCATCAGTGGTTCCAAGTGGTGGTGGTCTAAAGTTCATTTTTCACATTCATCAGCTGGAATTTCCTGTAATGAAGAAGTTTGTAAAATCAACAATTGGTTCCTACAGGAAAAAATAGGATACGTACTTGGTTCTTCTCCTTTGTTTTACATTTTTCAGAATAATGAATGGGTCTCTCTAAAGAGAATTGAGTAATAGCTTACTTGGCAAAAATTCAGACGTCTTTTTATCATATGTATCATCATGTAGTTTCTTTTAGATTACTCAGTGAATTTTATTACACTTATAGTTGTACAACAATCATCACAACCAAATTTTATAGCATTTCCATCCCAAACCCTCAGTGCACCCCCCTAACCCCCAACCTGTCTTGGAAACCATAAGTTTTTCAAAGTCTCTGAGTCAGTATCTGTTCATCACATAGTTTTGAGAACAGAGTTACTAGAAGTTTTTACTCTATAACATAAAAGATAGTGATTTATGCATTTTGCTTCTTTTGAAATGTTAAAGTAGAACAAAAAGATTAAACTCGCTAAGGCTAATTATTGATAAACTTTTAAAAAAATTACGGTTTTTGTCCTCTAAGTTTCCCACTCCTTTTAACAGTACTAGAAGATACTGGATCAAACTATTAATTTACAGAAAGTGGGTCCATGTAATCTGAACTAAGAGAGAATGTGATACAGAAGCGCTTCAGTGAGTATATGTTGCTGTTGGATGAAATTTCAGGTAGGAAATAGTTGCATTGTTTGGTATCAGGTAGTCAAGTTAGTATATTCCACTTGACTGACTGCTTTTGGAAAATGAACTTTTATTTTACATGAGGGGGTCAGAGAAGTTTTAGCAAAAATTGCTTTAGTCTTAAATTCTTTGAATGGCAAATGCTTGTATTTTTTAATGCATAACATTAGAGGAAATGTGAAACTTTTTTTCTTCCTAGCATTTCTTCTGATTTTTTAAAAGTAGAAAATCTGTTAGTGATTACAAGAAAGGGTCAGTTTATGTTACTTACAGTGTTGCCAAACTTATCTAAATGCCTAGTTTATATTGTTTAATATTGATGTATTGTTTTCTTTCTTCTCCCAGTTTGAGATTTTGCTTCTGTTTAACTCTTCTACTTTATTTTTTGTCATTGAGATTCATTTTTAGCTCTATGCTAATATTTGTTGAAGCTATTTGAATACTGACTTAAATATTATTTCTGTTTATTTAAACCATTTGCTAATTTTTTGGCATATATGTAGAAAATTTGTAATTTTCAAGAAGAGCTCATAATCCAGCCTTTACTAAATAGCTTGGATTTTTAAAGCTGTTATAAAGGCTGATTTTGTATTACTTCAAATGCCCGTAAGATGGTGCTCATTTGTTTCATTTTGGTAGTATTGATGTTTTTAAGATGCTTCTAAGAGAATCTGTAAATATATTGTGCTGTAAACTTCTAATTACTTTCTTAGGTATTATTATGGTATGGAGATACATTTTGCCAGCATGATATAAATCTGTTACTCATCTTAGTCTAATCATGTGTGTGTGTGTGTGAGTGTGTGTGTGTGTGTGTGCGTATTTCTTCCCTAATCTGTTTGTTGGCTAACATTATATATTGATTTGCATAAGTCTTCAAATGAATGATACCTTAAGTGCATCTCAGTTTTAACCTTCTTTAAAATAAACATCAGATTCTATCTCTGTTTTTTATTTATTTATTTATTTTTTGCTATTTCTTGGGCTGCTCCAGCGGCATATGGAGGTTCCCAGGCTAGGGGTCTAATCGGAGCTGTAGCCACCAGCCTACACCAGAGCCACAGCAACTCGGGATCCGAGCCGCGTCTGCAACCTACACCACAGCTCACGGCAACGCCAGATCGTTAACCCACTGAGCAAGGGCAGGGATCGAACCCGCAACCTCATGGTTCCTAGTCGGATTCGTTAACCACTGCACCACCACGGGAACTCCCTATCTCTGTTTTTTAGGACGTGTAAATTCTTTTCCTTTCCTTTTTGGGTGACACTGGTAGCTGTTGTAAAATAGTAGATGATAAACTTCAGTGTATCTTATGATTAAAAAGAGAATGGTATTTTGTGATCTAGTTCCTCTAAACTGAAAGCATTCTACTATTTCTTTGACTTAAAAAAAATTTTTTTTTGACCTTGCCTTGGCATGTGGAAGTTCCTGGGCCAGGGATTGAACTTGCGCCACAGCAGTGGCCCCAGCTGCTGCAGTGACAAGGCTGGATCCTCGACCTGCTGCACCATAAGATAACTCCTAACTTTTATTTTTTGAATATAGATTTTAGTTAGACATGAGGAATTAAGTCTATTTCTGGATTGTTACCCTTGTCCCAAATATTCCTTTTGGAATTATTGAACTTTTATTGGTGTTGTATTGAGTTAGGGAAAGTGAATATGGCCTGCATGAGATAGAAAGAATTGTTCAGAGATGTTATCATCAAGAGGCTCAAACTCCTGAAAGACTCTGGCCTGACTTGCATCATAGCCTTACAACTGAAATAATCACTGTATCTAATAGTATGTGATATCCTAATGGTCTAACCTGTATCCCAGACCCCTGTATGAGATTGGGCACAGGATTGACCTCCCCGCTAGGACTGTATGAATCTGGAAAGAGTTCCCCAAAAGAATCAAGAGGAAGAGGATTATGAAAGCCTGCTTGCCAGAGAAAGGTGGTAGTAGTTATAAATAATATATTAATCATTACAGGTTGCTACCAAGATGAAATAAGTGCATAATTGAGCATACTTTGAAAATATGCTATGCTGTAGAGCTTTAAAACAATTTTGAGGTGGTTTTTTTTTTTTTTTTTTTTTTTTTTTTTAGAGGTAGTGTCTTGCATGGAATCAGACTTGTTTGATTCCTAATTCTTTCATTTCCTAGGTTTGTGATCTTGAGCTATTTATACAATCTTTCTGTATCTATAAAATGGGAATAATAGTACCAGCCTTATAAGATTGTTGTTAGAATCTTTGGGAATAATGCCTGACATGTTCCTTGTACAGTCTTCCTTCTCGGTAGCTTATGTCTGGTGGAGGGATGACCCCTGTTGAGATGAACCAAAGCCATAGTGTGAACTGTGCATGCTCTGAAATAGACAGGCTTTAACAAATCAGAGTAGGGAATCATCACTTTCTTTCTGTTTTCATCTGCAACTATCTTTGTAAAGGTGAGAAATGAGCTTTGAAGGGTGAACAAAGGTAAGGAAGTAAGACTTTTTTTTCCTTTTTCTTTTTTTGGTCACCCCACGGCATATGGAGTTCCTGGGCCAGGGATCAAATCTGAGCTGCAGTTGTGCAAGCTGCAGCAATGCGAGCGAGATCCTTTAATCTGCTGTGTTGGGCCAGGATCAAACCTGCATCCTGATGCTGTGAAGACTGTGCCAATCCTATTGAAACTCCATAGCGAGAACTCCCAGAAAATAGAATTTTAAAGATTGTTCTTGGTATAATAAGTAGTCTGAACTGGCTTGACCACTAAAATTGTATGGGGACAAAATGGGAGGTGAGGCTTTTTGAGATTTTGGGGGATAGGCCTACTGATTGGAAATTTATTCTCTGGGTGATGAGCCATGATGACTTTTGCCCAGGGGTTGTTACATGGTTAAAATTCTCTTAGGAAGGTTGATATAGTGGTAATGATGTGGTATTATTAGAATTCTGAACTTAGTTGGGTTTTTAGTGAGAATTTTTTTGTGTACTCAATATATTAATTTCAATTCCTATTTGTCCACATTAAATTAGGCTTTCATTAAAAAATCAATGTTTAGTTGATATTTTAGTTTCTTAAATGAATAGTAGATCTCAAATAGCAAATAGCAGCTAGGTAAATGTTTATATTACTGTGTTGTTTAGATTTCGAGGCCTTGAGCTTTTCTCTGGCCTCAACCTGGTTTTTCTGATGGCTAGAGACTGAGGAAGTTATTTAAATATTAATTCTTGCCAAAGTGGACTAATTTTAATCCTATTCTTTGTACTTGTTTATACCGATAGAAAATGTACAGTAACAGATGTTTTGGGAAATACAGGTTCATTGACTTTAATGTACTCTTGTTTGGGAAAAATCTGTTAACTCTATTAAATACTTTAACTTCTTATGTTGTTTACCTTCCTGGTTTTTATAATGTGTTAAGCTATCTAGAAGAATCCTGATTTAGTGTTTAGCCAGTTTGAACCATTAACAATGAGATATTAATGCAAGAGCAAGAAGAAAAGGCTTAGCATTTTTGAGAATGAGCTACAGAAATACCATTTGGATATTTTGCTTTTAATGCAATTACTTTGTAAGTTGCTCATTCATTAAATTTTCCTCCCCTACCCATTTTCCACCACAATCTCACTTTGCATTTGCTTTTCTTTGGGAATAAAACATTTCACATAATACTGAGATGAAAAAGAAGATGAAGATGGATATGTATTAAACGGCATTTTTATTGATAATTAATTTGTTAGTTGGCTATAGTATCTGATTTAGCATTAGTGATATATGGGATGGTATTTTTCCAGAATATTATAGGCTATCAAATACATATTTTTTTGTTTTTTGTTTAATACTTGATGTAGGTAATTCATTAACAGTTCAAAAAAAAAAAAAGTCAGTATAATGGCTTATCTCCCGTATCTCCTATGTTTTCAACATACCTTATCCCTGCCAAATCCTCTCCCATTCAAAATTTTCAGTCACTGCTAAAGAAAACCTGAAAAATAACTATTGTTAGCATCTTATATATCCTTCCAAATTTTCTAAAGATTTTAATAAACAAATATAAAATATTTGTATGTTTAACCTCTTTTTAAAAAATATGTATTTCTAAGTTTTTATGTGCAGAATTGAAAAAGTGGTCTCACAGGATTTTATTTTTTTTGACTGTGCTCATGGCATGCGGAACTTCCTGGGCCAGGGATTGAACCCATACCACAGCAGTGACCCAGTTGGCTGCAGTGACAACGCCAGTCCTTAACCCATTGTGCCTTAGGGGAACTCCTTACAGGAATATTGTAATGTTCAATCCATACGTAGTTATTCTCCATTTTAATTGCCTATTTATTAAAATTTTATTTCATTATTGTAAGAACACTTAACATAAGATCTGCCCTTTTAACAAAATTTTAAGTGTAGACTATAGTATTATTTATTATAGGCACAAGGCTGCACAGCAGATAGTTTATGAACATGGGATATCTTTCCATTTATTTGCTTCTTCTTCCATTTCTTTCATCCATATAGGACACTGGTCTTAAAGTTTTCATTGTACAGATCTTTCACCTTTTTGTTTAAATTATTCCTAAGCATTTTGTTTCTTTTGCTGTTGTAAATGGGATTGTTTTCTTATTATCTTTTTTAGATACTTTATTGTTAATGTATAGAAATGCCATTGACTTTTTTAATGTTGATTTTGTGTCCTATAACTTTAATGAGTTCATAGCAGTTTTGTGGTGGAATCTTTTGAATTTTCTATAGGATCATGTTGTCTGCAGACAGAGAGAATTTTACTTCTTCCTTTCCTATTTCAGTGGCTTTTATTTCTTTTTCTTGCCTAGTTGTCCTAGCTAGGCCTCCACTAATTGTGTTGCATCATGGATTTAGTGAGAGTGGACACCCTTGTCTTCTTCCTCACTTTAGAGGAAAAGCTTTTGACTTTCCACTGTTGAGTGTGATGTTAGCTGTGAGCTTGTTATGTATGGCTTTTATTATGTTGAGGTACATTCCTTCTATATTTAATTTGTTGAGAGGTTTTTTTTTTTTGGAGGGGGTTATTGTTTGTTTGTTTATCATGAAAGGATGTAGAATTTTGTAAAATACTTTTTCTGCATCTCATAAAATGATCACAGGATTTTTTCCCTTCATTTTGTTATGTGGTGTTTATTGCTTTGAATCTCAGGTATAAATCTGACCTATCATGATGTGTAATCCTTTTAATGTGCTGTTGAGTTCAGATTGCTTGTCTTCTGTTGAGGATTTTTGTGTTTATGTTTACGAGGAATATTGGCTACGATTTTCTTTTTTTGTAGTGTTCTTGTCTGGCTTTGGTATTAGAGTAATGCTGGCCTTGTAAAATGAGTTTGGAGGTGTTCACTCCTTTTCAGTTTTTGAGAAGAGTTTGAGAAGTATTGGTATTAATTTTTCTAATATTTGGTAGAATTCATCAGTGAAGCCTTCTGGTCCTGGACTTTGGTTTATTGGGAGATTTTCAGTTACTGATTCAGTCTCCTTATTTGTTATAGGTATGTTCAAAATTTCTATTCACAATTCAGTCTTGGTAGGTTATGTTTTTAAGAATTTATCCAATTCTGGAGTTCCCATTACGGTGCAGAGGAAATGAATTGGACTAGTATCCATGAGGATGTGGGTTTGATCACTAACCTTCTTCAGTGTGTTAAGGAGCCGGCATTGCTGTGAACTGTGGTATAGGTCACAGACATGACTCAGATTCCACATTGCTGTGGCTGTGGTGTAGGCCCACAGCTGCAGCTCTGATAAATCATCTAGGCTGGGAACTTCCATATGTCATGGGTCTGGCCCTAAAAAGAAAAAAAAAAAAAAAAGATTAAAAAAAGAAAAGAATTTATCCATTTCCTCTAGGTTTTTACAATTTGTGAGCATATAGTAGTTTTCAAGTTCTTTTGTGTTTTTGTGGTATCAGTTGTAATGTTTCTTCTTTCATTCTGATTTTATTTAAGTTTTTACTCTTTTTTTTTTCTTAGTTAAGCTTAGGTTTGTTAATTTTGTTTTCTTTTCAAAATACCCCTCTTAGGAGTTCCCATCATGGCTCAGTGGTTAATGAACCCAACTAGTATCTATGAGGACACAAGTTCAATCCCTGGCCTTGCTCAGTGGGTTAAGGATTTGGCATTGCTGTGAGCTGTAGTGGAGGTCGCAGATGCAGCTTGGATCCCAAGTTGCTGTGGCAGTGGCGTAGGCTGGCGGCTACAGCTGCAATTGGACCCCTATCCTGGGAACCTCCAGATGCCTCATGTGTGGCCCTAAAAAGACAAAAACCAACCAACCAACCAAACAAAAAAATACTTCTCAGTTTTGTTGCTCTGTTCTATTATCTTTCTGTTGTCTATTTCTTTTTTTTTTTTCTGCTGTAATCTGTTACTTCCTTTTTTCCTACTAACTGAGCTTAGTTTGTTTTTTTCCAGTTCTTTGAGGTTTAAAGTTAGTTTTTTTTTTTTTTTTTAAAATTTGAGGTTTTTGTATTTTCTTAGTGTAGGTGTTTATTGCTATAAGCTTCCCTCTAAGAACTGCTTTTGCTGCATCCTATAAGTTTTGGTATGCTATGTTTCCATTTTTGTTGGAGGATATTTTTTTATTTCCCCTTTAATTTTCCTTTTTTTCTTTGATCCATTGATTGTTTTGCTCAATCTCTGCATATTTTTGAATTTTCCAATTTTCTACCCTTTACTGATTTGTATTTTTATCCCATTGTGGTTGGAAAAGATGCTTGGTATGAATTAAGACCGCTTAAATTTCTTAAGAATGGTTTTGTGGGTGTTCTCACTCTGGCACAATGGGATGGGCAGCATCTCTGTAGCACCAGGACTCGGGTTCGATCCCCTGCCCAGCACAGTGGGTTAGGATCTATTGTTGCCACAGCTGTGGTGTAGGTCACAACTGTGGCTCTGATCTGATCTCTGGCCTGGGAACTCCATATGCTGCAGGGCAGCAAAAAAAGGGGGGTGAAAAAAATAATGTTTATATGGCCCAGCACATGATCTACTGTAGAGAATTTTCCACATACCCTCGAGAAGAATGCTTATTCTGCTACTGTTGGATGGAATGCTCTGTATCTGTCTTTTAGGTCTATTTGTTTAAAGTATACTTCAAGTCCAGTGTTTCCTTATTGGTTTTTTGTTCGTACTTTGTTTTACCTGGAACTTTACCAAGAATTAAAAATCATGCCTAATTGGAATACAATAGAGTTTGAGTGTCCAGTGCACTTATTTATTTATTTACGGCAGTGCCCATGGTATGTGGAAGTTCGCGGGCCAGGAACTGAAACCGCACCACAGATGTGACCTGAGCCGCAGCAGTGACAATGCCAGATCATTAACTCGCTGTGCTACCAGGGAACTCCCCAAAGCATTTCTTTTTTTTTTTGTCTTTTTGCTATTTCTTTGGGCCGCTCCTGCGGCATATGGAGGTTCCTAGGCTAGGGGTCGAATCAGAGCTGTAGCCACTGGCCTACGCCAGAGCCACAGCAACGCGGGATCCGAGCCGCGTCTGCAACCTACACCACAGCTCACGGCAACGCCGGATCGTTAACCCACTGAGCAAGGGCGGGGATCGAACCCGCAACCTCATGGTTCCTAGTCGGATTCGTTAACCACTGCGCCACGACAGGAACTCCCCAAAGCATTTCTCAATCAGTGTGCTTCACTATTGTCATATACATTCATATAGATTCTTTATGTAAGTGGTCATGAACAGGGATTTGTGTATTGAAAAAATGTGTTTTAAATTATTTTTGTTTCTCCTTTTTTTGGTTTGGGCACGATGAAGCTTTTTTGCTGTAGGACCAGGGTAAATCACTGAATGAGGTTATGAGAACTGGGGGAGCTCTGGAAACTGGTGCTGGATCTAGGAAGTTGATGCCACCAGAACATTCTTTTTCCATAGGGAAGATATCTGCTAGAATCTGCCAGTTTACATGTCTTTCCAGCTTTTGACCCCAAAGGCCAAAAGCCCTTTTTCAACTCCTAATTAAAAAAAAAAAATCTTGGTAATGATATTGATTGGCTTGACTTAGGCCATGCTTTCACCTCTGGATTAATCACTATAACCAGGAGAAGGGAGAAATTACTCAGGCCTGAGTTAAGTGTGCTCTCTATGGCTGGGTGTGAAATACTGTGAGTGGAATGGGGGATTAATGGAGGAGTGAATGCAGTACAGACGGGAACAATACGTGTCTTTATTTATCTTTTTCTCGTAGGAAAATGTTGTTTCCAGATTATTCCTCTGTTAATACAGTTTTTTTTTCACATCGGATAAATTTTCCTTTTAAGATTAGTGTGAAATTAAAAGGGCCTAAAAATCTGTCTTTTGTGGAGAAAAGTTAATAACATAGAGCTTTCTTTCATATGTTCTAAATTTTGCTATTCCTTTAAGACTTGTAGAGTGTTCATATTATAAGCTATGAAATTTGGAGTTCCCTGGTGGCTTAGTAGTTAAGGATTGGGCCTTGTCATGCTATGGCTCAGGTTCAGTCCCTGGACCAGGAACTTCTTCATGCTGTAGTTGTGACCAAAAAAAAAAAAACAAACAAACAAATAAAAAAAACCCCCAAAAACAAACAAACAAAAAACAACCCCCCCCCCAAATTTAACAATGTATTTTAAAATAGTTTGGAAGCACTGAGACAGTGGTAGCATAATAGAGCTATGCTTGTTAAAGTGCCTGTGATGCTGTAGTTTTAAACAGTTTTAAACATAAAATCAGATTCAAATAGTGAAGTAATTGATTTGATTATGGACTGCATGACATTTTGCTATCTTTTTTATATCCTATGATGTTTTGATTCCGAGTAATATAAGTTCGATGAACTTGTGACTGGTTGTCATGCAGTGACAAATTTCTGATTTTTGATATATGTCATTGCTGTAAATCACTAGTTTGCTAGATTGAACTAGCAAGCTTTTAAAGAACATGGCAGTATTTACTGTAGATAAATGCAAATTTAAAAAGGTTCTGTGTATGATGGTTTAAATGATTTATTAGCCTTCAGTACACATATGGATCTGAAGTTATGTAATGGATTTAGAAAATTTCATTTCCTGTTTGAAGGTTTAAATTTGCATATTTATTCTATAACGCCAAGTATATGATCTAAGTCAATAGGGTATGTAGTTAAACTATGTGATATCAATATATGGTTAATCATTTTTTGGTATATTATATGGTAAACCTTTTTAGGAGTAGGGCAAGTGATTAAATATTATACTATACTGACATTCTTTTCCTTTTTTATATATATATTTGACTGTGATTGGGAGGTAGGGAGTTAAAGAAACTGGCACTATATATCTTCAGGTAGCTTCAGAATTTGTAGTCAGAAGAGTTTCCTCAAAGCCCTTTAATTTGACTTTCATTTCCTGTCAGTGAGAGATTCCTCTAGGTTAATAGTTTTCTTTTCAATGAAAAATAATCAGTGGAAGAGTTAATCCTGTGACAAAGTTATCCCTCACAAATACTTGTCTACTTTTTAAAATTAAACTTTATTTTGAGATGTTTGTAGGTTTGCATGTAGTTGTAAGTCATAATACAGAGAGATTTCTTTTTTTTTTTTTGTCTTTTTTTTTTTTGCCATTTCTTGGGCTGCTCCCATGGCATATGGAGGTTCCCAGGCTAGGGGTTCAATCGGAGCCGCAGCCACTGGCCTACACCACAGCCGCCGGCCTACGCCAGAGCCACAGCAACTCGGGATCCGAGCCGCGTCTGCAACCTATACCACAGCTCACGGCAACGCCGGATCCCCAACCCACTGAGTGAGGCCAGGGATCGAACCCACAACCTCATGGTTCCTAGTCAGATTCGTTAACCGCTGAGCCACCATGGGAACTCCCAGAGAGATTTCTTATACTCAGTTTGCCCCCGTCAGAAAATCTTAGAAAACTGTGGAACAGTATTGACATTGACATAATCAAGATACGGAAGATTTCTATCACACAAGAATCCCTCCATTATTCTTTTATATTCACGTTTACTTTCCTGTCTCCACCCTTCTTTAACCCTTGGCGGCTACCAGTCTGTCCTCTAGTTCTATAATTTTGTCAGTTCAAGAATTTGATATATATATATATGGAATCATATACTGGATGACTTTTTGTTTTGTTTTGTTTCAATCAGGACAGTTCTCAGGAGATTCATTTATAGTCTGTTTTTTTGAATTGTTGGGTGGTATTCCATGGTGTGAATATACCAGTTTGTTTAGCCATTTACCTGTTGAAGGACATCAGAATTCTTTCCATTTTTTGACTTTGATGAATTAGCTACTATAAATATTTGTGTACAGCTTTTTGTGTGAATATAAGTTTTCATTTCTCTGGGAAAGATGCCAGAAGTGCATTGGCTTGATCATATGGTAGTTGCATTTTTTTTTTAAGGGCCAAATTCTTTCACAGTGACTGAATAATCTTATGTTCTCACAAACAACATGTGAGTGATTCATTTTCTTCACATCCCTAACAACATTTGATGTTGTACTATTTTTTATTGTAGCCATTGTAATAAATGTATAATTATATCTCATTGTGGTTTTCTTTCTAGGTCTGCACTTGCGGCATGTGGAGGTTCCCAGGCTAGGGTTGAATCGGAGCGATAGCCACTGGCCTATGCCACAGCCACAGCAACTCAGGATCCAAGCTGCATCTGCAACCTACACCGCAGCTTATGGCAACGCCGGATCCTTAACCCACTGAGCGAGGCCACATCCTCTTGGATACTAGTTGTATTCCTCTCTGCCCAGCCACGACAGGAACTTCTCATTGTGGTTTTAATTTGCATTTCCCTAATGGCTAATGATGTTGAACTTTTCATGTGCTTATTTGTCATCTATATATCCTCTTCCACAAAGTGTCTGTTCTTGTATTTTGACAATTGAGTTTTTGGTTCTAGTTTTCTTTTTTTTTTTTTTTTTTTTTTTGTTGTTGTTGTTGTTGTTGCTATTTCTTGGGCCGCTCTCCTGGCATATGGAGGTTCCCAGGCTAGGGGTTGAATCGGAGCTGTAGCCGCCAGCCTACGCCAGGGCCACAGCAACGCGGGATCCGAGCCGCGTCTGCAACCTACACCACAGCTCACGGCAATGCCGGATCCTTAACCCACTGAGCAAGGGCAGGGATCGAACCTGCAACCTCATGGTTCCTAGTCGGATTCGTTAACCACTGCGCCACGACGGGAACTCCTGGTTCTAGTTTTCTAATTGGATTGTTTGGTTTTTTTGCTGTTGAATTTTGAATGTTCTTTATATATTTTAGATATTATTCCTTTGTCAAATGTGTGGTTTGCAAATATTTTCTTCTGGTCTGTAGCTTATCATTTCATCCTCTCAACAGGATCTTTTGGAGTACAGACGTTTTTAATTTTGATAAAATCCAATTTATCAGTCTTCCTTTTATGGGGTCTTGCTTTTGATGTCAAGTCTCAGAACTCTGCCTAGTCCTAAATCCTACAGATTTTCTCCTATGTGTTTTCCTAAAAGTTTTATGTTTTACATTTATTTATTTTAAATTTTATTTGTTTGTTTAGTTATTTATTATATTTTTAGGGTCACGCCTGTGGCATATGGCGGTTCCCAGCCTAGGGGTTGAATCAGAGCCCTAGTCATTGGCACATAGCAACACGGGACCTGAGCCATATCTTTGACCCATGCTGCAGCTTGTGGCAACACCAGATCCTTTAACCAGCTGAGCAAGGCCAGGAATCGAACTCACATCCTCTTGGATACTAGTTGGGTTCTTATCCCTCTAAACCACAATGGGAACTCCTGTGTTTTACATTTAAATTTATTATCTGTATTGTGTTAGTATTGTTTAAGGTGTGATACTTAGGTAAAAGTTCATTTGTTTGTCTATGCATATCTTAATGCTCCAGCACTGTTTGTTGAAATTACTCTATTGAGTCTCTGTTGTAGCTTTGTTGAAACTCAACTGGGAATACTTCTGTGGGTCTAATTGTGTGCTCTCTCTTCTGTTCTGTTTTATGTGTCTGTTCTTGTGGCGATACCTCGTAATGTAGCAATATAAGTCTTGAAATTTAGTAGATGAATCTCCTCCACTTCATCTGTCTTTTCCAAGATATTTTTTTCTATTCTAGTTCTTTGCTTTTCTGTGTAAATTTTAGAATAATCTTTCTATATCTACAAAAAATCTTGCTGAAATTCTGATAGGAATTATTAAATCTATGTATCAATGTAGGGAGAGTTGATGTTTATACTATGGACACAATATATTTCTACATTTGCTTAGATCATCTTTTGTTTCTTTTATCACCATTTTATTGTTGTCAGTATCAAGTCCTGTACGTATTTTGTTAGATTTACATCTAAGTATTTCAGAGTTTTTTGAGCACTTGTAAGTGGTATTATATTTTGAGTTTCATTGTCTACATGTTTATTGCTAGTATATAGAAATGTAATTTAAAAAATGTAATGGATTTTCTATGTTGTTACCTGTGACCTTGCTGAACTCAATTAGGTCTAGGAGGTCTTTTTTTGTGAAATGCCTTTGGACTCTCTACGTAGATAATTATGTTATCTGCAAATAGAGACAGTTTTATTTCTTCCTTTCTGATCTACATGGCTTTTATTTCCTTTCTTTGCCAATAATTGCCTGACTGGAAGCTCCAGCACTGTACTGAATAAGAGTGGTGAGGTTGCACATCCTTGCCTTTTTCCTGATCCTAGTATGAAAGTGTTCAGTCTTTCGCTATAAAGTATGATTTTAGTTGTGGATTTTATATACACACTCCTTATCAAGTCAAGGAAGTTCCCCTTTATTCCTATTTTTTCTGAGAGATTTTACCATGAGTAGGTATTGAATTTTTGATTAGACACTTTCTCATAACCTCCCTTGCTTGTTGCAGTTTTTCCTGTCCCTTAAGATTTTTGGTAAGGGTTAGGATTAGAGAATGGGGCGCAGGGCAATAACCAAGTCATTTATTTGAATTTAAGTTATCACATGCCTTTATTTATAAACATTTTGTCTTGCTTTAAAATAAGAATATAATTTTTTTCCTACAGTGATTATCTAGTAAAATACCATATTACTGACAGTCCATTTTCCTATTATTTTAGTTATTTGAGTTATCAATTACTTTTGTATGTAAAGTTATTAACTTTCATAATAACTATTGTTACATTTTACTCTTTTTTTTTTTTTTTTTTTTTGTCTTTTTTGCCATTTCTTGGGCCACTCCCGCGGCATATGGAGGTTCCCAGGCTAGGGGTCAAATCAGCTGTAGCCACTGGCCTACACCAGAGCCACAGCAACGCGGGGTCTGAGCCATGTCTGCGACCTACACCACAGCTCACGGCAACGCCGGAACCTTAACCCACAGAGCAGGGCCAGGGATCCAACCTGCAACCTCATGGTTCCTAGTCCAATTCATTGAGCCACACGGGAACTCCGTTACATTTTACTCTTACTCTAAGAAATATGCATTCATTCCTCAAATCTCTGATAGACTTATATAAACTCACAAGGAGATTTTTGCTCCAAAATGTTTGTATTTGAGAGTGAATATATTGACTCTAAATGACCTGTCTTATTCATGTTACCGATGCTATTAGTGCTGATTATGCATGATGTGAATATTCTTGATTATGTGGTCATTTATCACCTACACTTTAGGTGTACCCGAAGTGATGCATAAGTGGTCATCTAGCTGAGACTAAGCAACATATTTTGGCCTGAGACCTACACTGAAGCTGTATTTTCACTTATCTTTAATTTAAATATAATTGTGTCATTTAAAAAAATGCGTTTGTATTGTACCTACTGTCCTGCAACTTAAAAAAAAAAGATTAGAAGTATGTCTTGAATGTTCTGACATTCCAACACATATAGATTTATATTCTTTTTTTTTTTTTTTTTTTGCTTTTTTCAGGCTGCATCTGCAACATATGGAAGTTCCCAGGCCAGGGGTTGAATTGGAGCTACAGCTACCAACCTGTGCCACAGCCACAGCGGTGTGGGATCCGAGCCGTGCCTGTGACCTATACTGAAGCTCACAGCAATGCTGGATCCCTAACCCACTGAGCAAGGCCAGGGATCGAACCCACAACCTCATGGTTCCTAGTCGGATTCGTTAACCACTGAGCCACAACGGGAACTCCCCAAGTGCACACTTTTGAATCATATTTAAAACAAAGAATTGTCCAAGATAGCCTTTTCTGATAACCCACTCATTCTTTTATACATCATTTACTGAACTTCTATATGTTAGGTTTGTGTCCTGCTGAAAGTAATAGAATGCACATCTGATAGCAATTTCATGAAATTGAGGTGTTATTTTTCTCACGTAAGATGGATTTTGGAGATAGGCAGTTGCTGGCAGTAGTGGTTCTACTTAGTAATGCTTCAAGAGCTATGTACTTTCCACCTTTCCTTCTCCCGGTCTTAATGTATTGGCTTTTTGTCTCTCCTTGTGCCTCATGGTGTCAATTAGCTACTGCACCTATGGGCATCCTGTTAGTGTTCTGGGAGGGAAAAAGGCAAAGGCTACTCCAGCTCTGTTTCCCTTTTATCAGGTGAAACCCTGCTTCAGCCATTGTAGTGCCTTGTGAATTTGGGTAAGTTATTTACATTTCAGTTCCTCATGTATTGAGTGGAGATGATTGTTTTTTTGTTTGTTTTTCTTTTTTTATGACAGCTAATTAAAATGAAAATTCATGTAAAGTGCTTAGCATGATACGTACATAGCTCACAGCAATCACTCAGTACACGTGTCCTATTATTTTTGTATTTTTATCATGATTATTTTATTTCCTTTCAGGATTCAGAAAAAAAGCACAGAAATATGCAGAATGAAAAAGTTTTTCCCAACTGCTATTAGCTGTTTGATTTGTAATTATATTGATGATTTATTGCTGTGTAACAAATTACTCCAAAACTTTGAAGCTTAAAACAATGACAACCATTTATCAGCGCACAGTTTCTGTGGCTTAGGAATTTAGGAACAGATTGACTGGACGGTCTGGATCAGTCTCTCATGAGGTTGCATTTAAGATGTTAGCTGGATATATGCCTAAGAGTGGGATTGGTGGGTCACATGGTAGTTCTATATTTAGTTTTCTGAGGTACCTCCATACTGTTCTCCATGGTGGTTGTACCAATTTACATTCCCACCAACAGTGTAGAAGGGTTGGCTTTTTCTTCACACCCTCTCCAGCATTTGTTATTTGTGGACTTATTAATTCGGGAGGGAGTGGGGTGGACTGGGAATCTGGGGTTAATACATGCAAACTATTCCCTTTGGATTGGATAAGCAAAGAGGTTCTGCTGTATAGCACTGGGAACTATATTTAGTCACTTGTGATGGAGCATGATGGAGGATAATGTGAGGAAAAGAATGTATATATATGTGTGTGTGTGTGTATGTGTGATTGGATCACTTTGTTGTACAGTAGAAAATTGGCAGAACACTGTAAGCCAACTACAGTGGAAAAAGTAAAAATCATTAAATTAAAAAAAAAGATGTTAGCTGGGGTTGCAGTCATCTGAAGGCTTAACTGGGGCTGGAAGACCCACTTTCTTTTTTTTTTTGTCTTTTGTCTCTTTAGAGCTGCACCCATGGCATATGGAGGTTCCCAGGCTAGGGGTCAAATCGGAGCTACAGCTGCTGGCTGGCCTACACCACAGCCATAGCCACGCCAGATCTGAGCCATGTCTGTGACCTATACCGCAGCACATGGCAATGCTGGATCCTTAACCCACTGCACGAGGCGAGGGATGGAACCTGCGTCCTCATGGTTCCTAGTCGGATTTGTTTCTACTGCGCCACGATGGGAACTCCTAAAAGACCCACTTCTAAGGCTACTTATGTGACTGGCAAGCAAATGCTTGCCTCATTTCCTCTCCAGGTGCGTCTGTCTTAGAGCTACTTGAGTATCCTCATGACATGGTGGCGGATTTTCCTCAGAATGAGTGATACAGGGGAACCATCATTTCCATAATGGCTTAGTCTTGGGGGTCACTCATGTTACTTATGCTGACCTCTCTGTTGCCACACAGAGCAGCTCTTGATTTAATGTGGGAGGTTATGTCTTACTTGGCTTTTGGATTGAACTGTTTATCAAGAGATAGGGCTTCATTTTGATGGACTTTGATTATTCGTATTTTCTTTTCCCTTAAAGTAACCTTAATTTAAGATGTCTCTTTCTTTGTCTAATTATTATATTCTCTTAAGTCACAAAAAGAAACCTATAAAAAAAAAATAGATTGTTTAAACCATTTACCTGAAAATTTGAAAGGCATTCTAAATGTTTGCCTAAAACATAGTCAATTCTATTATATTATTCATAGCAGGAAGCTTCAAGAACACAAATACATTATCCAGTGTTTCTCAAAACAGCTTTGGAAGAATGCCATTACTGTGAAAACTCTTGTCAAGAAAAAGAAAGGAGTTCCCATTGTGGTGCAGCGGAAATGAATTCGACTAGGAACCATGAGGTTGTGGGTTTGATCCTTGGTCTTGCTCAGTGGGTTAAGCATCCGGTGTTGCCATGAGCTGGGGTGTAGGTCACAGACGTGGCTCAGATCTGGCATTGCTGTGGCTCTGGTGTAGGCCAGCCGGCTACAGCTCCAATTAGACCCCTAGCCTGGGAACCTCCATACGCCGCCTTGAGTGCTGCCCTGAAAGGGCAGAAGACAAAAAAGAAGTTCTTATAGACAGTGAAGTTCACAAATTTTTCAAATACTTAGTTTAGCTCACTGTGTAAAGAAACTTTTGAAAGCCCAATTTATAGATTAGATTATTAATGAAGATGTAAGGAAAACATCAGGCTAAGAGTCAGTCTGATTAGAGGTTTTGGCTGTGAATTAATACACAGTCATTTGTTCCTCTATAAAATATATGTGCAGTTATTAATCTCTATGACTTACTTGGTACTTATAAGAATTAGTATAGTAGTAGAAATGGAAATTTTATGTATTTATTTTTAATTTAAAAAATTTTTTAATTTTATGATTTTTATTTTTTTCCATTATAGCTGGTTTACAGTGTTCTGTCAGTTTTCTACTGTACAGCATGGTGACCCAGTTACACATACATGGATACATTCTTTTTTCTCACATTATCATCCTCCAGTATAAGTGACCAGACATAACTTCCAATGCTACACAGCAGGATCTGAAGTGGAAATTTTATATCAGAATAATTGTATTGGTAATATTACTAAAACAGTTGATGGAGTTCCTGTTGTGGTGCAGTGGAAATGAATCCGACTAGGAACCATGAGCTTTCAGGTTTGATCCCTGCCCTTGCTCAGTGGGTTAAGGATCCAGCGTTGCCATGAGCTGTGGCCTAGGTCAGAGACACGGCTTACATCTGGCATGGCTGTGGCTGTGGCTGTGGCTGTGGTGCAGGCCGGCCGGTCGGCAGCTACAGCTCTGATTCTACCCCTAGTGTGGGAACCTCCATATGCTGCAGTAAAAAGCAAAAAATAAAAATAAAAAAATAAAATGCTTCTGGGCATTCTGAGCAAATAGTGAAAGACCCAAAGGACAGTAAGTATTAGAAGGACAACAAAAACCTCAAAGGGAGTAATTTTCAGTTCCAAATATTAAATGGTTGACAGGAAATTATTATCCATGAGTTTAATTCTCTTAACCTTTATATTCAGAATTTTATGATTGTAGAAATTCATGATAATTGTTGTTAATGTATTAGCATAAGTCCTCCAAGCCCAGGTCAGTCTCGCTGTGTGATTATGGAATATATTTCTTTTCTTTTTAGTCTTCCAGGGTATTTGTGATTGTGATACATTACAAAATGCCAAGGATTAAAAAATTTTGTTCACTGTATCCAATCACTTATGATAGAACATGATAGAAGATAATATGAGAAAAAGAATGTATATGTATGTATGTCTAGGCCACTTTGCTGTACAGTGGAAATTGACAGAATATTATAAATCAACTATAAGAAGAAATTAAAAAAAAATAAAATGAGGCTAAAAAGACCCCCAAAACTTATGTTCACCTCTTCTAATTTCCTTGTATTCCATGTCTTCTCCATCTGAATTCTACCTTTTTTCTCTAGTCAGTAGATTATATTTTTTTCTTGACTTTGTATATCAATGAGATTTTTTTTTTCAGATTTGCTTTAAACTTTAGCTGTACTAAGACAAACAGTAAAATTCACTGTTTTCATATGTATGGTTTTATGAAGTTTGACGGATGGATATACTTTGGTATCTGATATGATAATCAAGATATTGAAAATTTTATCGTCCCAAAAGTTCCCTCATGTTTTTCGTGTTTAGTTCTGTCCCTCCATTCTTAACCCTTTTACAATCACTGATCTAACTTCTTTCCGTATACTTTTTCATTTCTATAATGTCATATAAATGTAATCATACAACTTGTAGTTTTTATGTCTAGCTTTTTCGACTTAGTGTAATGCTTTTGGGATTGATTCATATTGTTAATGGTATCAGTAACTTGTTCTTATTATTGCTGATTAGTACTTTATTGTCCAGTTGTACTGCAACGTGTTTCTCCATTTACTAGTTGATGGGCATTGGAATTGTTTCCAGTTTTGGGTGATTCTAAATAAAGCTGCTATAAACATTCATGTAAAGATCTTTATGTGGACAAATGCTTTTGCGAAATGTTGAGCTTTTGTGGGAATCTTTATTATCATTGAAACTGAAGTGCCTACCTTTTCTTCTATGGAGAGAGAGTTTAAGATACTAGAAGTAGGACTTCAGGAGTTCCTGTTGTGATGCAGCAGAAATGAATCTGACTAGGAACCATGAAGTTTCAGGTTCGATCCCTGGCTCTCTCAGTGGGTTAAGCATCTGGTGTTGCCGTGAATTGTGGTGTAGGTTGCAGATGTGGCTCAGATCTGGTGTGGCTGTGGCTGTGGCACAGGCCGGCAGTAACAGCTCTGATTAGACCTCTTACCTGGGAACCTCCATATTCTGCGGGTGAGGCCCTAAAATGACAAAAGACAAAAAAAAAAAAAAAAAAAAAAAAAAAAGGAAGTAGGACTTCACATTTCTTGCCTATGGCACTGGCATATAATTAGAGCTCAAATTTGTTTCCATAATTTTTAAATTATGAAAGTAATAATATTTAAATCTAATGGTATATATTCTAAGGATCTATTATATGTGAAGCATAATGCTTAGATTAAAAAGAATAAAATTTTTTTTGAAAATGATTTATATTTTCAGTGATCATCAGCAATGCTATTTGAGTGGAAGACTGATGGGAAATAATTGGAGAAGTGATTAAGATTTGTGATGTGAAAATGTATATCGTATGATAGAAATATTAGGTTAAGTCCTGTGTGATTGTTGTCTTATAGTCAGAAACAGCTGAATATTGGTAACATAATGTGGGTTGTCCAGGTTTTTTTGTCGGCTGGAATGGTCAGAATGATTCTTAGAAGGGAATGGTCTTAAATGGGTCTTAAGAAAATGTTAGGAAATAGTTCTTCAAAGGATACAAGAAAATGGAAAGCTAGTTGTAGAGAAGAGCAGATTTAACCTAATTTTCTGAAATAAGAAATTTCTCATATTTTTGGAGTTCCCGTCGTGGTGCAGTGGAAGTGAATCTGACTAGGAACCATGAGGTTGTGGGTTCGAACCCTGGCCTTGCTCAGGAGTTAAGGATTCGGCATTGCCATGAGCTGTGGTGTAGGTTGCAGACGAAGCTTGGATCTGGCATTGCTGTGGCTCTGGCATAGGTCGGCGGCTGTAGCTCCAATTAGACACCTAGCCTGGGCATCTCCATATGCCTCAGGTGTGGCCCTAAAAGGACAAAGGAGAAAAAAAATTCTCATATTAGAATTACACTAAATGTTCTCTAATTTCTAGCACCTGGATATAGTTTTTAAAAATTATAGAAGGAACAATTATTTTAGTAGGAACAAAGGAGAATCAGAATTGCTAAAAAGAAAATTTGTTAAACTCATCCCTTACTATTGAGAGTATAATTTATAATTCATATTGGATCCTGAAATAGCAGATTTGATTGCCAGTACCCAATCATTAGGAAATATTTTAGACTCATATTTATGTGAAATTCTTTGAATGGGATATGACATTTTATTAAGGGTTATAATTATTGTAATTCATAATGAACTTACTGCTTTTTCTTACATATATTGCATCTAGGTCGTAATTTTCTCTATTTACATCCATAGCAGAGAGAAACACTTTTCTGTGTTTACTTACAGAAATTAAAATTCCATGAGCGAGAACTATTACTTCATAGGAAATTTTTTCTTTTGTTTTTTTAAAAATTTTGTTTTAATTAATTTTTATTGGAATATAGTTGCTTTACAATATTGTGTTAGTTTCAGGTGTACAGCAAAGGGATTCAGTTATGTGTATACACACATCCATTCTTTTTCAGATTATTTTCCTATATAGGTTATTATAGAATATTGACTAGAGTTCCCTGTCCTATACAGTAGGTCCTTGTTGGTTGTCTATTTTATATATAGCATCTGTATATGTTAATCCCAAACTCCTACTTTGTCCCTCCCCTTTCCCCCCATGTTTTCTCTTTGGTAAACATACATTTGTTTTTGAAATCTGTGAATCTGTTTCTGTTTTGTAAATAAGTTCATTTGTATCATTTAAAAAATTAGATTCCACATGTAATTGATATATGATATTTGTCTTTCTCCATACTGATTTCCATAGTGGTTGTACTAATTTACATTCCCACCGGCAGTGTATGAGAGTTCCCTTTTCTCTACCCCCCGCCCCAGTAGAGAATGCAGCTTTTTCTAAGAGAATGTTGTGTAGTCTGTGCCCCTCTAGGTTGAATGTGTGTCTTCCTGCTGGCTGTTCTAGGCATATCTTCATCATGGAACCACTTAAATATTTTTTTTTGTTGTGAAGTATATAAAACATACCAAAGATACAGTGTGAAATGTATAAATATACTTAAATATTTTAAAAAATGTACATGCATATACCGAACATTTAGATTAATGATAGAACCATATTAATACCTTGGAATCTTTTTATCCCCATCGGAACAATTATCCACATCCTAAATCTGGTATGAACCATTCCTAAAAAATAGTTTATCATCTATGTATGTATTTTTTAACAATATATTATTTATTTTTGAAAAACTGATTATAATCACACACCTACTTCTCTAAGGAAGGTGCAGTGCTGTCTCTCTTAAGTGAAGGTGCTGGGGGTAGATAGCTGAATAGGGTCTCTAGGTCATGGTCTGGCTTTTTAAAGAAATTGCATGAGCCCTTACTGGGATATTCAGTAGGCAACATCAAACATGTATCCTGGTGGAGTTCCTTGGTGGCCTACTGGTCAAGCATTTGGTGTTGTCACTGCTGTGCCTTGGGTTCAAGGCTGAGGAATTTCCACTTGCCAACAAACAAACAAAACCAAAAAAACCCAAAAACCCTGGGAAATTTAGAGGTGTATCAGTTTGTTAGGGCTGCTATAGCACGGTACCAAAAATTGAACATCCCAGACTACAGCTTTAAAGTTCTGTAGGCTAGGAATCCAAGAGTAATGTGTGGGCAGTGTTGTTTTTTTCTGAACACTGTGAGAGAGAATGTAGGTTTTAGGCTGATAGAACAGATACCCCAGATATAGAAACCTGTCTTTCAGGTGAGAGTTTGGGTAGTTAAATGTCCAGGGCTACTGAGGCAGCTCTGTAATTGTCAGAGTCCATAGACCTTTATGCTCTGTTATCTTCAACATGAGACACAGAGATTCCAAGATGCTACTCTAGCTCTCACCATCATTTTAGCATCTTGTGTAATAGGAAGGAGGAACGTTGCAAAAAGGAGTCAAGTTAATTCCTTTTAAGAGTCAAGTTAATTCCTTTTAAGAGTTAATTCCTTTTAAGCAGTAAGAGTTGTACATACTGCTGCCTATCCTCATTGGTTGGAACTTGGTTACATGGCTGTAACTTTAAGGAAAACGGGAAAGTGAGGTCCTTTGCCTGGGCCCCGGTACCAAACTAGAAACTGCTATTGTGGAAGAAGAAGAAAATGTAAATTGGGACTTAGTGCAGGTCTGTGCCATAGCATTGTAATTTTTCCTCAACTTCTCCCTATTGATAAGTTTCTAGTGACTGTAAACGGGCTTAGGGTCACCTTCACTTAGGAATGGATTCCTAGGGATAAATTTGGTACCTTGAAATTGGCACTTTTAAAAAGTCAACACTTTATTATTACTATTATTATTTTGACTGTGCCCACTGCTTGCACAAGTTCCTGCGCCAGGGATAGAAACCTGAGCCATAGCAGCGACCTGGGCAGTGGCTGCAGTGACAGTGCCCAATTTGAGCCACCTGGGAACGCTAAAAGTCCATATAGTTTTGGAGGATGTACATAAATTAAAAAAAAATGAACTCTTTGGTCAGTTCATTTTATAATGAGTACACAGGTCCAGTGAAAAAAGTGATTTGCTCTATGAAATAGAAAATCCCTAATTAGGGTCATAAGCTGTGATTCTACTCTATCCAGTTTTTGCTATGCCACAGGCTTTGAGGAAAAATTCAGTAAGTTTCCAGAGAAAACATAGCTTAACTTTGAAGTATTAGAATTTTCTACGTATGATAGTCTTTCCAGTTTTATAAATCTTTTGGAGAGAAAATAATTATTTTTGGTCTGTATTTATTTCTTGTTTATTTTTTTTTTAATTCAAGTGACTTTAGTGACTAATTTCAGCTTGAAGGTTTTTACTAATATAATCATTGTGAAGAAAAGAAGCATCGTGCCCAGTTAAAGTCTCAATAAAAAACTTGTGAAGGTTTATTCAGATTCTTTGAATAATACACTTTAAAATTTCTGTAATCTTGTACATTAAACTAAAACCTATGGAAAGCATGTTATGCCACCCTGAAGGTGACTATAAAAATTGTTTATGAAGTTCAGGCCAAGACTAAAATATGTTGAAATGGAGAGTTTTGAAAAATGTTCTATATAGCAAAGGAGACCAAATCATGCTAAAATGCAGAAAAAGACTATACATCAGTTTCCAGGCTACATTATTCAAAAAAATACAACCATAAAAAAGGTAATAAGATTACATTTTCACATTTCATGGCTAGTAAAGTGCATTAGGCTGCTCAGATATTCATAACTTACTGTGACATTTGGGAAGATTACATTTTGTAGTGCACAGCCATTACTACAGCTCAGATAATAACTAGCCAATGCCTGGACTTGGATTATGATCCCTGTCATTGGGAACAAATTTGTGTTTTGAAGGTTGATCAGCTTCAAATAACTATTAGAAAGGGTTAACATGACATACTATAGACCCTGGGCCTGCTTTTTAGGTATAATAGATATGCATACATGTAGTATATCAAATGTGCCACGTATTTGTATGTACCAATTTCTGCCATCAATTTTCTCCTTGAAAGGCATATTTTATAATATTTAAAGCAGTGGAGAAATATTTAAAACACCTGTCCGGATATTGCTCTCACAGTATAAACTCAATTTAAAAGCCAGTGAAATATTTGGAGGTTTTTTGGAAATTACTTTCAAAAATTAATTCTATGGCTTCTTGGCAGGGTGGTTACTGATGGTAATAAACACAGATCAAAATGAAAGATTGATGTAAGTAATAGGAAGGTGAAGGTAAGGTCACTTAAGTTAGTCGCAACTAGGTTTTTGACCTATTTAGTCTCTGTAGAGGCTGTCCTGAAGTGTACATGTACTAAAAACTCTCCCTGTGTCCTCGTTCCCCACATTCTTAGTTGTCTCTTCAGAGGGACTCACTGTTTAATTCTTGTGTATCATTCTTAGGTATACATCTATATTTATATGTTTTACACTCAAATTGTGGCATACTGTTCATGCTTTTTTCCATCTTGATTTCTTACCTAAACGGTATGTTTTAGAGGTCTTTGTATGTCAAATGGAGCTTCCTCATTATTTTCAATGACTTTATCATAGTCCTCATACAGTTAAATATACTTTACTAACTGTACCTAATATTTTTTTGGGGAGGGTATTGTTTCTTCTGTTCTCTATTGAAATGCTAAAAGAAAGTTCTTGTATCTAACATCATTACCTAAATGTACCTATGGAATAAATTTCTAATTGTTAAGGTAACCACTTGTGTCTGCCTTCTATTTAGCGTAATTCTTTTGAGATTGATTCCCTTTATCAACTACTTTTCTCATTTATAGTAATTTTTCAGTTTTTTAGATACATATATCATATCACCTGAAAATAATTGGAATTTAAAGCCTTTGTTCCAGTTTATACATGTCACTGCCTTTTGACTAAATGTGATTTCTGTATCTCCAGAATAATATCAAATAATGGTGATGGTAGTACATCCTGGTTTTATTTCTGACTTTTGTGAGAATCATTCCAGTTTTCATAACTGGGCAGAATGCTGGCTTTTAAAGGTGTATTTTTGTTATTAAATGAAGTCTTTTAAAATTAATAAATGTAGAAAGTTTGATGGAAATACAAACCCACCATTTAACTATGCCACAGTACTTTGAGTTGTAGGTAACATCCATCACTGGATGCTTAAAAGTATGATGAAAAACAAGATATTTCTGTAGTCTCAAAGTATTCCTTAGAAGATGCTTAATAATTTAAAAATAGAAAAATCTGACAGACACCTCCTTAAGCAAGTGATCATAGCTAATTTCACCAATAGTGAGACATACTGACGTCAGATACCACCAGAAATGGTACAACCAGAAAGACACACATCACCTCTGGTGTGTTTTTATCAAAAATGTATAACCTAAGTTGAAACATGATGAAATGCTCAGATTGGAAGACAGTCTATAAAATAACTGGCAAATACACTTGGCAAGTGTCAAAATCATGAAAACCAAAGAATGCCTGTGCAGCTGTCTCAGTTTGGGTAAGACTGAGGGGATGTTCATCCTGGATCAGAAAAGATCATTAGTGTGGCCAGTAATATCTGTAGTATTGTATCTGGTTTTAATGATGGTACTATGATTGTGTAATCACATTGGGGGGAGATGGGTAGAGGGTATACAGCAACTCTATAAAATTATTTCAAAATAAAGTTAAAGACAAAACAGACAAACAATAGCCACAAATAGTCATAAAAGCAAAAAAAAAAAAAGTTCTCTATTATAGTTCATATGTAGTTTACAGAATTTTGGGGTACACTTAGAGAGCCAAGCGTGTATACTTCATAGCCAGCACCATATATCTAGGAGAATTGCCCAGTCATATCAGGGAACTCTTTAACAGAAACCCAGTTGCCATCTCCTCAGGCCACATGTTACTGATCTTGCAAAGAATTGTACATTCAAATCTCTGCCGGAGCTTTCCTAGAACCAAAAGCCTTTATCACTGTGCTTGCCAGGACTTCTTATCTCCCTGCGTGCAGATACTGTCTCCTGTTTTTTGATTTTCCATTTTTCCTTTCTCATGCCAGTGTATATCTTTGGCAACCTGGGATGTAAGGAGTTTTAATTCAATTTTTAGTTCTGAACCTTTTTTACTTTCCTGGAGTAAACTCTATTTGGTTTATTATTCTCTTATGAGCTGCTGGATTTTGTTTTGTACAGTTCACTTTCTCCTAATTCTTGTCTACCTTTTGGGTTTGGGAAAGCATAATAAAAAAGAAGAAATCAGAAGGACAGGACTATAGGTGAATTATGTATGTGATTATTTCTGACAGAGATCTTTAAAAAAATCTGGTTTAAAAAGATAGGCTTGCTAAGGTAATTCTAAAAGTATGCAGGAGTTTCTGTTGTGGCTCAGTGGTTAACGAATCCGACTAGGAACCATGAGGTTGGGGGTTTGATCCCTGGCCTTGCTCAGTGGGTTAAGGATCTGGCGTTGCTGTGAGTTGTGGTATAGGTCGCAGATACGGCTTGGATCCTGCTTTGCTGAGGCTGTGGTGTAGGCTGGCAGCTACAGCTCTGATTTGACCCCTAGCCTGGGAACCTCCATGTGCCACGGGTTCGGCCCTAAAAAGCAAAAAAATAAAAAAATAAAAGTATTTCAGTTCCTTTAAATAATTGGGGTTTGTTAAAGTTAAAAAACTTTCCCTCTGTTGGAGGCTGCTGTGAGGGAAATGGCAAGGTAGGAATACAGCTTTTTCCAGCTGTGTTTCCTGACAGTAATATCAATTAAATAAATTTTCTTGGTTACTGACTTCGGGTGTGTGACTAGGTTAAAGTTATGTTTAAGTTATCCTGATTATTGATAAAGGGTATCAAAATGGATAGGTGTAAAAAACCAGGAATTTGACAAATAAAAACTGTAAGTTTTGTTTCTATTCTGGCCTCTTTTCAGCATTTCCTTTTTCTGCTGTGAGCTCATACTTTGTATAGGTTGCTTGAGTAGCTCATACTGTACCTAATTCATAGATGAAATATTGAATTAGAAGTAGTTATAGAGCTCAGTTAGATCTTTATTAGTATCAGGGCAGTAGTTAGTGATTTACCTAAGACATCCCATATTTGTTTTTGTTGAAGAATATTTTCATTTTTATTTTCTAAGTTTTGCTTGACTTTTATCTATCTTAAAGATTTCTTCAGAGGCCTTGTTTTTTAGAGCTGTATATGTGTGTGTGTTTTAAAGGTCTTTTTATTGTTGTAGAGGGTGGAGAAGAAAATGTATATGGGTAGTTACTGAGTGTACTCTAGTTATGTTGAAGAAGTACTAATACTTTTAATGCTTTTTTCTCTCCCCCCACCCCCAACCCACCCTGAAGCTGGTTGGAGGACAGTTTGATTTAGAAATGAATTTCATTATTCAAGAAGGTGAGAGTATCATCTGCATGGTGGACTTACTAGAAAAATGTGATGTTACTTGCCAAGCAGAAGTCTGGAGTATGTTTACAGCCATTCTGAAGAAAAGCATACGAAATCTTCAAATCTGCACTGAAGTTGGCCTTGTTGAAAAAGTGCTTGGGCAAATTGAAAAAGCTGACAGTATGATAGCAGGTATGACTTTCTGTATACAGTACAAAGGATGTGAAGAAATGAAGTTTGATTCTTAGTCTATTTTTCTTATTTAATAACATTTACTTAAGAAATATTTGAGCATCTAACATGTACCTGGAACTTTAGTGTCCAAAGTGAGCATAGCCTGTTTTCATCTTTCAAGAAATTTAAGTAGTTTAATTATTTTATTTTTTGTTTTCTTTGTTTCCAGATCTTTTAGTTGACATGTTGGGAGTGCTGGCTAGCTACAATTTGACAGTTCGAGAACTAAAGCTGTTCTTTAGTAAACTTCAAGGAGATAAAGGACAATGGGTAAATTTAAATACTATTTGGTATTTGAAAGTATCCCTTTCACTGAACCTATTAGTGGCTTTTAAGCAATTGATACTGTTTCACAGGGAGTAAATGTCAAATTGAAGGGAAGAGAGCAGTTAGAATAACATTTAGGGAGTTCCTGTTGTGGCTCAGTGGGTTAAGAACCCAACTAGTATCCATGAGGATGCTGGTTTGATCCCTGGCCTTGCTCAATAGGTTAAGCATCCAATGTTGCTGCAAGCTGTGGTATAGGTCTCATATATGGCCCGGATCCCTTGTTGCTGTGGCTGTGGTGTAGGCCAGCAGCTGCAGCTCCATTTTGACCCCTAGCCTAGGAACTTCCCTATGCCAAAGGTGTGGCCCTAAAAAAAAAAAAGGGAATAGTAAATAGTATTTAGACCTTGCCATGAGCTGATACTGATGTGGACTAAGATAACCTGGTGTTCCAGGCAGGTTGATAATTTGATCCTTCAAATGTTTGTTTTAAATATGCATTCAACATTTATTTAGAGGAAAAGGGTAAAGATAGAGAAAAATGTTGGGTAGCAGCACCAAGTTTCTCTATCAGTCTGAGTAGTGTAGCTGACGCACTTAAACTTGAATAACCCACTCAGTGAAGAAAAGCCCTGCCTGTAATTGGATCCACCCTCCCTAGGTACAATTTATTGGTCCTTAGCAATGGTTGGTAATTGTCAGTTGACTTTGAACTACAGGTGCCTGCTTTATCAAACTGTTTCTTCCAACCGTTTACTTACTTTTCCCTTACAGGAATATTAGTAAATATTTTCTCTGTTTTTGTTGCTTTTCTAGGCTTATTTTAGAGCTCTTTAGAAATCCTTGCCTGATGCAATTATTTTGCCAGTTGATCCTTAATCTAGCTCTGTTTAAGTGTATCTAACTTTGTGCTCTGCAATTTTGTACTTCATTGTATAAAATTTTGTAATTTATTGTATTAAAATGATTAGACTCTTTTTTTTTCTTTTCTTTTTCTTTCTTTTTTTTTTTTTTTTTTTAGCTTTTGTCTTTGTAGGGCCGTACCTGTGGCATATGGAAGTTCCCAGGCTATGGGTTGAATCAGAGCTACAGCTGCCAGCCTACACCACAGCCACAGCAACACTGGATTCGAGCTGCATCTGCGACCTACACCTCAGCTCACGGCAACACCTGATCCTTAACTGAGCAACCTCATGGTTCCTAGTCAGATTCGTTTCTGCTACACCACGACAGGAACTCCCACAATGATTAGACTCTTTAGCTTCTTTGTATCAAACTCTAGTTATCTGGCTTCTTTTATGATTTTATTATTGATTTTCAGGGATTTTATTATGTTTGTTGGTATGGTTTACCTTGTATTTAACCTTATTTAGAGTTCTTGCATCTGAGAGTTTATAATTTTTATCAAATTTGAAAACATTTTAGTCATTATTTCTTCAAATATCATTTCCTTGTCTCCACCCTCCCTCCCTTCTGGGACTCCGATTATGTGTATGTTAATTTTGGCAGTGCCCCTTAGGTCACTAGATTTTTTTCTCTTTCTCTTTTTTTTTTTTTCCCCCTAGTTAGTCTTTTCTCTTTGTGCTTCATTTTAGATTGCTTCTATTGCTTTTTTTAAGGTAATTGATCTTTTTCTTCTGTGGTGTGTTAATATCCATTAAAATTTGAAGATTTTGGATACTTTTAATCTCTGTAATTTTTATTTAGTTCTTTTTTAAAAATATCTTTCATCTTTTTCTTTATTCGTGTTTTCCTTTAAAACCTTAGGAATATGTAGTATCTATTTTTTGCTCACTCATTCTGCTTTTACTTGTAGGTTGATTTTCCTGTTTCTTATGCTAGTGATTTTAGACACAGTGATGTTAGACATCGTGAGTCATTCTTTGTTGAGGGCTAGATTTGGTCGTGTTCCTGTTAAGATTGTTTTTGCAGGCAGATAAGTTACTTGCGGATTAACTTTATCCTTTCAGGCTAGTTTTAAAGTTTTTTTGGTCAGGTCTGGATTGGCTGTTATTCTAGGTCTAGGCCAGCCTTATTATTCAGGCCTGACTTTCTAGGGTCTCTGTGAATGACCCTAAGTCTCAAGACTATGGTCTTGCCATTGTGCTTAGTAGGGTCTTAGCAATTCCTGGCTCTATATTAGCTCTGGGAATTCGTTGACGTATGGCTGTCAAAATCTTGGCCACCCCATCTAGTTGAATTTTAAGTTAGAAATGAACAGTTTGGAATTAGGCCAGAGAGTCAGTGCAGATTTCTGGAGCTTCTTTGCATAGGTCCTTCCTCTGCAGTGCTCTACCCTGAAGGTCCTGTCCACCTCAGACTACCCATTCTCCAGTGGCCGCCTCGTCAACTCCCTGAGACTTTTAAGTCCTCCTTGGTTTCCCTCTCCCTGTGCAGTGATACGTGATATGGACGTCAGCTCCCGTAGAAAGTCTGGGTAATCTAATGACTCATTTTATTTCTCTTTCTTAAGGATCACAGTCTGGAGGTACTTTTTTTCTATGTCTGAAAATAGTTTTTGTTTCATCCATTTTGTCCAGTTTTCTAGTTATTTATGATAAATTGGTAAGTGTAGGTCCTGTTGTGGGATTGGGAGTAGAAATAGGTATAGAGGATAAAGGGGAAAAATAATGAAATATTAATGAAACAAGGACAAGATCTTGTTCAGATGTTATATGTAGGTAACTTTTGCTGTCACAATTCAGTGAAAAAAATTCCTATATCTAAATCCATATCTGCCTTTCTTTCTTTTTTTTAAGTCTTTTTAGGACTGCATCTGTGGCATATGGAAGTTCTTAGGCTAGGGGTCGAATCAGAGCTGCAGCTGCTGGCCTATGACCACAACCGCAGCAACACCAGATCTGAGCTGGTCTGCAACCTGCACTGCAGCTCGTGGCAATGCTGGATCCTTAACCCACTGAGCAAGGGCCAGGGACTGAACCCACGTCCTCATGGATACTAGTTGGGTTTGTTACCACTGAGCCACAAGGGGAACTCCCTATCTGCCTTTCTGATTATGGCTTTAGCACAGATTTTTACATGTGGAAATAGTGTATCAATGGGAATGAACATTTTTAGGACTCTTGAAATATGGCTACTAAGTTATTTTCTGAAAGTCTTTCCTAGTGTACAATCCTGCAACAGTGTCTGTGGAGGAAAATGCAGCTGCTGGCCTATGCCACAACCACAGCAATGTTGGATCCCAGCTGAGGCTGCGACCTACACCACAGGTCACAGCAAGCCTAGATCCTTAAGCCACTGAGTGAGGCCAGGGATTGAACCCACATCCTCATGAATACTAGTCAGGTTCATTACTGCTGAGCCACAATGGGAACTCCCTTAATGTATTCTTTTAAAATTGGTTTATAGAAAAGAAGATTTTGAGGATTGATTTCTCTAGATAGAAATGCTATAATACTGGAGTTCCCGTTGTGGTTCAGTGGTTAACAAATCCGACTAGGAACAATAAGGTTGCGGGTTCGATCCCTGGCCTTGCTCAGTGAGTTAAAGATCTGGTTGCCATGAGCTGTGGTGTAGATTACAGATGCGGCTCGGGTCCCTTGTTGCTGTGGCTCGGGTGTACGCCGGCGGCTGCAGCTTTGATTTGACCTCCTAGTCTGGGAACCTCCTTATGCAGTGGGAGCGGCCCAAGAAAAGGCAAAAAGCCAAAAAAAAAAAAAAAAAACCCCTCAAAAAAAAAAAAAAAAAAACCCAAACAAACAAACAAAAAAGAAATGCTGTAATACTATATTTTCATTTTTGACTGTAGATTATTTTTGATAATTTGATATTAGAATTTATTTAAGGGAGTTCCTTTTGTGGCACAGTGTTTTGAAATGAATCTGACAGTATCCATGAGGATGCAGGTTCAATCCCTGGCCTTGCTCAGTGGGTTAAAGGATCTGCTGTTTACATGAGCTATGGTGCAGGTCCTAGATGCAGCTCTGACCAGGTGTTGCCCTGGCTGTGGCGTAGGGCGGCAGCTATAGCTCTGATTTGACCCCTAGCCTGGAAACTTCCATATGCCTCGGGTGCAGCCCTAAAAAGCCAAAAAAAAGAAAAAGGATGAGCTCTAAAGAATGGGTAAGGTTTATTTAGCTAAGAAGGGGGTCTAGTGAGAATATTTTATGCACGAGGAATAGCTTGTGCTAGGGCCTCTTATGGGAAGAAGACAGAGAAGGCATTGTAGATGGAGTGCAGAGAGATGCAAAAAGAGACCAGGGAGGTCGGTAAATGTCCTGTGGACTATTTGGGGGTTTTGGTCTTTACGTTAGTGGCAGTGGGAAGCTACAGGAGAGATAGAATAATATAAAGATGAAAGTGGAACTGACAGCACTAACAGCTTGAACCTAGCCGGAACACAGATTGGGACTTGAACCCAGCCTAGACCCAGATTGGGACTTGAACCCACAGTTTTATATTAGAATCACTCACCCAGTGTCTGGACTCACTGAGGTTCCGGTTCTTCATGCCTCTGCACAGAAGGAATTGAGCGAGAGACAAAGTGATAGGCAAGAAATAGATTTATTAAGATAGGATGCTTGTGACAGATGCAAGCAGGCAGGCATGGAAGCCCTGCCCCCAGGATCTGGTGGGCTACAGTTTTATTTTCCAAGGGTAGTGGGAGTCAGAAAAAGACTACCTCTTCCTCTTTCTTTGAGCTGTAGCTCCTCCTTAGTATCCCTTAAGGTGTGTATTCAAATCAGCAAAAGGGTGGTCCTCAAACTCCTGCCCTTGGTCTGAACCTGAATGTAGGGCTCACCCCATCCCCCACACAATGACCCAAGGCAATTCTCGCCTCCACTAGTCAAGCAAGGCTACCTAGTGCTGATGGCTTTCTTGAGCAGTTATTAACTTACAGTGATCTCCCAAGGTCCCCTAGGTTTCCCTCTGTATCTGTGATGCCTTATTGGGACTTTGTAGGACTACCTGTGCCTACTACATCCCTATCAAAAGTGCAGTGATTAAAAGCATGGACTCTGGAGTCAGACTGAACTCTGATCTCATTCTTGTCACTTACTACCTGTGTGACCTTGGACATGTTCCTCTACCTCAGATTTCTCCTCTGTAAAAACAGAATGGTAATAACCTCTGGTGTGGTTATGAGGCTAAAATATTTAAAGTGTCTTTAACAGTGGGTTTGGTAAACTTTTTTTTTTGTGAAGTTATAAAGTGTTTTATGGAGTTCCTGTCGTGGGTGCAGCGGAAACGAATCCAACTAGGAACCATGAAGTTCTGGGTTCCATCCCTGGCCTTGATCAGTGAGCTGTAGGTCGCAGACGTGGCTCCGATCCTGCTGTGGCTGTGGTGTAGGCCGGCGGCTGTAGCTCTGATCCGACCACTAGCCTGGGAACCTCCATATGCCGAGGGTGTGGCCCTAAAAAGCAAAAAAAAAAAAAAAAAAAAAAAAAGTTTTAAAGGTGGATGGGTGGTGAATTGATGTTTGTATTTTTAAAAGGTCATTTTTGCTGTAGCGTGGAGAACAGTTACAACTTAAATGATATTGGCTCATATTTATCCAACACCTCATATGAAACAATGGCATAGGGTGCATTGTTTCCCTTCCATCCTTCCTCCCTCCCTCCTTCTCCCTCTCCCTGTCCTCTCTCCCTCCCTCCCTTCCTCTCTTTCTTTCTTTTTAATGGCCACATCTGCGGCATATGGAAGTTCCCAGGCCAAGGACAGAATCAGAGACCTATGCTGCAGTTGCAGCAGTACTTTATTCTTTAACCCGCTGTTCAGGCCAGGTACCACACCTAAACCCATACCTCTGCAGTGACCTGAGCCACTGTAGTAGGATTCCTAGCCCACTGTGCCACAGTGGCAATTCCTGTTTCTTTAAGATAGTTTAAAATAAACTTTCTTTGGTTATTTTAAATGCTTTTTAGCTTATAGAGTTATTTAGTTATTTTTGGGATATGTTAAGTATAGTTATATTACAAGTAGGTATTTTTGTTTTATGGTTAATAATGTGGTTAATGAATTACTGATTATTTTCATAGCCTCCACATGCTGGGAAGTTGTTGTCTGTGTTAAAGCATATGCCTCAGAAATATGGTCCTGATGCCTTTTTCAACTTTCCAGGAAAGAGTGCTGCAGTAAGTACATTCTAATAAGAAAATCACTTGGAGTTCTTTCCTTTGCTTCTTCCAAGTATGGCTCTATAAACACTCCTGATGTGTTCTGTGTTAGGTAGAAATTTCTTTGCACAACCTAACTTAATCCTTACAGCAGTTGTGCATGTTACCTTTTTTTTTTTTTTTTTTTTTTAATGGTTTCAAAGGTGAGGAAGTAGAGGCTCCAAGAAGTTAAGAAAGCTACCACTTAGCCCTTCAGCGGCAATAGAATAAGAACCCAACTCTTTTCAATTTAAGCCCTGTTGTCTTATGAATTTATCTCTGCATTCTCAAATAGAAATTTATGTGTAGCATTTTCACCTTTATCTTTCCGATCATCTTTCTTTAGCCTTACTTTTCACAATTACTGTTTCTTTTAACCTGATGTAAAAAATGAGAATAATTCTTGGAAATTTTATAGGTAGGTTTTTCTGAACTGTGAGTTTCCATATTATATTAGTCTCAGCATTTTTATGAGCTGTAGTCAGTTTATAAATAAGACAATTATGTTTGCCAGTAAAATTTGTAATAATTTGGAGTTCCCGTCATGGCTCAGTGGTTAATGAATCTGACAAGGAACCATGAGGTTGCGGGTTTGATCCCTGGCCTCGCTCAGTGGGTTAAGGATCTGGTGTTGCCATGAACTGTGGTGTAGGTCGCAGACATGGCTTGGATCTGGCATTGCTGTGGCTGAGGTATAGGCCGGCAGCTGCACCTCCAATTCGAGTCCTAGCCTGGGAACCTCCATGTGCCGCAGGTGCGGCCCTAGAAAAGGCAAAAAGACAAAGGAAAAACAAAAGGTAATATTTCAAAATATTATAGGATTATATTATATAATGTATATGTGTTATTTATGCAAGCTTTTCCACCTTTTCATTATTACACTGGCCTTCCTGTTACAAGCAAACATTTTTTTGAAGATATTTCAGCCTGTTCTTTTTCTGAGCTTACCTTTTATTCATTTTTTACTTTTGTTCTCATGTCTTACTTGCTTAAGGCCCCTGTGTAGCCAGGCAGTGCCAGCAGAAAGAAAACAGTGTTTTAAAAGGACATTTGTGATATTTTAATGCCTCACACACAGTATATGGTTTTCTTTGGAAAGTTTTATTGCTCATATTATTTTTTCTTTATAATTTTTCCTTAATAATCATTTTAGATTTGAATCTTTCCAGAATAACTTTACTTTCTTGGCACTGAGTTTATCATTTGTCTTGAACATAAAAAAGTATTCTCATAAGATTAACCTTTTTTAAATGCATGTTATAGTTTAATTGCTTATAATTCTTTGAGATTGTCATGTTTCCATTCTATTTACATGTATATATCTTGAAAGTGGGACACTTCAGCTCCACAGTTTTTGGAAATTTCAGAAAATAGATGTTTAGAAAGTATTCAGTGACTCCTTTTTTCCCCTTAAATATAGTTTCTAAAGAGTAGAGTATTCATGGATGAATTATCTTTTTATAAAGCTTTCATATCTTCTACTCTTATTTTTCAGTGAGAGAGAATATATGTATACAGTGAATATGTATACCTTTATTCTTTTTCTTAATGCAGTCTTCATTTTAAATCAGCCTTTGAGGTCTCGATAGTGTTAGTATATAAATTTGACTCTGATGTTTTTCATGTTTTATGGAATATCATATATATATAAAAAGATGTATGCATGTATATGATGTATAGACATAAATGCATATGTAAATTTTAACAGTAAACAAAAGCTTTGTAGTATGATCTTTTTAACAGTTTTATTGAGTTGTAATCCACCTGTCATACAATTCACTCATTTATTTACTTATTTTTGCTTTTTAGGGCTGCACCTGCAGCATGTGGAAGTTCCCAGGCTAGGGATTGAATCAGAGCTGCAGCTGCTGGCCTATACTACAGCCACAGCAATGCGGGATCTGAGCCATGTCTGAAACCTTTGCCACAGATCATTCGCCAGATCCTTAACCCACTGAGCAAGGCCAGGGATCGAACCTTCAGCGTCACTGATACTAGTCGGGATTGTAACCCCTCTCAGCCACATCTGGAGCTCCACAATTCACTCATTTGAAGTGTACAATTGAATAGATAAGTGTGTTCACCAAGCTGTGCAACCATTATCACAATCAGTTTTAGAACATTTTCATCACCTCAAAAGAAACCCCATGCTCATTAGCAGTCACTGTACACTTTATACCAAACTCCTAGTTTTAAATTATTCTGTTTTCTGTCTCTTGGATTTGTCAGTGCTGGACAATTCATGCAAATGGAATCATACAGTGTCTGGGCTTTTGTGATTGGGTTTTTCCACTTACCATACTGTTTTCAAGGTCCATTCATGTTGTAGATGTATTAGTGCTTCATTCCTTTCAATGGATGACTAATATATTTGCATAAGAATATACTACACTTTAATTATTCATAAATTAGTACATATTTCAGTTGATTCTACTTAGTTGGAATGTCCTACAGGTTTTTGTGTATATGTGTTCTTTTTTTTTTTTTAAGGGCCGTATCCATGGCAAATGGAGATTCCTAGGCTAGGGGTCAAGTAGGAGCTGTAGTGGCTGGCCTGTGCCACAGCCACAGCAATACCAGATCCAAGTTGCATCTGTGACCTATACCACAGCTCATAGCAATGCCGGATCCTTTACCGACAGAGTGAGGCCAGGGATTGACCCTGCGTCCTCATGGATGCCAGTAAGATTTGCTTCCACTGAGCCACAGTGAGAACTCTTGTTTTCATTTCTTTTGTGTGTATACCTAGTAGTGGAATTGCTAAGTCATATTGTCTATGTTTAACCACTTGAGGGCCTTCTAGATTGTTTTCCAACGTGGCTATATCATTTTACAATCCCACAAGCAGTTTATGAGGGTTCTAGTTTTTCTACTTGCTTGATAGCACCTACTGGTAACACTATGTCTTTCTTTCTTTTTTTTTTTTTTTTTTTTTTGTCTTTTTGTCTTTTTTTTGTTGTTGTTGTTGTTGTTGCTATTTCTTGGGCCGCTCCCGCGGCATATGGAGGTTCCCAGGCTAGGGGCCGAATCGGAGCTGTAGCCACCGGCCTACGCCAGAGCCACAGCAACGCGGGATCTGAGCCGCGTCTGCAACCTACACCACAGCTCACGGCAACGCCGGATCGTTAACCCACTGAGCAAGGGCAGGGACCGAACCCGCAACCTCATGGTTCCTAGTCGGATTCGTTAACCACTGCGCCACGACGGGAACTCCTGTCTTTCTTTTTGATAATAGTCACCGTCATCCTGGTGGGTGTGAAGTAATATGTCATTGTGGTTTTGGTTTGCATTTCCTTAATGGCTGATGATGTTGAGCATCTTTGCGTGTCCTTATTGGCCATTTGCATATTATCTTGGAGAGACGTCCATTCACATCTTTTGTCCACTTAAAAATTGCATTTTTTGGAGAGTTCCCACTATGGCACAGTAGGTTAAGGATCTGGCATTGTCTCTGCAGTGGTGCTGGTTCGATTCCCACACTGAGTAGGTCACAGCTGCTGCTTGGATTTGATCCCTGGCCTGGGAACCTCCATATGCCGCAGGTGCAGCCAAAAAAAAATTGCATTTGCCTTTTTGTTATTGAATTCTTTAATATGTAAAATATTCTTTATATTCTAAAATATGTAAAAATTCTTTATGTATTCTTCTGGATACAAGTTCCTTATCAGATAATTTGCGAGTATTTTCTCACATTCTTTTGGCCTTCTTTTCATTTTCTAGATGGTGTTCTTTTTTTTTTTTTTTTTTTTTTTTGTCTTTTTGCCATTTCTTGGGCCGCTCCTGCGGCATATGGAGGTTCCCAGGTTAGGGGTCTAATCGGATCTATAGCTTCCAGCCTACGCCATAGCCATAGTAACTCGGGAACCAAGCCGCATCTGTGACCTACACCACAGCTCACGGCAATGCCGGATCTGTTAACACACTGAGCAAGGTCAGGGGTTGAACCTGCAGCCTCATGGTTCCTAGTCGGATTCGTTAACCACTGCGCCACGACGGGAACTCCATAGATGGTATTCTTTAAAGCACAAACCTTTTTAATTTTAACAAAGTCTAGTTCATGTTTTTCCTTTTCTTGGTTGTGCACAAGAAGGATTTTTTTTAACCCAATGTCCCAAAGATTTACCCCCATTTTTCCTTGTGAGAGTTTTATAGTTTTACTTTTCACATTTAGATTGATTGATTTGGGGTTAATTTTTTGTGTATGATGTAAGGAAGTGGTCAACTTCATACTTTTGCTTGTAAATATCATTTTTCAGCACTTTTATTGAAAATATTATTTTTTCCTCATTGAGGTGTTTTGATACTCCGGTTGAAAATCAAGACCACAAAGATAAGAGTTTATTTCTGGGCTTTCAATTTTTTCCATTAATCTATACCTCTATCTTTAGGCCAATAACACACCAACTTTTATTATTGTATCTTTGTGTTGTAAATTTTGAATTTGGTAGCATGAGCCCTCCAACATTGTTCTTCTTTTTAAAGGTTTTTTTTAAGGGGGGGGAGGGTTTAGGTCTCTTGCATTATGTACTATGATCTTTTAAGTAAAAATTTAATCCAAGTGCTAAAGTCATGATATAAATATCATGACATGAATATATTTTTAAAATACTAGGAAAAAAATGTTATGAACGAATCCTCTTCAGTTTTTTATTTGCTGTTAAATATTACAAGCCTTTTCCTTAACTATTTTCTTTCTTTTCTTGTCCATCTTTCTCTATTCTGATACCTTAACATTTCAGCAGCAAATTTCCAATTTGATATCACTACCTATCTTTTTTAATTGTAATATCTTTGGATATGTTAATTGTAAGAAATGAAGCAAATAAGGTTAGTGTGTCAAGCAGGTCACATGGAATATTTCTATTATTTAACTAAATGTCATAACTATGTATTTTGGAAAATTCAGAAGTTATTAAAAATCTTTCAGATAAAGAGATTACTTCTGCATATTTCAATTATGACATAGAATAATATGTAGTTGAAATATAAATACTATTGTGAGGTCTCATTCTCATGATTTCAATAGCACAGTTTTTCTTTTTTTTTAATAGCAAAGTTTTTCATTGTGAGTCAGTAACTCAAAATTTTTTCCTTTAGGCTATTGCATTACCTCCTATAGCCAAATGGCCTTACCAGAATGGTTTTACATTTCATACTTGGCTAAGAATGGATCCTGTAAATAACATCAATGTGGATAAAGATAAACCCTATTTGTATTGGTATGTATTTCTGTAACTTAGTATTTTTATTTTACTTTGAAAATGAGAAGAATATTTAGAGGTGAAATGAAAACTTATTCTTTTTAGTTTCAGAACCAGCAAAGGTCTTGGTTACTCTGCTCACTTCGTTGGGGGCTGTTTGATTATAACATCAATAAAGTCAAAAGGAAAAGGCTTTCAACACTGCGTGAAATTTGATTTCAAGCCACAAAAGGTATACATTCATGTCGAGACATAGTTAAGTTACCAAGCTATTCTCACCTTCACAATGCTTTGTTTTAATGTTTTTGACAGAATATGCAGTAAATCCCAACTCTCTTTTTATACTACTTCAGAAAATGAAGTGTAGATCACTGGACAATTGTTAACCACTTTGGTTTGAATAATAAAAGGAGTGAATATTTAGTTGTAGAGTTCAAGGGAAATACAAGGGGAAAATATCAGTGGGGGTTATTTTAGTAGTAGTGGTAGTGGAGGTTGTAAAAGGTATTTTCTTTTGTAACTTAAAATTTAGAGATTAATACATGGTTTATCAAGAAAATGTACATGTATGCATATGGTAGACAGTTAAATAGATAAAACAAATATGACACAATTTTGACAGTTGTGGAAACTAGATGTTTGGAGAAAGTGTGTATACTTTTTACTTTCAGGGGGTATATTTGAAAGTTTTCCTAATAAAAAGTTGGAAAAATAATTTCTTAGGTAAGTTCTAATCTGTTGAGAGTTCCCTTAAATCAGTATTTTTGCAGAGGTAGAATACAGAATTTAATAAAGGAGGTCTTATTTTATTTTAGATTCAATTGTAATTTAGCATTTAATTTCTCCTTGTTACTGTCAGTGTGGTTGAGTTGTTGGAATGATCACTATCTTTTTTTTTGACCATTTTGCTGATTCAGTGGTATATGGTAACCATAGTGCACATATATAACCGGTGGAAGAACAGTGAGCTTCGATGTTATGTGAATGGTGAGCTTGCTTCCTATGGAGAGATCACGTGGTTTGTCAATACCAGTGATGTAAGTAATTTGAAAAAGTTACAGTGAAATAAGGAAAATATATTTTACATTAAATATAAATTTTAGAATAGCACATAGTGGGTTTTTATCATCATCATTTGGCTAGCATGTTAATATATTAATAGAGAAGAACTGTGCTAATGTGTCACCTAAAATATTACTCAGTCCTTGTTATAAAATTATTTTGAACAGGATAGAGAGAAGGATTAATAGGAAATAGGTATATCTTAAAAGCATTTATATCATTGGTCCATTGATCAAATTAAACTTGAGGAGTTTCTGCTATGGTGCAGTGGGTTAAGAATCTGACTGCTGTGGTTTGGGTCCCTGTGGACACGCATGTTTGCTTTGCAGCACAGTGCAGTGGGTTGAAAGATCCTGCATTACTGTAGTGTGGCAGAGGTTGCAGCTGCAGTTCAGATTCAGTCCCTGCCCCAGGAATTTCTGTATGCTGTGGGTGTGGCCATAAAAATTAAAACGGATTTGAGAGCTCTGCTATGGGGTTCTGATTATTGTAATGCATAGAATTAGATGATGTATGCTTATAAATTTTCCATATAATTCATAGCTGCTTCAGGTAACTATCATGTTATAATATTTTCAGGATTCTTAAATATCTGTAGCTTAGAATTAAATTCAAACTTTTTTTATCCCCTGATTACATTAATAGAAACCTTAAAAAAACAGATCTTGAAAATGAATACTTTTTTTTTTTTGGTCATTTCTTGGGCCGGTCCCGTGGCATATGGAGGTTCCCGGGCTAGGGGTTGAGTTGGAGCTATAGCCACTGGCCTATACCAGAGCCACAGCAATGCTGGATCTGAGCCGTGTCTGCAACCTACACCACAGCTTGCAGCAACGCCAGATCGTTAACCCACGGAGCAAGGCCAGGGATCGAACCCGTGACCTCATGGTTCTTAGTCGGATTTATTAACCACTGCACCACGACAGGAACTCTAAAATGAATACGTATTTGCAACACCCATTTACCACTAACTCTTCCTTTCATATCCTGTGCTATGCATATTTATATATTTTACAATGTTAAATGTAAGAGCTCAGGTTATTATAACAGATAGACTTAGGTTTGAATTCCAGCTTTACTGACTACATAGCCTTACTTATTTTATTAGGCCTAAGTTTGCTTACCTAAAAATGAGTGTAGAATAGTACCTATCTCAGAAGGTGCTGTTGAGATTCTGTTCACAAATCCATTGGCGGAGTGCCTTGTACAGAATAAGTGCTCAATAAATGTTAGCTCTCATATTTTTTTAATACAAAAAAGATATCAGATTTGTGTATTGGTTTTCAACCTGTTTTTTCCTTACGTTAACTTTTATTGGGTGCTTCTAACTTTATTTTCTGTAAGCCCCAGCATTGCAACATAAGTACTACTGTAATTTTCACTTTACAGATGAGACTGAGCACAGAGAGGTTAAGTAGTTTGCCAAGAACAGAAGCATGGGAAACAGCGATTTCATCTAGTGGTTTGCCTTCAGAGCCCAAGTGTTAAAAATTTTCTGCATTCCTTAATGTTATTACATATGTATTTTCCAACATCCTTCCTAATGATTTTGTGGTATAAAAGCATACTCTAAGATATGAAGTACTTTCCTTTCCTCATTGTGTATATGGGCTTTTAAAATGTGGTCTTTGCAACCTGGATGTTATTAAGAGGATTTTTTTATTTTAAGAAGAAAAACGCATTGTTTTTCTGGATTTACACATTTCTTTTGAGAGATTGCATCTACTCCCATGAGTTTACCCATTATTTGTATCTTGATGTCTGCAAAAAAATCTGTCTTTACAGTTTTACCTTCTCACCAAACATACTGAACTCTGTTGGCAATTGCTTCTTCCTCCATATTAGTTCACAGAAAAGATGCATTTATTAGATGTCCCAGACTTAACTTGTAATTTTCCTCATTGCTCCAGAATCTGCTTTCTGCCCTGTTCTTTGGTTGACCACGTATGAACCTTCAGAGCCCATAATGACTTTTCTGACTGTGTTTCCTACGTCCACTTTGTCATCAAGTTTTGTTTATTGTACTTCAGAAACTTATCTCCTTTTCTGTGATGTCTTTACTGATCTCTGCACCAAATGAGAATGAATGAAGTGCTAAATGAATTATTATTATTATTTTTTCTTTTTGTCTTTTTGCTATTTCTTTGGGGCCGCTCCCGCGGCATATGGAGGTTCCCAGGCCAGGGGTTGAATCGGAGCTGCAGCCACCGGCCTACGCCAGAGCCACAGCAACGCGGGATCCGAGCCGCGTCTGCAACCTACACCACAGCTCACGGCAACGCCGAATCATTAACCCACTGAGCAAGGGCAGGGACCGAACCCGCAACCTCATGGTTCCTAGTCGGATTCGTTAACCACTGCGCCTCGACGGGAACTCCTAAATGAATTATTTTAATCTATTCAGATTATATTTTGGAATGGACAAAATGTTTATACCAGTATTGGGTGTTGTTATTTCTGGAGGAGATAGTTTTTTGTTTTTTTCTCTAATAAAATCTTCTGTTTCTTCCACAGACCTTTGACAAGTGTTTCCTGGGCTCATCAGAAACAGCAGATGCTAATAGGGTATTCTGCGGTCAGATGGCTGCAGTTTACCTTTTTAGCGAAGCTCTTAATGCAGCTCAGATTTTTGCTATTTATCAGTTGGGCCTGGGATACAAGGTACTTTACTTGATGTTCACTGCTTAACTTAGTGTTGGTTGAGTTTGATTTGCAGGTGGGTGATGATGCATGGGCTGTTTACAACTTGGGTTACTAAACTGTATGTCAAAGTAACCAGAGGCACCGTAGGGACATCACAGGAGTCAAAAGGGTACTTTAACGTTTTGTGGGCAGCATCGCGTACTTGTCATATGTGGGGTACTGTGCACACTGCTAGCTTAAGTTTCAACTTTATGCTGCATTTCTTTTGGTGATATCATATCTTTGAACAGTTTTTAGTAGTTGCTATGATAAAAAGCAAGTGCCATGTGAAAATTAGTGTGGAATAGGAAATGAGAATGAGGTATGAAATCCCATTCCAAAATTTGAGAATGTGTGCAGTGTCTAAGATGCATATACATCCCCCATCAATAAATAATTTTGGTAATAGAATAGTAAAGGAAATAATTTTTCAATTAGTGCATTAATTTGTTCAAATGGCTAATAAATTAAAATATAAAGTTAAAATATAAAATATAATTGTTAAAATATAAAGTAGTTGGGTCAAACTAGTAAACAGAAGTGTTCAATATTTATTTTGGTTCAGAGCACCATAAAAAATTAAAGAGAAGGTGTGTCATGAATCTAGAAAGTTTGGGAACCGTATGTTAAGCTATTGTTAGTCTTTTTTTTTTTCAGGGAATAATATAATGATGTGCTATGTTCCTTTGAGAACAAAACCAACTTTATTGACTTAACTTGTACACTGAGTGAGTAAATAACGTATTTTAATCAGTTTTGATACAAGTATGCCAACATAGCAGTTGAGAAATAGAACACTCAGTTGAGAAATAGAATCACTCTGCTCCTGCCTAATCAATTCCTTGTGCTTGGTAACCCCACCCATTCCTGGCAACCAGTGATCTGTTTCTGTCACTATAACTTAGATTTGTTTTTATGCAGATAGAATCATGCAGTGTATACTCCTTATAGTTTTTTCTTAGCATATTTTAAGATTCATCCGTGTTGCTTTGTGTTAGTTATTTTTTTCTTATTTACTGATAAGTAGTATTCCATTACATGAACATATCACAGGTCTTTAACAATTTATTTAGTAATAGACATTTGAGTAGTTTTTAGATTTTGGCTGTCATGAACAAGCTACTGTTAATTTTGGTGTACAAATCTTTGTGTATTTCGTAAATACCTAAGAGTGGAATTGTGAGTGGCGCCTAAAATTGGGAAAAAAGGAATTGCTGATAAATGGTACTCAAATTTTAGTTATGCAAGACGAAAAAGTTCTAGAGTTTTTCTGTACAAACTGTGACTGTGGATGACAGCATCAAACTGTTAAGAAGGTGGATATCCTGTTAAGTGTTCTTACTGCAATAAAATTAAAAAAGATAAAAGAAGTAAAAAGCAGGGAAACCAGACATCTTGACTTTTTCCTGATCTTAAAGGAGAAAGTGTCAACTATGATGCTATCAATTTTCTGTAGATGGTCTTCGTTAATTTAAGGGACGTTTACTTTTATTCCTAGCTTATTGGGTATTTTATCATGAATTGTTAGATTTTTTTAGATTTTGTCAGATGCTCTTTGTGCTTCTGTTGAGATGACCATGTGATTTTTGTCTTTTATTTTTATTAATATAGTATATTACGATGACTGTTCAAATTTTAAAACAACGTTGAGTCTCTGGGATAATCCCATTGGGTCATAGTTTATTTTCCCATCTATGAATAAGGCCCAGAGAAACACATAAGTGGTAAATGTGTAGAAATAACTGCTGATATTAGTACTTTAAATAACCTGTGCCAAATTCTTATTGATAGTTATCTCTAATACATTAATAGCTTATTCTTTTCCTTACTTGTGTCATCAGATAGTGATAAAACTGTACTTAGAAGTGATATAAAGTGAGAAATTGATCACCGTGGAATTACTCTTTGCTTTACTTATTACTGTTGAAATCTATGGTGTAGTGTAAACCATGTTTTAGACTGTTCCCCAAAACTTGTGTAAGATAGCAGAGATATGGAAAAATCTTTAAAACATTGCAATTAAGTACTTTAAGGATTTAAAACATATATTTTATTTATTTATTTATTTTTATTTTTTATGATTTTTGTTTTTTCCACTGTAGTTGGTTTATAGTACTCTGTCAGTTTTGTACTGTACAGCAAAGTGACCCAGTCACACACACACACATATGTATATATGTACACATTCTTTTTCTCACATCATCCTCCATAAAACATGTATTTTAAAAGTAAAGGGTGGAATGCTTCTCTTGTGTCTTCTTAATGTTTGGTGAAGCACCTTATTGCTTTAAGTCTTTTCAAAGGGAATTGTTTTTATTTTAATCAGTCATATCAAATAGTAATTACACATATGTGTTATTTCCGTAAAGCTAACAGGAATTCCTGAAATAGTCCAAATACTTAGTTTTTTTTAGATTTACCTTAGTTTAGATTTGTTGGTAGGAATGACTTATTCCCATATTTCACATAAAATAGGAAATGTTTGCTTAGATGTTTCTTTTCAAAATTTGTACCTGCTACTGTTGACATACTGTACTTTAAACAGACTCAAAGAGTAAAATATTATTTTTAATTGAACTCTTTCATTTTCTTTTCTTTCTTTTCTTTCCTTCTTTTCTTATTTGCTTTTTAGGATGGAACCTGTGGCATATGGAAGTTTCCAGGCAAGGGGTCGAAGTGGAGCTGCAGCTGCCAGCCTATACCACAGCTACAGCAACACAAGATCTGAGCTGTGTCTGCTATCTAAACCACAGTTCATGGCAACGCCAGATCCTAAACCCACTGAGCGAGGCCAGGGATTGTACCTGCAACCTCATGGATAATAGTCGGGTTCATAACCTGCTGAGTCACAATAGGAACTCCCTAACTGAACTTGTATCTAATCCCTACTCTGCCACAAGTTAATTTTGTGGCCTTAGAGAAATCAGCTAATTTCTTGGGACTTCCTCAGTTTCTGCTTTTGAAAAATGGATTGTATAATCTCCCAAAGTATATGGTCATTATTTGTAAAAATTGGTAAATACTTTAGCTTTTATAGGTTCCCCAGATGGCATTTCTCCTCAAAAGTATTTATTCACATAAACACCTAGTGATGAAATACCCATTATAATTTGTTTTCACTAAGTGAAAAAAGTTAAAACAGTGCTTATAAATTTATTAATTGTTTATCTAGGAGGTAGAAATTTTAGAAAAATAGAAATGATCAGGGTGATGTATTTAATTACGGCCATTTGAGTATTTCACATAAAAGTCAGAAAAGTAAAGATAGTCTGACTATCCTGTTTTACATTTTATTTTTACAGCAGTATTGAATCAGAATTTACAAGTTGTTGGAACAGACAGTCCTTGTAGCCTTAAGTGGCTTCAGTTAGCTTTAAAAAAAAGTCTTGTCTATCATTTCTTAGAACTATAATTCAAAAGCGCTATATAAATATAGACTTCTATAGTATTATAATGTTGATACATAAATTGCTTTTAATTCTGGTATTGAATTTAAAAAACAAAAGTAAAGAAATTTTCTAAATCTATGTTAATGGATGCATGGTAGAAAAATATGTAATTTTTAACATCAATAACGTAAAGTGGGCTGATAGAGATGTAAATTAGTGGAGCTTTTGTGGTTGAAATCATTATCAGTTTAAATTAGAGTGTGTGACTTTAAGTTGTTTCATATAATTTCCATGGTAACCACAAATAAAATACCTATAAGAATTTCAGGAGTTCCCTTTGTAGCTCAGTGGCTAACGAACCTGACTGTAATCCATGAGGATTCAGATTCTATCCCTGGCCTTGCTCAGTGGGTTAAGGATCTGGCATTGCCTTGAGCTGTGGTGTAGGTCGCAGATTTTGCTTGGATCTTGTGTTGCATTGCTGTGTTGTTGTGACGTAGGCTTGAGCTGTAGTTCCCATTCGACCCCTAGCCTGACAACTTCCATATGCCTTGTGTGTGGCCCTAAAAAGCAAACAACAACAATAACAACAATGAAATTTCACAAAGTTAGAGAATGGGATCAAAGCATATAAGTACCCCCCCCCCAAAAAAAAGAAATACACAGGGAAGCAATTAACAGTTAACAAATTACGATGAACAAAATGGCAATAGTTAGTCATTCCCATTCAGTAATTACTTTAAATGTGAACAGATTAAACTTCTAACTCAAAAGAAATAAATTGGCTGAGTGGATTAAAAAAACAAGATCCAGTGTTTCCTAGCAGAGATGCACTAAGGACATACATAGGCTGACTGTGAAAGCATGGAAGAAGATAGTGCATACAGATGATAACCAAGAGAGAGCAGAGGGAGCCATACTTACATCAGAAAAAACGGACTTGAAGTCACTCTTACAAGAGACAAAGGAAGAACTCATATAATGATATGATACTGACACTTAAAATCCTCTAAGTATCAGTTCACCAGGAAGATATGACAATTTAAAATATATAACTAGGAGTTACCATCATGGTGCAGCAGAAATGAATCCGACTAGGAATGATGATGTTGTGGGTTTGATCCCTGGCCTCGCTCAGTGGGTTAGGGATCTGGCGTTGCTGTGAGCTGTGGTGTAGATTGCAGATGCAGTTCAGATCTGGCATTGCCATAGCAGTGGCGTAGGCTGGCGGCAACAGCTCCAGTTAGACCCCTAGCCTGGGAACCTCCTATATGCCGTGGTGCGGCCCTGAGGGAAAAAAAAAAGACAAAAAAATATATGCATCTAGCATCAGAGTTTCTAGATACATGAAGCTCACATTTGACAGCACTGAAGGAAGAATTATGCAGAAACACAACAATAGTAGGCTACTTCAATATACCACTTTCAAAAATGGGCAGAAGAACCAGACAGAAGATCAGTAAGGAAGCAAAGATCTTGAACAACAATATTGATCCATTGCATCTAAGAGACATGTGGAGGAAATTCTACCAACAACAGTAGGGTACACATGGAGCAGTCTTTTGAATAGACCACGTGTTACCATGTAACAAGTCTTAACAAATTTAATAATACTGAACTCATACCAAGAATCTTTTCTGACCATGATGGAATGGAATTGGTAGCAGAAGAAAACTGGAAAATAAACAAATATGTGGAAATTAACCAACACACCCTTAAAAAAACTAATGGGTCAAAGAAGAAACGATGAGGCAAATTAGAAAATATCTTGAGACAAATGAAATTGAAATAACATATACCAAAACCTATGGAATTCAGGGAAAGCAGTACTAAGAAAGAAGTTCATAGTGATGAATGCCTGTTTAAAAAAAGAGAAGGATTGGAGTTCCCCTCCTGGCTCAGAGGAAACGAATCTGACTAGTATTCATGAAAACACAGGTTGGATTCCTAGTTTTACTCAGTGGTATAAGGATCCGGCATTGCCATGAGCTGTGGTGTACGTCGAAGACGTGGCTTGGATCCTGCATTGCTGTAGCTGTGGTGTAGGCTGGCAGCTATAGTTCCGAATTGACCCCTAGCCTGGGAACATCCACGTGGTGCCACTGCGGCCCTAAAAAGACCAAAGGAAAAAAAAAAAAAAAAGCCAAAAAACCCCCTGATAAATAGCTTGATTAATTAGGAAAAAAGAGAGAATTTAGATAACTAGAAGCAGAAATGAAAAAGTAGGTATTAGTACTAATGCCATGAGTGTAAGAATAATTATGAGACTACTACAGACAGTTATGTGTCAAAAAATTGCATAACCTAGAAGAAATAGTTGTTCCTAGAAACATACAATGTACCAAGACTGAAGAAATAAAAATCTAAACAGACTATAGCTGGTCAGAAATTGAATCAGTAATCAGAAATCTCTGAATAAGGAAAAGCCTAAGACCAAATGGCTCCACTGGAGTTTTCTATCAAACATTAAAGAAGAATCAAACACCAATCCTCCTCAACTCTTCCAGGAAATAAAGAGAAAGGAACACTTCTCAACTCATTTTTTGAGTCCAGCATTGTCCTGAAACCACAGCCAGACAAAGACACTACAAGAAAAGAAAGCTACAGATTAATATCCCTGGCTAATATTAATGCAAAAAATCCTCAACAGTAGAGTAGCAAACACAATTCAAGAGCACATTAAATGGATCATACCCTATGACCAACTGGAATTTATTGCTGGATTGTAAGCCTAGTTCAACATACAAAATTCAGTCAGTGTAATACACCACATTAACGGAGTGAAGGACAAAAACTACATCATCATCTTAGTAGATGCAGAGAAAGTATTTGACACAATTCAGCACCCTCTCATAATAAAAAGCAATTAATTAGAAAAGTACCTCAAAATAACCAGGTAATATACCAAAAGACCATAGCTAACATCATATGCAACAGTGAAAGAGTAAATGCTTTTCCTCTAAGTTTAGGAACAAGGCAAGGATGCCCACTCTTACATTTCTGTACTACATAGTACTGGCTGTCCTAGCTGGAGCAAATAGTCAAGAAAAAAGAGTAAAAGTCATCCGCACTGGAATGGGTAAAGTCAAATCATCTCTCTTCACAGATGATATAATCTTATATGTAGAAAACCCTAAAGGTTTCACAAAACAACTGTTGGAGTCAGTAAATGAATTCAGCAAAGTGCAGGATACAAATCAGCAACAAAAATCAGGAGTTCCTGCTGTGGCTCAGTGGGTTGTAAGGACTTGGTGTTGTCTCTGTGAGGATTCGGGTTTGATTGCTGGCCTTGTTAATTGGGTTAAGGATCTGCTGTTGCCGAGGTGTAGGTTGCAGACGTGGCTCAGATCTGGTGTTGCTGTGGCTGTGGTGTAGGCTGGCAGCTGCAGCTCTGGTTGGACCCCTAGTCTGGGAAGTTGCATATGTTGCAGGTGTGGCTGTAAAAAGAAAAAAACCCAACAAAATCTGTTGCCTTTCTGTACAGTAACAACAATCTGAAAAAGGAAAATAAGATAATAGTCCCATTTATAATAGCATAAAAAAGAATACTAAAGAATAAACTTAACCAAGGGGGCATAAGACTTGTACAGTGAAAAGTAACAAAAGGATTAAAGAAGACAAAAATAAAATGGAAAGGCATCAATCTTCATGGATTGAAAGACTTAATGTTGTTTGAACTTGTACTGCAATTGCCACAGTTAACGCTATTGTACTGTACACTTAAATATATTTCGGATGGTAAATTTTATGTGCTTTTTGCAAAAATTAAAAAAATACAGTGAAAAAATATATTTGGTAAGACATTAATTTTTACATTTTTGAAAGTGAATTTTTAATGTCAAGTTGACTTGACTTCCATTATATCTTTTAAATGAATTCAGTCCTCTTTAGAAGTAATTAAACATTTAGGGTGCCTTTTAATTGATATTGTTAGGAAAATGATCAGCGTTATGTCTCCTTAAATTTTTATATTTGTGGTGATTTGTGTTTAGGTTTTCTTTTTGTGGCATACCATTTTGACTGTTCTACTTTTTATTAATTCTTAGGGTACATTTAAATTCAAAGCAGAAAGTGACCTGTTCCTTGCTGAGCATCACAAACTCTTATTGTATGATGGCAAACTCTCCAGTGCCATTGCATTCACGTACAATCCACGAGCCACCGATGCCCAGCTCTGCCTTGAATCATCCCCTAAGGACAACCCTTCAATCTTCGTTCATTCACCGCATGCACTCATGCTCCAGGTACTAGCCATAATCTTTTAAGAATATTTTGAATGGTAAATTTTGATGTATTATTGAGGTCTACTTGATAGTGTCTATTAATGATACACTCAGTGTAACATTTTATTGTTCCTTTTATGTTTTGTTTTTACTTGTTTGGTTAAAGAAACATTGGAATCTTTACTGTGTCTTCTATTTTATAAGGATGTGAAGGCAGTTTTAACACATTCCATTCAAAGTGCCATGCATTCAATTGGAGGAGTACAAGTGCTGTTTCCACTTTTTGCACAGTTGGATTATAAGCAATATTTATCTGATGAGGTTGACTTGACTATATGGTAAGTGCTTTTGCTTTTTTTTTTCATCTGATATGAGAGTTATTTTCATCACTGTTGAGCTGCACCGTATTTTCTCAAAACTTTTAAATTTGTTGTTAGGGCTAAAAGAGAACATAAAGAAATTTGTGAGCTATAATTGTTTATTACAAAGTCGATTCAATTATAATGATATTGAAATTTTAAATCAGTAGGAAATATGCTACCTCTAAAATATTAATTTTTTGAATAAAGTTAGAAATAGTGATAATGGACTTATCAAAAATGAATGCATTTTTATCTAAAATATAATTTTAAAATATTTTAAATGGTTATCTGGCAGTAATTTTTTATGGTAATTTACCTTTGCATATTTAATTATTATTGATTGCAAGTAATTAATTGACCTCTAAAAATGTTTGATGATGTTATGCAATAAGTGATTTTTTTTTTAATTAGATTATGTATTTGACACCTTTGTCTCTTTTGTTTAGTGTTGAGTATAAAAACGAAGAGACACGAATTCTAGGACAAGTCATTAAAATACTGGAATCATTAAAATACCCCTGTGGCTCAGGGGTAACGAACCTTATTAGTATTCATGAGAACGCAGGTTCAGTCCCTGGCCTTGCTCAGTGGGTTAAGGATCCAGCATTGCCGTGAGCTGTGGTGTAGGTCACAGACACAGCTTAGATCTGGTGTTGCTGTGGCTGTGGTGTAGGCTGGCAACAGCAGCTCCTATTCAACCCCTAGCCTGGGAATTTCCATATGCTGCAGATGTGGCCCTAAAAAAGCAGGAAAAAAAAGAAAAAAGAAAATGTTGGAGAGGATGTCTAAATGAATGTTTTGTGATTGTATATGCTATTGAAACTTTGTAATAAAGTAATTGTTAAATTTATTGAGTAATATTAATGTTTTTTGTTCTCCCCTTTTGAAGTTATTTCTTTTTTTTTTTTTTTTTTTTTTTTGTCTTTTGTCTTTTTTGTTGTTGTTTTGTTGTTGTTGTTGTTGCTATTTCTTGGGCCGCTCCCGCGGCATATGGAGGTTCCCAGGCTAGGGGTTGAATCGGAGCTGTAGCCACCGGCCTACGCCAAAGCCACAGCAACTCAGGATCTGAGCCGCGTCTGCAACCTACACCACAGTTCACGGCAACGCCAGATCGTTAACCCACTGAGCAAGGGCAGGGATTGAACCCGCAACCTCATGGTTCCTAGTCGGATTCGTTAACCACTGCGCCACAACGGGAACTCCAGAAGTTATTTCTGATTTCTACTTTTATATGCAACTTGAAGGGTACTAACAATATATGTATTTAATGATTTGGTAATTCTTCTAGATTATTTTCAGGTGACAGTATGACTTTTTCAAAATGAATTATGTATCAAACTAGAATTTATTGACTACATTAAAAATCAATATAAAATTATTCTTGACATATTACTACTTCATCAAAATTTTTTGCGTCCTGGTCTAAAACCCTTGTAACAGGGCGCAGGTACTTAATTTTTTTCAGCTGTACCTGTGGCATGTTCTTCGGTCAGGGATGGAACTTACACCGCAGCTGTAACCAGAACCACGACAGTGGCAACACTGGATCCCTGTTGAGCCATGTGGGAACTCCTTTTTTTTTTGTAATAAATTTTTCAACATTGTTGGAATTGCTTACACTTAAAAGCACTTTTGTGCTTTTGGAGGAGGTTGGCTGTTTTCTTTTCCTTTTTTTTTTTTTTTCTTTTTGTGTTTGCACCTGTGGCATATGGAAATTCCTGGCCAGGGGTCGAATCCAAGCTGTAACTGTGGCTTATGCCACAGCCATGGCATCACCAGATCTGAGCCCCATCAAGCTTCACTGCAGCTTGTGGCAATGCTGGATCCTTAACCCACTGAGCTTGCCAAGGATCAGACTCACATCCTCACAGAGATAATGTCAGGTCCTTAACCCACTGAGCCACATGATAGGAACTCCTATTGTCCTTTTCTTTGTGGGAATCTCTCAAAACCTTTGAGAAGGATGTAACAGCAGACCTTACTTCATTCCATTTTGAGTATCTAAAAGTTTTGAAGTGGGAGCATGGCCATAGCCCCTGTTTGCTTTTAAAAGTTTTCTTCACTATTCTTACGATTTTTTTGTTAGTGTAATGAACAAAATTCTTTTTGTTGTTGTTGTTGTAACACATATTTTCTTTTCTTTCTTTTTCTTTTTTTTTTAATTGTTATTTCCCCAATACAATTTTTTTCCCTCTGTACAGCATGGGGGCCCAGTTACACATACATATGTACATATTTTTTCTCCCATTATCGTGTGCCATCATAAGTAACTAGATGTAGTTCTCAGTGCTACACAGCAGGACCTCATTGTTAATCCATTCCCAAAACAATAGTTTGCATCTGCTAACCCCAAGCTCCCAATCCATCCCCTCCCTCCTCCTCCCCTGGGAAGTCACAAGTCTATTCTCCAAGTCCATGATTTTCTTTTCTGTGGAAAGGTTCTTTTGTGCTGTGTATTAGATACCAGATATAAGTGATATCATATGGTATTAAATTATTGTTTGAGTACTACAGTTCATCTACAACTTTACTTTCTTATCTTCCTCTTTATGAACCCTGTGCTCTGTTCAAATTAGGCCAGTCTGAAGCCCTAACACATTTGAGGGTTTCTACCCTAGTCTGTTTGCCCCACATCTTGACCTCTGACCCTCTAAAATTGAATATACTTGCTCATCTAAGTTACATCCATTTTTTAGGACCATAATGTACTTATATTAACCATTTTATTACTTGTTTTTGGACAATTGCTAATTTTTCTCTTATTTTGTGTATGTTTGTCATATTGTTTCTAAGTAATTCACTTATTACCATGTTTGTGAAAAAGTATATGAACTAAATGTTCGAGTAATAAATCCTAATCTTACATTAAAATTTTGGCCCTGAGATAATGTTGGAGGCAGTTTTAGTAGAGCATCAATTTCCTTGAAATAAAAAATTTCTCTTAAGGTAAATGAAAGACTCAGTCTATCTCAACAAATTTTTTTTAATAGAATATGTTTCCTGAAATCATTGTCTTTTTTCTTAATGCAGTTCAACTTTGCTGGCTTTTATCATGGAGTTGTTGAAGAACTCAATTGCTATGCAAGAGCAGATGCTTGCTTGCAAGGGCTTCTTGGTTATAGGATATAGCCTTGAAAAGGTAAAGTATGAAATGATATATATATATATATTTTAAACTTAAATGTTATTTGCATTTTAAACATGTTACATGGTCATTAGAAAATTTATAAAATACCTATTCTTAAATAAGAGAAGGTAAAAATCCATCAAATTGTCCCATCTATAGGTAACAGTTATTCATATTTTATCATATATCCATGAAATAATTTATATTTTTGATACTTACTTTGCAGGCCATGAAACTTGGTCTGCTAAGTGTTTGAGAATTTCTTTCTGCAAGTGTATCTCCTTGGTTGTGTAAAGTTACCTAAATTAAAATAACCTTTTGTTGTTTCACTTTGCCCCCACTGCTTTATTAGAGAAATGTGAAATTGAGTCTCATGGCATCTTTTCCTTGGAGTATAGTTTGTGGACCAACTTTTTTTTTTTGGTATTAACAGAGTTTACTTACCTTGCCTTTCTTGGTAGTGACCTTTGAAATATCTTCCTTTGCAGTCTTCCAAAGCCCATGTCAGCAGAGCAGTGCTTGAACTTTGCCTTGCGTTTTCTAAATATCTGAGTAATCTACACAATGGGATGCCCCTACTCAAGCAATTGTGTGATCACATTCTTCTTAACCCAGCTATATGGATTCATACCCCAGCCAAGGTAATACATGTATTGATTTTGTGCAACTGTCTTCACAAAGTTTTTGTGCTTGAGAAGAATGATAATTATGAGGATTTTCTTTTATCCATTTACGTGCTATTATGTAAGATTTCAGTGGATTACATTTTTTGACTAAGTATGCTTTTGCAAGTCAGTATTTCCTTTATCCCTTCCTCTCTTTCTCCCCTTCCTGCAATATCAGAGCTATGGCTTTTATTTGCTGTTGTTAAATCATATTTTCTTTGAGACTTTGATTTATATTTACTAAATTTACATTTCCTAGATGTAAGTCAAAGTTGGGTAGTTACATTGTAAATACAATGTTTCCTATCAACTGTAGCTTTATTCTATTGCAGATATACATACATATGTATCTGTGTATCTTTGTGTATATATGCATATATATATATTTTTTTTTTCATTTCCTACTCACTGTGCTCTCTCTCCCTCTTTTTTACACACATATTCCTTCTACCCATATGATGAGCTCCTGAGTTTATTAGAGGGACAGGTGAAATGTTACCCTTTCTTGAAGGCTTCCATGATATACTGGTCTTATTTTATCATTTTATTTTTTTTGGTCTTTCTTTTTTTTTACTTTTTAAGGTGGCACCTGCAGCATATGGAGGTTCCTAGGCTGGGGGTCTAACTGGAGCTACAGCTGCCGGCCTACACCACAGCACAGCAACTCAGGATATGAGCTGCATCTCCTCCCTACACCATAGCTCATGGCAACGCTGGATCCTTAACCCACTGAGCAAGGCCAGGGATCGAACCCGCATCCTCATGGATGCTAGTTGGGTTTGCTAACTGCTGAGCCACGATGGGAACTCCTTATTTTATCATTTTAATTTCACATTAATAAAAGTTATTACATAGAATTATATTGAAACAGGAATTTTAAACAGTACTGTAACAACAAACCACTTACGTTAAGTGAACATAAGTGAATTTGTGGTAAAGTATATAAATAAAAACTTTGATAAATCCTAATGTTCTATTGAGTTATCCTAAAAAATGTAATAGTGATGGTGTTAAGCAGAACTTGAAACAAATTTTTATTAAATCGCATAATTGCATCTGCAGGTTTTGTTAGAAGTTGTATCATTTCAAAGCCATTGATTTTCTTTCTCCCCCTCCTTTTTGGTTCATTTTCAAGTGTTCATCATTGTTCAGGTTGGAATAACACATACTTACTCTAGTTGTCAGAAAAAAAATGTCTGCAGACTTTTTGCTTTTCTAGAGTCATAGTATCTTATTTTCAGCTGCTCTTTTCAGATGTTAAGGAGAAAAACAGCTGCTGACTCTGATTGCCATTTGGAAATAATCAAAGGAGGCAGCTGGAGGTTGTAGCTTTTTATCTCTGAGTTCAAATTTGACCTCTTTCTCTTCTATGACCCTCAGTCTTATTTCTTTTCAAGGATTGTTTCAAGTTACTTTTTAAATCTTTTACTAAACACTTCTTTGTCTTACTAAGCAGAGTATTTATAAGACTTTGGATCTCTTTTGATGTGGTCAAAAAGCCTCTTATTAGATACTTACTTGTAGGGGAATATTTAAAAAATTTATCATGTCATTTCCTTCAGTTCCTAGTATGAATATACTTTATTTCTTACCTTTTACTTGTTAATAATTTTCTTTAATTTCCTTTTTAGAATTTGCAGTTGACTTGGTAATATTAAACCTAACTTTTGTTTCAGGCTTCTGCTTTGTGTATCCATGAGGGGTTATATCTTATTTTATTATCCAGGTAGTTATAACAAAGGGTAGATCCAAAATTTGTTTGACCTCAAGGTCCTAATAATTCCAGGAGGAAGGAGTTTTTTAAAGAAAAAGAATACAACATAATGCATAAAAAAATCAGACTTTGTTTATTGGAAGGAACCTGAATTAGATGGGCAGGCATAAGATTTAAGTTTCATTAGCTTCAAGGTAAATTCACCTCTGGTTACCAATGTTGGAGGTATGGATTATGGATTGATCCTTGCTTTTGGAAAAGGGTGCTCAGAGTCATTTATAATATCCATTTATCTTTGATCTGCTCAGAGACAGGCTTTAAATGACCTAACAGAGAGATGAGTGTTCCTGTAGACAGTCTCTCATTTGTTGAGGGGCTACTTTAACTTGGTCACTGTGGATGCGATGGTCAGTAAGACAGATCTGATTCCTGCCCTCAAAGAATTCAGACGTAATGGGAAATACAGATGTTCACATAGAATTCGTGTGGTTATTACATTATATAAAGAGTGAATGAGGAAAGGTTTACTCATAATTAGAATGTAAATAATCTTGAGGTCTTCATTCTTATTTACCTGAATATGTTACTCTTAAATGCTATTCATTTTTCTTTAACTATCATATCATTCTCCACACGCTGGCTTTCTCCAGTTTTCTGTACCTTAGTTTATCACTCTTTTTTCCAGAATTGCTTTAAGTTTTTAACATGTCACTCTCATCAGATCATTTCTTAGCCCCAAACTTGTAATTGTTTCTCATTGTTTTCATGATAAAATATTAAGTCTTCATGCCAATTCTTTCTAGGCTTTCTCTCTGAAAAACTCAGTTATCCTCAGTGGCTGGGTAGGTACTAAAAGGTTATCCTTAGAGCAGTGATTTTTTTTTTTTTTTTAAGGGCCACACTAGTGGCATATGGAGGTTCCCAGGCTAGGGGTAGAATTGGAGCTACAGGTGCCGGCCTATGCCACAGACACAGCAACGTGGGATCTGAGCTGTGGCTGCAACCTATACCACAGCTCATGGCAATGCCAGATCCTTAACCCACTGAGCGAGGCCAGGGATGGAACCTGCATCCTTATGGATACTAGTCGGATTTGTTTACACTGCGCCACACTGGGGACTCTGAGCACGGTTCTTAATTTTGGCTGTTTGTAGATTTAGATGGGAGAGATTTTTTTTTCCCCCCTAAAAATGACGAAACCAGAATCCCACCTCCTCCCCCTAGATTCTGACTTAATTGGTATGGGATAGGACCTAGACATCACCATTCGAAAAATGTTTTAAGGCACAGTCATGCTGAAGGATGGTTGTTCTAGATCTAGTGAATGATTTATATCACCTACCATGTTCTCTGTTTGAAATTTCCTCCTTTGTTCTACCTATTGGACTCATCCTCAGAACCTTCCTTTTTTTCTTTTTCTTTTTTCTTTTTTCCTTTTTTTGTGCTGCATCACTGAGTGAGGCCAAGGATCAAACCTATATCCTCATGGATACTAGTTGGATTTGTTTCTTTTGTGCCACACTGGGAACTCCAAAGCCTTCTATTAGTGAAGCCTATCTTGACCACTTGAGCTTATCCTAAAATAATTTCTCTGGCCTCTGAATTCTATAGTTAATTATACACTACTGCATGATTTTTCTTATGTATCAGTCAGTGTCTTTATTACTTTTGGCTTTTCACTTAAATTTATGTGTATTTTTTATCTTCTCAATTAAAATTTCAGCCTCTGGGGTCAAAGGAATACAGTGCTCTGCATATAGGTGGATGTAAATATTTTCTGAATGACTTAAATAGCATATTTAAGAATTTGAACCATGTCATAGAAAGTGTTATATATCCTTAATGACAAACTCAGCCTATCCATTTGAATAGTAGTGGCTATATCAAAATAATATTATCTTTTAGCAAGTCTGTGGGTTATAACAGGTTTTGGTCTTCTAAACTACAGTCATCTTCTAAACCTCAATTTTAAGTTGTTCATAATCTGCCACTCTTTGCCAAGTGTGTTACTGACTGCCTCCCTCCCCATTTGTTTAGCCTTGGTTGTTTATAGGGCATCCGGAAGATAGGCACCTAATTTTTATCTTTCAGGGTTCAAAATGAAAATACACTCAGGGTCCAGGAAGGTAACATAACTATTGAGTTGTAAATGATCAGGAAGAATTTTATTTTTGGCCAAACCTAATACCCTATTAATATTGTTTATTTTATAAGGTGTATCCACTATCACTGCAATGAAAAATTGTTGATTTTGATATAAAAGTAGAGCAAAAGTGGGCTTTTTTGTGTTGTTGTGAATATTAAGTATAGTCTGAACTTTAGAGACTATAATGTTATGGTTATAATCTTTGTAGCAATGGGAAATTCTATTTTTCTGACAAATATTTCTTAAGGTAGCCTTTACATGTTTTTGTATGATTTTCTTTCTTTTGTCTTATTTCTACTTTTTTCCTACTAATTTTCACGAAAACAAAGACAATTTCTAGATTTTTAAAACAAACTGTGTATAGTATAAATAGTAGGTTTTTTATAAAAAAGTTACACATGCTCATGAATAATTGCTGATTGCTAAATTGGGAGAGTGCTGCAAAAACTGGATAGAGTTGGGGTTGTTTACTTTATAATGCTACTGTGAAAGGAGAACTTGACCGGTTTCATTTTGTAAGAAGTTTGTGTGCTTGCAAGTATGTGTCACTGGAGATGTATTATCTGTTAACATGGTTGTTACTATCATTTTACTTTTTGGAATGAGTGTGGTCCAGGTAGAGCAGCCTGAGAGTATCCCTGGAAACAGGTAAAATGTGGGTCTGCTTCTTTAATTGGAGCTCTTTGGATTCTCTAGGTACAGATGACACTCTATACTTATCTGTCCACGGAATTCATTGGTACAGTCAACATTTATAATGCCATTCGGAGAGTTGGAACAGTGCTTCTCATCATGCATACACTCAAGTACTACTACTGGGCAGTGAATCCTCAGGATCGGAGCGGTATCACCCCAAAAGGATTAGGTATTTATGTCTAGATATTACATTATAGATACGGCAAATCAGGACTCTCTTCCTCCTTCCAATACTATTACATCGTTCTGGGAGTTTTGGTAAATCTCAGCATGGCAAAATTTTATTTTAATCTCACTGATAAGTTTAGTAGTTTGTCCTAAATTGTGATTTCCAGAGGTTAATAGTTTGCTTCTTTAATGGAAGAGTGCTACTTTTGCTAGCATAAGTTGTTTGGGGAGCAAATATGACTAGGATGATTCTTAAGGCATTGAGAATGAGAAGAAATCTATATTGGCAACTGGTATTGATACTGGGGTCAGTTATCACAATGAGAATCATGACAACAGTGTTTTTTGGTACATGGAAATTTTTTGCAGGGGTAGGGAGTATCTGCTTGTAATGAATGATGTAATGAAATTACCGATTTCAGTAATTATTTTCCTGTATAATCAGGACTGAATTACTGGAAGGGTAATGTTCATTCATCATGTCAGTGGTTCATGGGAGGGGGTCAACATAAAAACTTTGTTTTTCTTTTGGTTGTTAAGTATTGCAAAATCCTGCTTCAGACTGGCTTATATCATAACAGGGAGTTAATCAGCTCATATAGGCTGGAGGTTTCAGTAGAACATGGTGCAGGGGCTCAGATTTGGCCCTCCATTTCTCAGTCTTCTGTGTTGGCTTTTTTTCATGTATTCTTTCCCTTTGTACTTATAAGCAGCCATTCTGCCTTCACCTCCGCACAAATTTAAATCCAGCAGAAGAGCATCTGCCTAAGCATTTCCAGTAAAAGTCCCATTTTTTTCTCTTTGGTGCTTGTTGTGTGTAGATCTGTTGGCAGGTATTCTTTAGATTGCCCAAGTGTGGAGGCCCTTCCTGCCTCCAAAACACATGATCTGAGACTGACGATGGGTTCAGTTCCTTTATAAAAATTAAGTGCTGTTGCTTGAAATCCGGAAATAGATGGTGGAGATTCAAACAACATACATTCTGATTGTAATCAAAGGCTTTGGTTGTTCAGTGATTTACCAAGACAAGGTTTCATATTTGTACAATACTTTTTTTTTAAATCACTTTCAAAATAGACTTGATTTATTCTCAGAGAATGTGCTATCTATAATGTAGAAAGCTGTGAGGACACACAGAAGGTATATGATCTGTTTTAGTTGGCTTAAAAGTAGGCCATAATTTCCTGATGTTTATTTCATGGTGCTGCAGGTGTGTCATATACTGTCTTGGGTGTCAGTATTACATTCTGTCCTTGATTTTATAACTGATTAGTGACCTTGGGAAAGTCTCATACTCCAAGTGAAAGGGCTAGGCAAACTTCGTGATTCTGTTATAACTTGGTAACCTGTTCTTCGCCTAGGAATTGTCATGTGGAACAGATTTTAAACAATTTCCTCCCTATTTTAATTGATCTGTTCAAGGTCATGTGTGGTCCTATGCTTTGGTGGTCTAGGAACTAGCTGGAACTAGTGATTACTGGGGAAAAATTACGGAAAATATGAGGCAAACAAGCACCTAAGTTAGGATCTAAGAACAATGGGTGTTTGGTTTCAAAAGGCTTCTACTTGGAAATTAAATGTTTGAGACATGAAAATTGACTTTAATGTGAGCCATGTGTGACCAAGGACTTTTTCAAGAAGGGGAGGAGATGTCAGAGGTAGTCAGCGTAATGTTTTCCTTCTTCATGAACGATGCTGTGTTGAGGTGTGTACTCTGTGACTGTTCGTGTAAGCTTATACATTGGCGACAGTATAAAAATGTTTTTTCATACTAAATTCATGTATAAAGTTTAGACTTTTGCTTTTTTCTTTGTAAACTTATGTTACTATGGTAACATTCCCAGAGAGTCCTTTAAGACAAAATACACTTTTATTACCTCATTTTTATGTTTTGAAATTCCTTTTGCCTTACTCAGAAACAGACTTCTTCATTGCAATTTCTCTGTAACCCATTTTGTACATTTGGAATATTGTATATACCATTACATGTGAGACTGAATGCTTGTCTTTCTAGAGGCATTAAACTCTGTAGGAAACTGACCTTTATATTTCTTATAAATAAGTGGAAAAACTATTGGGAATGAAAATTTTATACTTAGCTTTGAGGTCTTTGAAATACTTAGTGTGTGTATGTTTATTTTATTTTTTTAAAGATGGACCACGACCTAATCAAAAAGAAATGCTTTCACTACGAGCATTCTTATTGATGTTCATTAAACAATTAGTGATGAAGGTGAGTTCATATTTTTTAGCCTATAGCATGTTTCTATTATAAATTATAATTTCACATAAAATACAATCTTGGTTTATTTACTCTTTTCTCTGTTAATAGGTTTCCTCAGTGGAGAATATTTTGTAAGATATTTATTACCTTAGTTGTTTTTTGTTCTTCTTTTTTAGGCATATACTGATAAACATTAATACAGAATTGAAGATTGATAATTGTAATATATGTTAGATGAATTTCTGTAGGAGTTCAAGTGTATTCCTTCTTTCATTGAACAGATAGTTACTGAGTTCTTATTCTGCTATTTTTAGAACTGGTGATATAGTGGTGAGCAGAACTCCTCAAGGAGGTTTCGTTTTTAGGGGTTCCTTGTACCTGACATTCACATTTTGAGAAATATTTTTCCTGTATGAATGTAACAGATACGTTTATATTTTATCCCATTTCATTCAACAATAGGTTAAGTAAAATTTAATGTTTTTTTAAGGAAGGTGTTTTGAGTTTATAGGATTGCAATATATAGATACATTTGTTGCTGATATTTTATTCAGTATTTTACTGTGTCATTTTATTTTCTATTCTTTACACTCTAATGCTGTATTAGCTGTTATATAATATTGTGATAAGTGGACCTAACTTTTAGTGTATCTTTCAGACTCAGATACCTTATTTCCATTTATTAAGAAATTTATTCTTTGAATTGTCTGTTTCTATTCTTTCTTAGTGTGTTTTGTTTCCTAATTGTCTTGCTTATTGTTCTTTTTTGAGATTTCATCTTTTTTAATGATAAATAAACTAATGCAGTAGGTTGAAAATTTTCATAATAAGTTTGCGTTTAAAAGTATAGCGTTTTTCCCAGTGAAATTACTACTCAGTTTTTAGTAACTGACATTTTAGCTTGGTAATAATAGAAGCTGCTTATTTTATTCTCCAAATTTAATAGAAAATTAAATTAAAAATTATCTTCTGTATTTAGAAGAGTCATGGTGTGAGCAGTACATTAGCCATTATTTTTGCTTTCTTCAGGGTTCTGTAGTTTTACTAGACAGGTTATCATGTACTGTAAGGTGCTGAAAACAGACTTGATACCTGATCTCTTTTGACTTCTGCATAGTCTTGCATACTGCATGTCTTTAGTGCTTCTTCCAATTATTAATTTACATTTAGATTCTCTATTACATTATCTTTGTGTATTTATAGCCACAGAATAAGTTGACAAATTTATATGTATGATTTTCCTTTTTAAAAAAGTTATATGTACATGTAGGATACTTGTATTATATTTTTAAAGGATTCTGGAGTAAAGGAAGATGAACTACAGGCCATTCTTAATTATCTACTCACTATGCATGAGGTAACATTTGAATTGTATATTTTTTGAAGCTGCATTATGGACTTTATTTATTTATTTATTTATTTATTTATTTTTAGGGCTGTATCTGCAGCATTTGGAAATTCCCAGGCTATGGAGGCGAATTGGAGCTGTAGCCGCTGGCCTACATCAAAGCCACAGCAACGCCAGATCTGAGCTGTGTCTGTGACTAACACCACAGCTCATGGCAATGCTGGATCCTTAACCCACTGAGTGAGGCTGGGGATTGAACCCACGTCCTCATGAGTGCTAGTGGGGTTCATTACCTGTGAGCCACAATGGAAACCCCTGTGTTTTTTTAAAGTAAAAAAATTAAAGAAATCTTTCATTAATGATATAACTATCTTGGAAAGTAAATGTATCTAAGAATTAAATCTTAGCAACCTTCATTTAAATACTCTTTATTACCACAAGATGCCTCCGTGAATAATCATGAAAGACTTTAAAAAATGTTACGTGTAGATATTGTTGACTTAATGATAAAGTACACAAAAAATACTGTCATTGTATTTCCAGGAACCAGTGTAACAAATGGAAAAATAACAAAAAAGTCTAAAAATGATTGGACTTTTAAATTCATAGTCTTCCGACTGATTTTATATGTTCAAATACTGTTAAGTTAAACAACTCATTTATATAATTGATATGAAATTATGTTGTTGAAAGAAGGTTGAAAAATAGATTGAGATGACTGGAGTTTTTTCCTTTATTTTTTAGCACTGGGAAAATGTAATATATGCCAGATGTAGTCTAAATAAATAATCCGATTAAATGTGTTTTAAATAAGTAAAATTTGGAAATTGATTTCATTTAAAGGACAATATTTATATGATAATTTTATTCCTGTGTTCCAATTCATGTCTTGTGAGTTAACCTGTTACAGCATGAGATAGTACCTTTTAATAGCATTAATAAATGAGGTATGATTTGGACTTATTATTAATTGGGGCAGAAAAGAATGAGATCTTTTCTTGATTGGATCATATTTCACTAAAACATTAATGGTTGTGATTTCTTTTTCCTCTTGAGTAGTGTATTCTGTTATATTTTTAGATGTTTATGACCCTAAGGGACCAAAATATTTCCTAAGAGAGAAACTTGAAATCACAGTGATCCTTTGTTTTCTCTGCATCTATTAAATCGGATTTTTCTGGTCCTTCAAATTTTAACTTTTCAGGAGGCCAAGTGCTCTACCTCTAGATCATTTACTTAGCGTATTGAGAATTAGGTATTCTAGTAGTTGGCACAGCAAAAGCTCAAAAGCACTTCAGGGCACTGAAGAGGTGACTAACTGCTGCTTCTCTTTACCTCTTTGGGTTAGTATTTTATCAGAGTTGGTCCTACTGATATGCAGACATAATTGGAATGTTCAACAAAGGTTGTGAAGGTCATTTTTTTGTCTTTTTGTCTTTTTAGGGCCGCACCCATGGCACATGGAGGTTCCCAGGGTTGGGGTCTAATCAGAACTACAGCTGCCGGCCTACACCAGAGCCACAGCAACGCGGGATCCGAGCTGAGTCTGCAACCTACACCACAGCTCACGGCAACGCTGGATCCTTAACCCAGTGAGTGAGGCCAGGGGTTGAACCAGCAACCTCATGGTTCCTAGTCGGATTCGTTTCTGCTGCGCCACGACAGGAACTCGAAGGACTTTTTTTTTTAATGTTAGATTTCAGAACTCATGTGCTTGCTCCTGTGCTATTCTGCAAATGTTGTCAAGTTATGCCACATACATTGTGTTGACGGAGTGAACATTTAGTGATCATCTGTATCTTTAACACTGACAACATATAATGTATGAGAACTATCCAGTTATCCTTTCCCCAAAAGTCTTCTTTTGGAACTAGTTTCTTGAGTGGCTTACTACATGAAGTGGTCCTAGTGTGTTGCCCGCAACACAGCCACTGTATTCACAACATCAGTTAGCATACTAAGGCTTCAGTTTATTATTCTTGCTGTAATAAAAAAGAATGACCTAGTTCACCCCCCCACCAACTCCTCCTGGTTTCTTGATGTATAATCATTCCTTTAAAAAAAAAAAATCCAAGTCAGTATCTATTATAGCAATAGAATATGTTTTAGGAAATTTTCGTACAGTATAGGAGACATTTTATATCTTCGATTAAGAAATTATTTGACTGGTATTTTGAGTTGTACAGGTGAGTATGTAAATATAAAGAACAAATTTATTAAAAACCAGTGTATTTATATAGATGTCTACTTTTTTTTAAGTTGAAATTCATTGTTTGAGAAGTTGTCAGTGTTCAAATAAGATGTTTTCTTTATTTAAATTCTGAAATAATTTTAGGACGACAATCTAATGGATGTCCTACAGTTGCTTGTTGCATTAATGGCAGAACATCCTAACTCTATGATACCTGCCTTTGACGAAAGAAACGGGTTACGGTAAGAGTTTAACATATCAAGAATTTTAATATATTTGATATGAGATTAATTTGGGAATGATAACATTCTTAGATATGAAAAGTATTTTACCAGATCTTATAAAACAAGTTAAGATGTAAGATCCTTTTATTTCATGTGTTATATTTTTTGAAGAAATCTTTTTTTTTTTATTGCAGCAGTATATGGAAGTTCCTGATCCAGGGACTTAATCTGAGCAGCAGCAGTGACAGCGCCAGATCCTTAACTGCTAGGCCACCAGGGAACTCCTGAAGATGTCGTTAATTATAGAGACTGTGTTAGTATTTAATATATGAGGAGAGATCAGGCAAATTATTCCAGTGTCTTTTATGTTGTTAATACAATTATACAGCTATTGTAAGGTCAGACTTTTAGTGGACTTATCTTTAGGTCCTGGAAGAGTAATATTCAATTGTGATTGAAGAGGAGATTTCTGTCCTTCCTTTAAAATATAACCTCTTCCAACTCCAATCCCAAATCGTCATTGTATTAGTCTCCTTGGGCTGTAGTAATGAAAGACCCTAGATCAGTTGTTGTAGTAATGAAAGACCCTAGACCAGTTGTCTTAAACACTGTAAATTTGTTTTCTCACAATTCTGGAGACCAAGTTCAAGATCAGGATGCCAGCTGGATTGTTGTCTGGTGAAGGCTTTCCCTTTGGGTTGTAGATAGCCACCTTTTTGCTGTATGTTCATGTGACCTTTTTTATGTGTTCACAGAAAAAGAGAGCAACCAAGCACTTTGGTTTCTTTTTATAAGGATGTTAATCCTGTTGAATCAGGACCCACCCATATGATCTCATTTAATCTTAGTTGCTTTCTTATAGGCTCCATTTCCAAATACAGCCACATGGGGCTTAGGTTTTTAACACACGAATTGAGGGTACATATGCAGTCCATGGCAAGCATCAGAAACAAGAGTACCTTTTCTTTTTTTTGTTTTTTATTTATTTATTTATTTTTTGCTTTTTTAGGGGCTCACCCATGGCATATTGAAGTTCCCAGGCTAGGGGTCTAATCAGAGCTCAGCTGCCCTGCTTACACCACAGCCACAGCAATGTGGGATCCAACCTGCACCTGCACATAGCTCACGGCAATGCCAGATGTTTTAACCCACTGATTGAGGCCAGCGATTGAACCTGTGTTCTCATGGATACTAGTTGGGTTCATTACCATTGAGCTACCGGAACTCCACTTTTGTTTTAAATCTTTCATTTAATGAGAGGTCTTTTGGGCTGTAAGTGTTACAGCCTCTTTGCTGGATGATCAGCTTTACTAACTTAGTGCTATTGTTTTAATAAATTTCCCATATCAGTCCTCTATTACAAATTCTGTATTTGTTACCTTTCAGTACTCAGAAGATGGAAGATGACTTTATACATTATACTTTTTTTTTTCTTTTTAGGTGTGCACTTGCGGCATATGGAAGTTCCCAGGCCAGGGGTCCAATCAGAGCTACAGCCACCGGCCTACTCCACAGCCCCAGCAGTGCAGGATCCAAGGCATGCCTGTGACCTACACCACAGCTCACTACAACCCCGGATCCTGAACCCACTGAACAAGGACAGGGATCGATTCCGCACCCTCATGGTCATCAGCTGGATTCATTTCCATTGAGCCACAATGGGAACTCCCATTATACTTAAGGAGTATATTTTCAGAATTCCCAGAGAAACAGAACCAAATGTGTGTATGTGGTAAGCTGGCAGGTGGAGATCCACATAAGATTTGATGTTGCAGTTGGATTGCAGAATTCCCTTCTCTAGAGAGGTCAGTCTTTTTTTTCGATTAAGGCCTTCAGCTGTTTGGATGAGGCATCCATATTATGAAGGGTAGTTTGCTTTATTCTGAGTCTGATTTAAATATCTGAGTAAGTGTGACCTCAAAGAATGATTTTGGAAATATTCTCTTCTCTTTAATTTTCTTTTCTTTTTCTTTTGGCCATGCTACAGTATATGGAAGGTCTCAAGCCAGAGGTGGAACCAGTACCACAGCAGTGGTTCAAGCCATAGCAGTGACAATGCCAGATCCTTAATAGCTAGGCCGCCAGGGAACTCATCTTTAATTTTCTTGAAGGCTTTGTACAGAACTATTACTATTTATTCTTCAAATGTTTGTTTAAATTTACCAGTTAAGTTTTCTAGGTGTAGAATTTTCTTTGTAAGGGTATTTTTAGCTATAAATTCAATTTTCTTAATAGATACAGGGCTGTTTTTCTGTTTTTTCTCTGGTAAATATTGGTAATTTTGTATCTATCATGGAATTGTCTATTTTATCTAAACTGTTAAGTTTATTGGTATAAAGTTGTTCATTTATTTTCACTTAAATATCTGAAAAGCCTTAGTGATTTTACTTCTCTTATTTTTTAACACTAATAATTTGTGTTCTTTTTTTTTTTTTAAACAATTCTGGCTAGACTTTGATCAAATTTATTTATTTATTTGTCTTTTTACCATTTCTTGGGCCACTCCCATGGCATATGGAGATTCCCAGGCTAGGGGTCTAATCAGAGCTGCAGCCGCTAGCCTACGCCAGAGCCACAGCAATGCGGGATCCAAGCCGAGCCTGCAACCTACACCACAGCTCACGGCAATGCCGGATCCTTAACCCACTGAGCAAGGCCAGGGATCAAACCCGCAACCTCATGGTTCCTAGTTGGATTCGTTAACCACTGAGCCACAACGGGAACTCCTGATCAAATTTATTGATTGCACTGTTTTGAGGCCTTTCTTCTTTCTGAAGATAGGTATTTAGTACTCTAAATTTCTTCCTTAAGCACTTTCAGTTTAATGTCATTTTTATGTCAAAGTTCTTTTTTTCATGCTTTACCCATGTGTTATTTAGAAGAGTGTTCCAGAGATCTTTTTATGTTTGAATTTTAATTTAATTCCATTTTTGCCTTTGAGGATTTTTGTATAACTTGAGTCATTTTTAAATTTATTGAAAGGACCTACTGTATAGCACAGGGAAATCTCAATAGTCTGTAATAACCTATATGGGAAAAAAGAATGGATATATGTATATGTATAACTGATGAACTTTGGTATAAATATGCATCTAATAGGACGTTGTAAGTTCACTGTACTCCAATAAAATTTAGATAGGAGTTCCCTCTGTGGTGCAGTGAATTGAGGATACAGCATTGCTATAGCTTTGGTACAGGTCGCAGTGATGGCTTAGATTTGATCCCTGGCCCAGGAACTTATTACATATGTTGTGAGTGTGGCTGGAAAAATAAAAGTTCCATGTCATTGGGAATTTATTATAAATATACTCTTTATGACTGGACCATAGTGCCTTTATATTTGGTTAAGCACTATTCTGGGTATTTTTGTGAAATCATTTTTTGGATGTGACCAACATTTAAATTGGTGGACTTTGAGTGTAGCAGGTTACTATTCATTTGGATTCTCCTGTGGCTCAGCAGGTTAAGGATCCAGCATTGTCACTGTAGCAGCTTGGGTCGATGCTGTGGTTTGTTTGATCCCTGACCTGGGAGCTTCCACATGCTGTGGGTGCAGCCAGACAACAGCGACAACAATGAAACCTCTCTTGTCTTACTTTGGGTTTTTCTTTTACATGCACCACTTAGGGATTAGGCAGAGAATTGGGTCATAATTCAAATCTTATTTCAATTTAGAAAGGCTTGATATTCTGGTCTGAGTCTGCCCCAGGCATGTGCATCTCTTGTGTCAGTTTAGGGCTTTTTCAGGTTTTTATACCAATTTTGAGGATCCTTCTCTCTTATTTGCTCCTATTCAGGATTCCTCCTACCCTCTCTACCATATAGGGACCCATTTTCTTTTTCTTTTCTTTTTTTGCTTCTTAGGGCCACACTTGCAGCATATGGAGGTTCCCAGGCTAGGTGTTGAATCAGAGCTGCAGTTGCCAGCCTACACCACAGCCACAGCAATGCAGGATCCGAGACGCCTTTGCTACCTACACCACAGCTCACGACAATGCCAGGTCCTTAACCCACCGAGCGAGGCCAAGGATCGAACCTGTGTTCTTATGGATGCCAGTCAGTTAACCACCGAACCACGAGGGGAACTGTGGGACCCATTTCTTAATTCCTCTCATCAGAAGGGTTATTTTTCTCAGATTACTAGCTACCTGAACTTCTGACAAGGACTAACTCTGAAACAGGGACCCACTCTTAGGTCAGATTTACAAGCGAAAAGTGAAAATTGAGACTCTTACCTCCAAAATGGGAAACATCCAAGTATTAATGCCCCTAACACCAACACAGGTGCTTTTGTTTAGTCTTCAGAGTGCTTAGAAAATGGCTTTTAAAATTTTTTTTGTAAGTATCCTGGTACATAAGACAGGCTGAATTATTCTTATTCCATATTGGTTGGACAAATATATAACAGCATAGTTATCATTATGTATCATGCAGAATATTTTCAATGCTCTAAAAATCGTCTGTGCTCTGCCTATTCAGCTTTATCCCACGTTCCCACCAACCCTACAACCACTGCTATTTTTATTTTCTCCCTAGTCCTGCCTTTTCTAGAATGTCATATAGTTGGCATTATATAGTGTGTAGCCTTTTCAGATTGAAGACTTTTCATAGCTTTTCATAGTTTTTTCACTTCTAGAATGTCATATAGTTGGTATCCTACAGTATGTAGCCTTTTCAGTTTGAAGACTTTTCATAGCTGGATACCTCATGTCTTATAGGCCTGAGTATTTCATTGTTTGGATGGCCACTCTTTATATATCCTTTGATGTTTTAAAAATCATCTTAGCTGTTTGCAAGTTTTGTTAATTATGTGTAAAAAACCTGCATGTGCAGGTTTTCTCTGGAAATAGGTTTTCACTTCTTTTGGATAAATACCAAGGAGTACAATTGCTGGATTGTATGGTAAAAGTATAGTTAGTTTTTGTAAGAAATTCCCCAACTGTCCTCCGAAGTGGCTACGCCATTTTGAATTTTCACCGGCAATGATGAGAGTTCTATTGCTTGCCACTCTCTCCAGCATTTTGTTACCTGTGGTGTATAGAACTTCCTGGATCAGGGATCAAATTTGAGCCGTAGCTGAGACCTACACCACAGCTACAGCAATGCTGGATCCTTAACCCACTGTGCTGGGCCAGGAATCGAACCTGTACTGCCGCAGAGACAACACTGGATCCTTAACCTCTTGCACCACAGTGAGAACTCCCAGAATTTAGTTTTGTTTGGCCATTCTGACATATGTATAGCAATATCTCATTGTTTTTTGTTTGTTTTTCTGGCTGTGCTTGCTACATGTGGAAGTTCTGAGGCCAGGGATTGAACCTGCACCACAGTGGTGACCTGAGCCACAGCAGTGACAATACTGGATCTTTAACCACTAGGCCATCAAGGAACTCCTCTCTATTGTTTTGATTTACATTTCCCTGATGACATGTGATATGGAGCATCTTTTTATATTCTTATTTGCTGTATGTATATATTTTCCGTGGTGGTGTGTCTATTAAGTTCTTTGGCCATTTTTTTTTTTTTTAAATCTAGTTGTTTGTTTTCTTATTGTTGAATTTTATAGTGTTTTGCTTACTTTGGATGATAGTCTTTTAGAAATGTGTCTTTTGCAGCTGTTTTCTTTCAGTCTTTGCCTTATCTTCTAATTCTCTTGATACAGTCTTTTGCATAGCAATTTTTAATTTTGATCAAGTCCAGCTTATCAGTTATTTTTATTGTGGATTGTGCCCTTGGTGTTGTATCTAAAAAGGCATCATCATACTCAAGATCCTGTGGTTTTATCCTGTGTTTTCTTCTAGGAGTTTTATAGTTCTGCATTTTATATTTAGGTCCATTTTGAGTTAATTTTTATGAAGAGTATAAGGTCTGTGTCCAGATTCATCTTTTTGGATGTTGGTGTCCTGTTGTTTCTCTGCATTTTATATTTAGGTCCTTTTTTTTTTTTTTTTTGTCTTTTTGCCTTTTCTAGGGCCGCACCTGTGGCATATGGAGGTTCCCAGTCTAGGGGTCTAATTGGAACTGTAGCCACCAGCCTGCGCCAGAGCCACAGCAACACAGAATCCAAGCCACGTTTGCGACCTACACCACAGCTCACGGCAACGCCAGATCCTTAACCCACTGAATGAGGCCAGGGATGGAACCCATAACCTCATGGTTCCTAGTCGGATTCATTAACCACTGAGCCATGAAGGGAACTCCATTTGAGTTAATTGTTATGAAGGGTATTAGGTCTGTTCCAGATTCATCTTTTTGGATGTTGGTGTCTTGTTGTTCCTCTGCATTTTATGTTTAGGTCCATTTTGAGTTAATTTTTATGAAAGGTGTGAGGTCTGTGTCCACATTCATCTTTTTGGATGTCAGTGTCATGTTGTCTCAGCATCATTTCGTGAAAAAGAGTATCTTTGTTTCATTGTCTTGCTTTTGCTCTTCTTTTCTCAAAGATTGGTTGACTAAATTTATGTGAGTCTCTTTTCTAGGCTGTATTCTGTTCCATTCATGTGTTTGTGTATTTTTTTTTTTTTTTGCCAGTACTATGCTGTTGTGGTTACTATAGCTTTATAGTAAGCCTTAAAGTCAGGTAGCATCAGTATTACACTTTTGTTCTTTTCCTTCAATACTGTGTTGACTATTCTGGGCTTTTGTTCTCCATTCAAACTTTAGAATGGTTAGTATCCATAAGATAACTTGCTGGGATTTGATTGGAATTGCATACTATAGATCAAGTTGGGAAGAACTGAGATCTTGAGAATACTGACTCTTCCTATCCATGAGCTGGATTTTTCTCTCCATTACTTAGTTTTGTAGTTTTCCTCATATAGATATTATACATATTTTGGTTGCTTTGTATCTAAGTATTTCATTTTAGAGGGTGTTTATGTAAATAATAATGTGGTTTAAATATCATATTGCACTTATTCATTGTTGGCTTATGAGAAAGCAATTGAATTTTGCATATCAACTTTGTATTCTGCAACCTTGCTATAATCACTTACAATTTCCAGGATTTATTTTGTCAGTTCTAGATTTTCTTCATAGCTGATCATGTCATCTGTAAACAGAGTGTTATATGTTCCTTCATAGTCTGTGTATTATTTATTTCCTTTTCTTACTTTACTGTTTAGCAGGAACGTCCAGTATGATACTGAAAAGGAATGTTCTTGCCTTTTGTTTGATCTTAGTGGGAGGGTTTTGAATTTCTTCCAATTAAGTATGAAGTTAGCTGTAGGTTTTTTGAAGATAGTATTTATCAAGTTTAGAAAGTTACCATCTATTCTTAGTTTATTTAGAGTTTTTAATATGAGTGCTGTTGAATTTGTCAAATACTTTTTCTTTACTGATAGAATTGATAATTTTTCTTATCTGTTTATTTGATGGATTATATTAATTGATTTTGAAATGTTGTACCAGCCTTGCATACTTGTGATAAATCTCACGTGGTCATGGTATATAATTCTTATACTTTTTGGATTTGATTTGCTAATATTTTCCGAGAATTTTTTGTTTATTTGTTTGTTTGTTTGTTTTTGTCTTTTTAGGGCTATACTGGCGGCATATGGAAGTTCCCAGGCTAGGGGTCTAAATCAGAACTGCAGCTGCTGGCCTGTGCCACAGCCATGGCAACAGGGGATCCACGCCGCGTATGTAGTCTATACCACAGCTCATGGCAATGCCGGATCCTTAACCTACTGAACAATGCCAAGGATTGAACCTGTGTCCTCATGGGTGCTATTTGGGTTTGTTGCCATTGAGCCATGACAGGAACTCTTTTTCCCATCTTTATTAATGTATGATATTGATCTCATGTAAGATATTGGTAGTTTCCTTATAATGCCTTTCTCTGGTTTTGGTATAGGGTAATGGTGGCTCATAGAATAAATCAGCAGTATTCCTTCTTTTTCTGTGTTCTGAAGGAGATTGTAGAGAACTGGTATAATTTCTTCTCTAAATCTTTTTCTTCTCTAAACCTTTTCTGTCATCTATTTTTTCTTTTATATCTTTCAAGAAATTGGTTCATTTCATCTAGGTTATAGAATTTGTGGGCATAGAGTTGTTCATACTACTCTTAATATGTCCATGGGCTCTATAGTGATATCTCTCATTTCTGATATTAGTCAATTCTGTCCTTTCTCTTTTTCTTAACTTGGATAGAAGCTTATCGATATTATTGATCTTTCTGAAGAACCAGCTTTGGTTTTATTGATTTGATTTTATTTATTGATTTTTATTTTCTGTTTTATTGATTTCCACTCTTTATTGATTTATTTTCTATTTTATTGATTTCTTCTGCTTACTCTGGATTGAATATTTTTGGCCAAGTGTCCTAGGGTGAAAATTTATGGTATTTATTTTATCTTATTTATTTATTAATTTGTTTTGTCTTTTTGTTTTTTCTAGGGCCACACTCACGACACATGGAGGTTCCCAGGCTAGGGGTCTAATCGGAGCTGTAGCCGCTGGCTTACGCCAGAGCCACAGCAACTCAGGATCCGAGCCATGTCTGCAACCTACACCACAGTTCATGGCAACACTGGATCCTCAACCCACTGAGAAAGGCCAGGGATCGAACCCCCAACCTCATAGTTCCTAATTGGATTCGTTAACCACTGAGCCATGACGGGAACTCCATATTATTGACCTTAGATCTTTCTTTTCTTTACTTTTTAGGGCTGCACCTGCAGCAAGGGTTAGGGGTTAGGGGTTGAATCAGAGCTGCAGGTGCTAGCCTATAACACAGCCACAGCAATGCTGGATCCAAGTCACATCTGCAACCTCTGCTGTGGCTTGTGGCAACACGGGATCCTAACCCACTGAGCGAGGTCAGGGATCGAACCTACATCCTCGTGGATACTAGTGGTTCTTTAACTGCCGAGCCACAACAGGAACTCCTCTTTTTCGATACATTCATTCAGTGCTATGAACTTTCCCTTAAGTGCTGCTTTTGCAGCATGTCACATATTTTATGTTTTCATTTTCATTTGGTTGAAAATACATTTAATATTTTGAGATTTCAAGCATCATGTCATTTAGAAGTATGTTGTTTAATCTCTGAGTATTTTAGAAGTATGTTGTTTAATCTCTGAGTATTTTGGGGTTTTGTAGTTATCTTCCTGTTACTGGTTTCTAGTTTAATTCCATTGTGGTCTGAGAGCAAACTTTATATAATTTCCAATGTTTATATTTGTTGTTTATGTGTGTCTTATGGCTTCAGGTGTGGTCTACTTGGTTAATGTTCCATGTGAGCTTGAGAAAAATATGTTTTCTATTGTTGTAGAATGAGGTAGTCTATAGATGTCAGTTACATCCAGTTGATTGATGGTATTTTTGAGGTTAACTATGTCCTTACTGAATTTCTCCCTGCTGGATCTATCCATTTCTGAGAAAGGGATTTGGAAATCTCCAGCTATGATAGTGGATTCATCTTTTTCTCCTTGCAGTTCTGTCAGTTTTTGCCTCACATAGTTTTAGGCTCTATAGTTAGGTGTATACAAGTTAAAGACTGTTATGCCATAATAGAGAATTGACCCCTTTATCATGATATGATGCCCCCCACCTTTGTCTTTTTAGGGCTGCATGTGTGGCACATGGAGGTTTCCCAGGCTAGGGGGCGAATCAGAGCTACAGCTGCCGGCCTACAGCACAGCCATAGCAATATGGGATCCGAGCCACGTTTGCAACCCACACCACAGCTCACGGCAATGTCGGATCCTTAACCAACCCCCTGAGGAATGAACCCCTCATGGATACTAGTGGGGTTCATTATCCACTGAGCCACAACGGGAACTCCTAACGCCCTTTTTTTATGTTGATAATTTCCTTACTTTGAAGTCTTCTCTGTCTGAAATTAATGTAGCTGTTCTTGCTTTTTGATTAGTGTTGGCATGGTATATTTTTCTCCATTGATTTACTTTTAATCTACATATGTCTATGTGAAAAAGTGGGTTTCTTGAAGACAACATATAGTTGGTAATCAAGTTTTTATTTATTTTTAATTTTTAATTTTTTTTTGGCTGAGGCATGCAGCAGCTTGAAGTGGGATCACAGTTCTCAGACCAGGAATTGAATCCAGGCAGCTGTCATGAAAGCACTGAATCCTAACCACTGGACCATTAGGGAACTCCTGTAAACAAGTTTCTAAATGTCAGAAATGTACATTAAATTCACCCATATCTTACTGAGGTTGGGTTTATAATTATGTGACTTTATGAAGAAATATGCACATATATACATTAGATATTTTTGAAAAATATAGTAATTTGTTTTTATTTTTTAACTTATTCAGTGTTATGTATAAACTTATGGCATCAACAAGTGAAGGAATCAGAGTACAAGCTCTCAAAGCAATGGGCTATTTTTTAAAACACCTGGCCCCAAAGTGAGTATGCATGAATGGGCTGTTGTATATTATATGTTCATTTTATAAATCTTTGGAATAGTATTTGCATTCTGTGGTTCCTCTAGTTTCTCTTTTCTTTATTTCTATTCATAAAATGCTATATAAACTTCTTCCCATTTCTACATATTGAAAATAAAGTGGGGAACCAGGAGTATATTATTTGTGTTTTGATTTAAATTTTCCTTTTTTTTTTGGTTGTTCATTATGAGAATGCCTTTGTATAAACTGAATTCTTGGTAACCATACAAACATCATTTCACATGTCTTGGTCATCATTTGCTTTATCTGTACTATAAAGTTGACATATTAATCTGGAGATTTGCCACATCGTGTATTTTATGATATATAGAACTAAAAACTGAAACTCTCATGTTTCTTTTTTTCTTAGCTGAGCCAAGGCATTCATATCCTACCTTTGTTTCTTATACCAGGATTGGCTTATTGTGAAAATTAAGAATTTTGGTGGTGGAAAACTTGTGGTCCTTATGTTGAATCCAACTGACCCACTATAAATAAAATTTCATTGGAACACAGACACAATTGTTATTTGCTTATTATCTATGGCTGCTTTTACATTACAGCAGCAGTTGTTGCTTCAGAGAACATTTAATCCCCAAAACCTAAAATATATAATATCCAGCCATTTGCAGAAAACATTTGACAAACTCAGGAGTAGAATTAAGTTTTTGATCCTTCAGTTTCTAAATTTTTGCCTGGAAGTTTAATTTCAGTATAATCTTCACAGAATTCTTCTTACAATTCTCTTACACATCTTTTACCTTTGCCTCTACATTTTTTTCTACTTTTATTGGGCTTTAGATTATTATTTATAATAGAGCTTAGCCCAAGTTTGATGGGGGGTAGCAGGTGGTTAATAAATAATTGCTCTGAATATTTGGTGAGGATTTTTGCTTGGCTATGACATAGACAGTCTCGTATTTTTTTTTTTTTTAACTTTAGTTGTGCCTGTATTGTAGTTTGTATTTCTCTGCTTAAAGATTTTGTGACCTTCTAAGTTCTAGGTTGAAGAAAATTGCAAGCATTATTGAATTGAGATTTATTGATAGTGTGAAAACATTTTTGTGTCTCCTTCGTCAGCAGGCATATTAAATAGTGAGTAATAAACTCTGCATTTAATTATGTTTTTTCTCTGTCATCGCAGAAGAAAAGCTGAAATCATGCTTGGACATGGATTGTTTTCATTGCTGGCCGAAAGACTCATGCTTCAGACAAATTTAATCACAATGACTACGTACAATGTCCTGTTTGAGGTAGGATGTACTTAGAATTTAATCTTAATAATTTCTGATGTAAATGCCTGTATAGTTTAGTTGATAGTGTCTAGATGAAATAAGGTCTTTTAGGTTTGCTCAATGATTTTTTTTTTTTTTTTTTTTTTTTTTTGTCTTTTTGCCTTTTCTAGGGCCTCTCCCACGGCACATGGAGGTTCCCAGGCTAGGGGTCTAATCAGAGCTGTAGGCACTGGCCCACGCCAGAGCCACAGCAACGTGGGATCCGAGCCGCGTCTGCAACCTACACCACAGCTCATGGCAACGCCAGATCCTTAACCCACTGAGCAAGGCCAAGGATCGAACCTGCAACCACATGGTTCCTAGTCGGATTCGTTAACCACTGCACCATGACGGAACTCCCTCTATGATTTTTGAAATTGGTTTTATAAAGGAAATATGGCTTCATCTTAAAGCTGTTGATCTATGAATTATTATTATTATTATTATTATTATTATTATTATTTTGTCTTTTCTAGGGCTGTTCCCGTGGCATATGGAGGTTCCCAGGCTAGGGGTCTAATTGGAGCTGTAGCTGCTGGCCTACACCACAGTCATAGCAGCGCGGGATCTGAGCATGTCTTCGACCTATGGCAACACCAGATCCTTAACCCACTGAGAAAGGCCAGGTATTGAACCCGCAACCTTGTGGTTCCTAGGTGGATTCATTAACCACTGAGCCACGACGGGAACTCCAGATCTATGAATTATTAAACAGTGTGGATATCTCTGTTTAAGTATTTACTCTGTTGTATTAACTATTTGAGTCTCATTTTATAATTAAGTAAAATAGAGTAATAATGTTGAAATTATTCTATGTATTGCAGGAGACATTTAGCATGGCAATACTGGACTGTATATATATTGATTAGTGTTGAACTTAAATTTCACTAATAGTGATGGTAATACAGTGATTATGCTAATACAATCTAATATTTTACTTCTATAGATTCTCATAGAACAGATCTGTACTCAGGTGATACATAAACAGCATCCAGATCCTGATTCTTCAGTGAAGATACAAAATCCTCGTATGTATTTAAAATACTTTAATATATATTTTCATGTATTTCTTGATTTTTGCTTTTTGGTTTTCCAGCTTTATTGTAATATAGTTGATATATTTTATTGTGTAATTTTTTTTTTTTTTTTGCTATTAACGGCTGCACCTGTGGTATATGGAGGTTTCAGGCCAGGGGTCAAATCGGAGTTATAGCTGCTGGCCTACACCACAGCCATAGCAACACAGAATCTGAGCTGCGTCTGTGATCTACACCATAGCTCATGGCAACACTGGATCCTCAACCCACTGAATGAGGCCAGGGATCGAACCAGCAACCTCATGGTTCCTAGTTGGTTCGTTTCTGCTGCGCCACGATGGGAACTCCCTATTGTGTAATTTTAAGGTGTACAGTCTAATGATTTGTTACATGTATATGTTGTGAAATGATTAGCACAATAAGGTTAGTTAACACATCTATCACTTCACATAGTTAGAATTTTTTGTGTGTTATGTGTGGTGACAGCTTAAGATCTACTCCCTAAGCAACTTTTAAGTACTCAGTACGGTATTGTTGGCTGTGATCACCAGGTTATGCATTACATCCACAGAACTTAATCGTTTTGTAACTGTAAGTACTTTCTGAGCACCTTCATCCATTTCTCCATCTCCCCTCCTTTTTATGCTTTTATAAATACCTTTTGCTGCTAAAAGGAAATTGACTAAAGAACCTAAAGTTGAGGAGTTCCCTTCATGGCTCTGTGGTGACAATCTTGACTAGTGTCTATGAGGACACGGGTTTAATCCCTGGCCTTGCTCAGTGAATTAAGGATCTGGTGTTACCGTGAGCTATGGTGTAGGTCACAGCTGTGGTGTAGGTCACAGCTGTGGCTCAGATCCTGCGTTGTTGTGGCTGTGGTGTAGGCTGGTAGCTGTAGCTTCCATTTGACCCCTAGCCTGGAAAATTCCATATGCCATGGGTGTGGCCCTACAAAAAAAGGACAAATAATCCCCAAACACCTAAAGTTGATACTGTTGAAAACACATTGTTCAAATACTATTTCATTACAGCCATTAATATGATACTAGTTTTTTTCGTGTTTGATGTTGAATATAACCTCAAATTGACCTTAGTTTTTGTGGAAATGTTTATATACATTTTGAAGAATTATATGCATAAGATCTTGATTTCATGTATGTTCAAATTTTTGGTATAGTTTCAATTACACTCTTTAGTGAAGTCAGGCTAGGTTACTAAATTTGGAAAAATATCTGTCCTTTATTGTTTACAAACTTAGTCTTTGTTAACAGTCTTCTTTTGATATTTACAATTCTTAAGCACTTATAAAAGGTATATACATTTTTCATCTTGCCTTTAAAGATTATTGACATTAAAATATCTGGCTCGAAGAGTTTTGAAGGTTAATTACTTTTTGTGTGGTGAGTTGTGCTCATGTTTGTGGTACTCTATTTTAGTACTTAATTAATTAATTAATTAATTTATTTATTTTTTGTCTTTTGTCTTTTTGTCTTTTTGTTGTTGTTGTTGTTGTTGTTGCTATTTCTTGGGCTGCTCCCGCGGCATATGGAGGTTCCCAGGCTAGGGGTTGAATCGGAGCTGTAGCCACTGGCCTACGCCAGAGGCACAGCAACGCAGGATCCGAGCCGTGTCTGCAACCTACACCACAGCTCACGGCAACGCCGGATCGTTAACCCACTGAGCAAGGGCAGGGACCGAACCCGCAACCTCATGGTTCCTAGTCGGATTCGTTAACCACTGCGCCACGACGGGAACTCCAGTACTTAATTTAAAAACACATGTCACATGTTTAATTTTTCTCAATCTTCAGGGAGATGTGATGTCATTATTATATTTTGGAGAATATAAAACAAAATACCTTGATCATGTATATAATATAAAATATATTTTATGTGGTTATGGGAAAGATGACTTATTGAAGTAAGAATTTTTAAATTATTATCTGTGTAATATATTGACAGAAAAGGTAGGCAGTATAATGTGCTGTTTGAAAACATGGAGTGTCTAGCTTTTCAATCTTAACTATATGCCGTAATAGTTATGTGATTTTGGGTAAATTACTTAATTTCTATATTCTTCAGCTTTCTTATCTCTAAAGTGAGGATAATAATAGTATCTAGCTATCATGATATAAAGATTAAATGCACAGATACTGATTCACAGACTTTGAAAAACTTATGGTTTCCAAATGAGACAGGTTGGGGGGTGGGGAGATGTACTGAGGGTTTGGGATGGACATGCTATAAAATTTGGTTGTGATGATTGTTGTGCACCTATAAATGTAATAAAATTCATTAAGTAATAAAAAATAAAAAAATAATATCTTCAATGCAAAAAAATTAAATTTATTAATATGAGTATTTTCTTAAAGCAGTGTCTCACCACAGTTATATCCTCAAAATTAGTGGCTATTGTCATCATCCTATTATTATGGTTTATTATCATTGTAATCATTGTTTAGGTGGATAGAGAAAATTTTTGTCAGTAGAATAAATCAGAAATTACTCCCAAAATATTATTTATTTTATTTTTAGTCTTTTTTTTTTTTTTTTTAATGGCTGCATCCATGGCATATGGAAGTTCCCAGGCTAGCTACTGAATCAGAGCTATAGCTGCCAGCCTCTGACAGCCACAGCAATGCTAGATCCGAGTCACATCTTCGACCTATACCGCAGCTCATGGCAACACTAGATCCTTAACCCACTGAACGAGGCCAGGAATTGAACCTGCATCCTCATGGATACCAGTCAGGCTCTTCACTAAGCCGTGACAGGTACTCCCCATAATATTTATTGTATGATATAGTATCTTCAATTTTCATATTTTAAACTTGTTGCTTCAGAATCACCAAAAACCTAGGCAAAATGCTGCTTTAGACTTGTTCAGTTTTTAATTGGGTAAACTTTGACGGTATTCAATTTTTGATTCAAGGTATAGCCATTTTTGTTTTTTTGAAGTTCTGTATTTAAGTATATATTTTAAAAAAATTCTCTTCTTAAAGCCTAATACTAGAAGTTTAGACAGCATTATATTTAAGGCCCACTTCAGTTTTATTTGTTTGGGGTATTAAAATAGGTTTTAATCTACTTTTGATTTTTTTTGTGTGTGCCTAATTTTACTTTTAGAATTGTGGAAGAAAATCTTGATAACTTTTAAAATTCACAGTGATAAAGGAAAGAGTATGTTCATATTACAAATCTTGTTGAAGAAGCTGAGAATTTGTTCTTTTTTCTGAGCTTTTGATTATATATCCTTAAGATCAACTTTACTAACTGGCAGAGGTTAGGGAGAGGTGCCAGTTTTACCATCATTTGATTCATTTATAATTTAGTTTATTATAATCTTTTAAAATTCAGCTTTACATGTTCTAATGATGGAATTAAAAAATCTCTTTCTTGGGAGTTCCTGTCCTGGCACAGTGGTTAACGAATCTGACTAGGAACCCTGAGGTTGAGGGTTTGATCCCTGGCTTCGCTCACTGGGTTAAGGATCCAGCATTGCTGTGAGCTGTGGTATAGGTCGCAGACATGGCTCGGATCTGGTGTTGCTGTGGCTGTGGTGTAGACTGGCAGCCACAGCTCCAATTAGACCCCTAGCCTGGGAACCTCCATGTGCTGCAGGTGCGGCCCTGTAAAGACAAAAGACCAAAAAATAAATAAATAAATAAAAAATTCCCTTTTTGTTTATGGATGATTTCTATCTAATAAATGTATTATCAGTCTTGTCTGCAGATTTTTTTTTTTTTAACAAGGCAAAAAGGAGGATGTTTTCAGTAGGGATTTTTGTGAGGGAAATGAAAGAAATTGAAAGAGATTGATGGGGTGTTCTATCATGAATTTTTTGTAATGTCTTGATTTTTACTAATTTATGAATTGTCTTACAGAGATACTGAAAGTAATTGCAACCCTGCTTCGAAATTCTCCCCAGTGCCCAGAGAGCATCGAAGTTCGCAGAGCTTTTCTTTCTGACATGATTAAACTTTTTAATAATAGCAGAGAAAATAGAAGGTAAGCAGTAGCAGAAAGCATTTATTTGCAATATTCAAGTCTAGCTTTGACTAAGTCCATTGTTTCCTAAGAAAAATTGCTTTAAATATACTGTGAAATGAATTTTCTATATACTTCTTTTTTCATTAAGGATATAGAAGTAATGTACCATATAGTTAATTGAGCTTACAATACCACATTCTTTGTTTTGAATACATAATAAATCGGGTTGTTTTGTTTATTTATTTATTTTGTCTTTTTGCCTTTTCTAGGGACACTCCCGTGGCACATGGAGGTTCCCAGGCTAGGGGTCTAATTGGAGCTGTAGCCACTGGCCTACACCACAGCCATGGCAACATGGGATCCGAACTACATCTGCAACCTACACCACAGCTAACGGCAACGCCGGATCCTTAACCCACTGAGCAAGGGCAGGGATTGAACCTGCAATCTCATGGTTCCTAGTCGGATTCGTTAACCACTGCGGCAGGACGGGAACTCCTATTTTGTTTTAAACTTTTACTTTTTTATAATTCTTTCAGGAGATTTATTTTTAAAGCAATTCATTGTGCTTTGACATTTTTCAGGAGCTTGCTGCAGTGTTCTGTGTGGCAAGAATGGATGCTTTCTCTCTGCTATTTTAATCCTAAAAATTCAGATGAACAGAAGATAACAGAAATGGTATATGCTATATTCAGAATCCTACTTTACCATGCAGTCAAATATGAGTGGGGTGGCTGGCGAGTGTGGGTAGACACCTTATCAATCACCCATTCAAAGGTAAGTTTTTTTATGAAAGTATATTTTAATGTATTAAATGTCTGTAATTTTCAGTTTTATTTTTTTCAACAAGATTTTATATACTTGAAATCAAGGAAAAAAGGCACTTCTTTGGAAGTGCAGTGAATTGAAAAACTAAAAACAAATGACTGAAAAATATAAATTATTTACAGCTTCTTCACAATCAAAAGAGGTTTCTTTTCAAAAGTCATTTTTATGTGTGCTTAAGTTAATAAAGTGAAACCTCTTAACACAACATAAAAGAATTTATATTTTCAGGGTGCCATTTTCAAGGTATGGTTCTCTGGATTTTATAGTATTTTGAAGCTTTTTGAACACAAGGTGGCGCACAATATTCAAAGATGAGTAGTTATTTTAGTAATGTAAGGTAGTAAAGCCATTGCTCATGTTACAGTCCGTTAAAAAATAGGTTTGGAAGAATCTACTAGTGCCTTATTTTTTTTTAACTCTTAAGCCAGTACAAATTACTTATGTATATTTTTTGTTTAAAGTTTTTAATGAAATACCTTAGACGTATAAGAAGGGGCAAGAATTAGGTGCCTTCCGTTGTTTATGAACGTGAGGTCCCCATCTCAATTGCTTTGTCTAGCAGTTTTAGCTCCTCTCTCCTCCATCATTTACCTGAATTTGGTGTTTTCATTGCTTCTGTCTTTTAAGTATATTTTTAAATTATACACACAAAAGAATTTTATTTTTCATGTTTATGCTTAATATAAATGGTATTGTATTAAATGCATCCTTCAGCAACTTGCTGTTTTTACTTTCTACTTTGATACTCGTCCATATTGACTAATGTAATTGTGTTTATTTTCTCAGTTGCATGTATTCCATGGTATATGACTTTATATATTTACCAGTCGATGAGCATTTTTGATGCATTTTGTATATATTGAGAAGTTTCTCTCTCTGTATGTTCCTGGAAGTAGAATTGATGATTTGTAAGATGCAGATGCTAAACATTACAAGATAATGCAATTCCTCTTCCAAAGTGGTGTATCATTTTATATTCTTGCCAGAGACGTATAAATTCTGATGGGTTCATACAACCTCATTATTTATTATGGCTGGAGTTAAAAAACTTGCAGATTTGATCAAATATGCTATGTATCCATGGTATTAATTTGTATCTTTTTGTTGTTTTGTGGGAGTTCTTAATCCTTTGCTACTTGTATTGTTTATGAATGTCTTCTGCCAGTTTTTTGCTTATCTATTCTTTCTATATATACACTAAAGGAATTTAATTAAAATATTTATTTTAATTATAAATTGACTAGAAGGAATAAAGGACAGAAGTGATAATTTTATTTTGTTGATTTGTCGTTATATCGGAATATATTGTCATTTCCTCAGTGTATGTTTTTGAGTTTTTGCATAACTTTTAGCTATTAATAACTTTCAGTTATTCATTCTGCTTCCTCCTTCTTCAGTGAGAGGGAGGTGTGTTACTATCATAAGGATTTACAGAGGTATCTTATATTGGAAGATATTACCCCACAAATTGATGTTCGAGAACAGTCCAGTGCTAAATGAGACAGAGATGTGATTTTATAAAATGGCTTTGTTTGAGTCACTACATTTTTGAGCTTACTGGTTTAAGGCAGAGTTTTGCCACGCATGGCCTAAGGGCCAAATCTGGCCTGACCTGTTTCTGTAAATAAAAGTTTATTGAAACAAGTCACTTGTATTTATCTATGTATTTCTGTGACTGTTTTCATGCTACAGGTGTTGAGTATTAACCACAGAAACTGTATGGCCTCCAAGCCAAAAATATTTGCTGTTTGTCACTTTACAGAAACACTTTGTACCTCTTGTCTAACTTATTTTAGTTTGTGCTGATGCCCAGCTATTCTGGTTTCTATTGTAGTGGGCTGCTGCAGTCTGGGCTCATTTTCTCTGAGTGTTTTTTCCCCTTTACAAAAGATCATGAGAAAAACAGGGTTGAGTTGTGGTCTCACATAATTTGGATTGGATTTCAGATATATCTTGGAGAATTCTCAGGGAAGTGCCCATGTAAATTAGATTTTTAAATACTGTATGTTAATTCAGCATTTTCATATGCACTTTGGTTTGTCAAACCCTTAAGAAGAATAGCTACAGGAATATAACGGTCAGAGCAGTAATTCTTGAAGGGGAGCTTGAAGGTCTTGGGAGCCTGGGAGACCATTTCAGAGAGTGGCGAGGTCCTCCTTTTCCAGTTACATATCTAGTTAGAGGATTTTTTTTTTTCCATGTACTTCAACCAAAACAATATAATGGAACAGACTGCATACAAAAGCAGATATTAAAATGTGGCCATCTTCTCTGAAGCCAGAATTGAAAGAGATTTGTGAAAATGTGGAATAATAACATCCGGCTTGTTATTATTTTTTGTTTTAAAAAGTCATTTTTCAAAAAATATGTTATTTATATTAACATATGCCAGGTTCAGTGCTATTTTGAAATGAATTAATATTTGTAAAATTTGTTAGTTTTAATTCCTAAGTAGTATTAGCTATATCCCATTTGAATGAAAGGTCTTAGAGATGTCTCAGTACTTTTTAAGAGTGTTAAGGATCTCGAGACCAAACCACTTGACAACTGCTTAAGTCATAGGCTATTTAGGGCAAATGGCCTAATCTTTTATAATTTTCTATCCACAAAACAAATGGATTTACTAAGAGATATCTCAGGCACCTTTGAGCTTTTGAGTGTTTATGACTAGTTATTATATGTTATATATATATTATATATATTCAGTAACCAATCCATTTGTGCAAGTAATGAAGAGAACGTGGGCTTTGGAGACAGGATAGTCTTGGATTTGAATTCTGATTTATGGTAATTTTTAGTTGTGTAAACTCAAAGTTTCTAAACTTTTCTTAACTGTCAAAGTCTAATTGAAGTGATAAATGTGGCAGTGTGTATGTATATTTGAAGTTAGGTGTTCCTGAGTGAAATCACAAAAAATAGAATTAAATGACTCTTTTCTTCAGCCCTCATCATTCCTCCTGTTAATCCTTTTGTTCTTATTATTACTGCTAGCCCACTTTCAGGCCTTAGTCATTTTGGGTATCGTGTAAATAAAGCTTTTACAGTGAAGAATGAGTTACTTCTGAAATACCTTGTGTGGCGTATATGCGGTGAAGTGTTATAAAGGACGAGTTTTAACTACCTGACTTAAGAACACGTTGCCTGGTTCTCCTTGTGCAGCCCCCACCCCAGACCTAATCACCATCTTGAATTTAACACTCTCTTCTTGAAAAAGTTAAAAAATGTATTACTAAGCAATATAATCTTTCATTATGCCTAATTTTTTATCTTATGAAAGTGAGAGAATTCTCCTGTTTTTTCCTCATCAAACCTTTTGTTTGTGGAGTTCCTGTCGTGGCGCAGTGGTTAACGAATCTGACTAGGAACCATGAGGTTGCGGGTTCTATCCCTGGCCTTGCTCAGTGGGTTAAGGATCTGGCGTTGCCGTGAGCTGTGGTGTAGGTCACAGACACGGCCCGGATCCCGCGTTGCTGTCTCTCGCGCAGGCCGGAGGCTACAGCTCTGATTAGACCCCTAGCCTGGGAACCTCCATATGCCTCAAGTGAGGCCCTAAAAAGGACAAAAGACAAAACAAACAAACAATCAAAAAACAAAACCTTTTGTTTCTGAGATTCTTTCCTGTTTTTTATGTGTAGTTTTGCTTTATTCATTTTTACTGCTGTGAGTAAATAAGGTGCTCAAAGGCAAAAAGTTTTAATGGATTTGTCATTTTCAAACTTCATGTAACTGTGACTCACAGTAAGAAATTTATCATGACCAGGTATAACTGTGTCCACACGTGTGCACACACCTCCCCCACACACCTGGAGCAGGTTCAGGACGCGGTGGTTACCAGCTTTGGTACGTGGTGATGCACTTTGACATTTCTTATTCTTTTTCACTTAAAAATGCTGATGATGTCTTAATAAAGTGATTCCATGCTCTGCCAGATGAATTAGCCTCAAAAATTGAAAAAAGCACTGCTCTAAGAACTATTAGTACGAGTGGGATTGCTAGGTCGTAAGTAATATTCCCTCTAATTCTTGAAGCCATTAGATTCCTTATTTTTGCAAGGTTTTGTCTTTTGCCAACTTTGAAGTTTTTCTCTGTCTTAATGATTTGTAGCTTTTTATACATGGCTTGATTACTTCTACTCTGGATATTTCTGATGGTCAGTAGTAGCCTTAGATATTATTTTTCTCTAAATTTACTATGCTAAAAATAACTTTGTTTAAAAAATAATGTTACTGCCTTCCATAAACACTTTGTTCTAATCTTAAAAAGGCAAATGATTTCTGCCTAATTTTTCACTATTTCCCTTGAGAGTAATATTTCCTACCTCAACTTTTCACTGTTCACTTGGTAGAAATCTCCACTCTGGCTGTGTTGGTTCTAGTCTTTTTAAAGTGTATCAAGCTTTGTTGAACCTTCATTTTTGTTTATTTGTGGTGTGAACTTTGTGTTCTTTTGTACTTACCCAGATCCTTTATATTCTTTAGGATTTAATTAGCTCAGTCACTGTTATATAACAGTTTTTTGTACTGTCAGGCCAGGTCATTCTCTGTGAATTCACAGCAGTTGATTTTTCTCCTGATATCTAAGTGTTTCTTCCTCCCTGCCCCCTCCCCTTTCCCTCTTCTCCCTTCCTCCTTTTCTCCCCTCCTCCTCCTCACACCCCCTCTTTCTCACTGCCCCTCCCCCCCCTCAGCCTCCCCCTGCACACTGTCCCTACCCTCTGCATTGGCATTGGCTGTGGACAGCTAGTGCAGTCTCTGTGTTCTCTGTCACTGCCTTGCCAGCTCTCCGTGTCACTTTTTCTTCTTTTAGCCACTCTCTCCTTCTTCCCCACTCCTCTTTCTCTTTTGTCTTCCTTCTAATGTTCCTCCACCCATTTTGTCCTATTTTGTATCTGCTTCCTTCTCCCTCCTCCTTTTCTGTGTATGTGTGCTTCATATCTGCTCCCTCCTCTCCCTGGCTGTGGTTGGTCAGACCCTCCCTGTGCTCTCTTACTTATTTTCAGTCACGCTGTGTCTACACTGGTTGCTCACCTCTTTTTCTACCCCATTCCACCTTTATCTTTCATCTTTTTGTTCTCTCCACTCCTCCTTTTTGTTTTTCCTATCTTTTTCTAGTTGAGGACTTTCAGGTTACTATGATGAATCAGGAACAGATTTCATCCTGAAAGAAGTTATTTTCTAATATGGAAGAAAATACATGTACTGAAAAGGCAGAAAGGAATAAGTGCCTTAAAAGAGATACTCACAATGACAGGAGAGGGCCTTTGAGAGTTTTGTACAACAGATGTTCTTTGACTACCACCTTGAAAGGCAATACATAAGATTTGCACACGTAGAGATTGGGTGATGAGAATCACTGGTGGAAGACTTGGCATAAGCAAAAGTACCGAGGTGATGTCACTGAGGGAAACGCATGAGGAATTGTTTGGTTTGTGGGGAGATGTGTAAAGGACATGAAGAAGAGCAGTAATGAGTCATATAGGAAATGCAGGCTGGCATTTAATCACGTATGATTCTGTAATAGCACTTATATTACTGGTTAAAAGTGGCAGTTGGAGTTCCCGTTGTGGCACAGCGGGTTAAGAATCCAACTACTATCCTTGAGGGTGCATATTTGATTCCTGGCCTCACTCAGTGGCTTAAGGATCTGGCCTTGCTGCAAGCTGTGGTATAGGCTGCAGATGTGGCTGGGATCTGGTGGTGCTGTGGTTGTGGCATAGGCTGGCAGCTGCAGCCCTAAAAATAAAAATAAATAAATAAATAAATAAATAAAAGTGGCTGTTAGTTGTAAGCTCTCATCAGCAAGGATGAAAGGTTATATATTTCTTCCTATCTCTCTTAATTGTGCATAGTGCTGAGTACTTGGCAGTTGCACGTTAAATACTTGTTTCAGGAAGAAGGAAGAACCACACCATTGTTTAGGGCTCTTTGGTTCCACTGTCATGTGGCACCATGCCTCTCCGTGTGTGTCTTGGCACCTCAGTCTTCTCTTAGCAACCCAGGAAATAGCTGTAGCAGCTGTCTTTAAAGTGCCTGTGTCACAATCACAGACTGTATGTTTTGGGGTCATCTCATCAGACTAAAGGTTTGTACATCTTATTATAGTTTCCTGGATCCTACCTCAGAGTGTATTTTTTTTGGCTGCACCGTGGCATGTGGAAGTTCCCAAGCCAGGAATTGAACCTATGCCACAGCAGTCATAACCCCATATCCTCACCTGCTAGCCCACCAGGGAACTCCAAACTCATAGTCTTAATCTGAATCTCATGGGATGCTCCTAGAAGTCTATATTTTAAAATAATCCTTCTTGGCTTACCCAGTAATCCATTGTGGCTCAGCAGTAACAAACCTGACTAGGATCCATGAGGATGTGGGTTCGATCCCTGGCCTCGCTCAGTGGGTTAAAGGATCCAGCGTTGCCATGAGCTGTGGTGTAGGTCACAGATGCGGCTTGGATCCTGTGTTGCTGTGGCTGTGGTGTAGGCTGGCAGCTGCAGTTCTGATTCGACCCCTAGCCTGGGAACTTCTGTATTCCACAGTGTGGCCCTAAAAAGCAAAAAAATTAAAAAATTAAAAAAAAATGTCCTTATGCAGTCTAAATTTTGAGTGACCCTCGGAGTATACAGGGAGTTATTTTTACTAACTTTTATAAAAATCTCCCCTTCCCACTTTCACACTAAGATGCTAATTTACTCTTTAGAAAGCATCATGAAGGTAGAAAAGTTCTCCATAATTTAAATATGGACCCCAGTTAATACCTCTTAATATACTTTTTGTCATAAAGGAAAACACATTTTTTCTTTGTGGGAGCATATTTTAAGTCATAGAAAATGATGAAGAATTATAAACTACTCTTCTTATGTAGTGTCTGAAATCAATATTTTTCAGACTCAGATTTATACACAGTAAGCCCAAAGCAGGCCTTAAGTTTTCTGTGTGAATCATATATTTATATATCTATATATTTAATTAGTTCATAGTTTCTTTTACTCCAGTGACTTATGGCTTTAAACAGATTTTCAAACCTTTGCAAAGAAAGTAGTTACTTAATGGAGAGGCCTCTTTTACCCACGTTGAGCCAAGAACCAGTCTTTGACTCAAATTTTAGGATTACAGTTATAACATGAACTAAATGCTGATTAAGTTCATTATAGAGTGTTTCATCTGAGTAGAACTGCACTTATCCCTTTTTGCTGTTAAAGTATACTTTAAAAAAAGTGCTAAAACTTTACTCTTAGAGGAGGAAAAGAAAAAGTGAAAGTTATAAGTTGTTTTTTGCGGTTTCTACTTTTAATTTTAATGTTTCATAAATGGCCTTTAGTTTTATCTCTGAGTGACTTTTCTTCATTGATTAAAAAGCTTTTTTCTTTAATAAGGTTTACATAAAGTTATTTATTTGAATGTAGATTGGTTAATACTTTTGGAATTTTAATATATTGATTATTTTTAAGTAAAATGGAAAATTTACACTCTAATATTCTTCAAGTCAACATTTAATGAAGTTTAGGATGGCGCTAACGTGCTTCAGTAAGTAGATGAACAATTTATAGCATGCTGATAAAAATTCTGCTGAAATTATTGAATCAACTTTTTTTATCTGAAGATATTAATTCTGAAGGTTTATAAATATTTCCATGCATATACTACTGAAATGGTACCGATTTTTTTTCTTTTTGCAGCCATTTAAAATCTCAATATCACAAATTTATAACATGGTTCTTCATTAAAAAAAAACTTATGTGTAAAAAACTAATGTTGCAGAATTGTATAGCTTTTGCAGGGTTGCATCAGGATACATGTAGCTGCTATAAAAAGCCAAAGAAACTCAATTGCAATTTTATTGTCCTGTTTGATAGATATCCTGCCACCTTTGTAGCAGGGAAGCTGTTTGTCACTGTATCTTTCTCCTCCAACAGCTGAACTTGGTTTTATAAGCAGTAATAGGCTCTTCGAGTATAACTGTACAATGCTGGTTTCTTTGATCTCAGGTTTCAAATGTGTACCTATAACCTTTATAATTGCATTATTTTCTTGTGTTGTTTTCTAGGTCATTATCCATCTTTTTTCCTTTTTTTTTAATGCTTCAAATTGAATATTGTCTTGAATAATTGAATAATACTATTTTCACTTGGCATGCTAAAATGCTTCTACTCTTTAATTAGAATTTAAATTAAGGCATTTAATATATTCTGAATTATGAGAACTGTTTAAAAATGTTTCTTTCTAAACAAATAAAACTAGTTTATTTTGTCTAGGCCTGTATTGCCAAGGTAGAATGGGTCTATGACTTAAAATGTGCAACAAGTAAAAGTTTTTCACATTTGACTTGAAGATATGCTATGGTTTAGATTTATCCCCAGAATTTGAGTATTTCATTATCTTAGATTATTTGAATTATCTTTACATTTTACTTGCTGTTAACAGTCTGTTGAAATGGCTTAAACACAAGTGTCAGTCATTTTATATAAGAAGAAAGTTCAGTTTAGATCGGGTTTTTAAAAGCATGTGGAAATCAGTTTTATTAGAATTCTATAAGTGATTTCTTAGTAGTATTTTTAGAAATCACAAAATATAAACTGGCATTTATAAATATACGTGTGTTTTTGTGAGTTTATGGTGGCTATATAATAAAATTAAAAGCTACATTTTTTAAAGAAATATTAAGAGTTATAAAATTTTCATATTTCATGGATTATCAGTGTTACATATTTAATTGCTAAAGTATTCATTTGGTTTAAAATTTTAAAACAAGTAATATTGTTTGTTTAAAAAATTTTAAGAATATGTGCTCATTGTAGGAAATGTGGAAGCTAGAACAATTGCATACATGCAAATTTCAGAAATCACCTGTTATCCAGTTGCCTGTGCATGATTTAATATTAATATTTTGGTGCAAGACTTTCCAGTCCATTGTTCTATATATAAATATACCCATGCATGTAATTATTTTCTTATAAAAATACTGTATTTGTGGTACTTTACAGTATTATTTCAATTAATAATATACTTCTTACATGAATTTTAATGGCTGCATGTTACTGTGTGTATGCATATATGTGTGTGTGTATATATATATGGTATATATATTATTGCATCATATTATGGAAAAGTAAAGTGTAAAGCTGTAGCTTTGATATCTATTTGAATGCTATCAGATCACTTGTAATTCAAGGCAGGAGTGATTGAGTGAGTAACTGAAGTTCACTTTTCATATTCTGGCATTTTCCAAAATTTCATTTGGAAAAATTGGTGGAGGTGAAATTTTAAGAATCTATTGAGTTGTATTGGCAGTGTGTTGTGTATGTACCATAGTTTAATTTTGCCTTGTCTTTGAGCACTGATGACCCTGCTCCTATATAGCTGTCTCTTACTTTGTAGGAGAAATTCCTAAAATTCCAGAAGAAGGAGTCTGTACATGTTTTAAAAAGTTTTAGTGGGTGTTACTAAGTTGCTATTTAAAAAATATGTACCTATTTATATTCTAGGTCATTATCCATCTTTTGCATGAGAATACCTGTGTAGGTTGTTCTTAAGAAAATCAAATTGGTCAAAATGAGTCTTTGACAAGATTAGTAAGTTAGTAGTTGTGTAATACTATTTCATACTGTTGTGCTTCTGATCTTCATGTATATAAAATGAGGATTATAATACCCATCCTTTTAGGGTTGCTTTAAAGATTGTCCTAATATATGCCAGATGCTTAAAACAGTATACAGTAGGCATTCAGAATTTCTCAGCTAGTGCTGCTGTTATTTAAAAGCATATTGGTATTGCCCACCAAAATGAGCTTAATTTAGTGCTTATGACATGTATATTTTCAAGCATGTTGTGGAATAGGGAACAATTATTGATTAGATGGAAGTTTTCAATAACTTAAGGAGATTGGAGGGAAGAATTTTTTTTTCTCTCTTTTTAGGACTGCACCTACAGCATGTGGAAGTTCCTGGGCTAGGGGTCAAATCAGAGCTGCAGCTGCCAGCCTATACCACAAATGGCAACACTGAATCCGAGCTGCATCTGTGACCTATGCCCCAGCTTGTGGCAATGCTGTATCCTTAACCCACTGAGCAAGACCAGGGATTGAAACCTCATCCTCACGGACACTTTGTTGGATTCTTAACCTCTGAGCCACAATGGGAACTCCGAGAGCATATTTTTTTTTAATTTTATTTTTTAAATTATTTCCCCAATACAATTTTTTTTCTACTGTACAGCATAGTGACTCAGTTACACATACATGTACACATTCTATTTTCTTTCTTTTTTTTTGTCTTTTTGCCTTTTCTAGGCCCGATCCTGTGGCATATGGAGATTCCCAGGCTAGGGGTCTAATTGGAGCCATAGCCACCGGTCTATGCCAGAGCCACAGCAACGCGGGATCCAGGCCGCGTCTGCAACCTACACCACAGCTCACAGCAACGCCGGATCCTCAACCCACTAAGCAAGGCCAGGGATCGAACCTGTAACCTCATGGTTCCTAGTCAGATTCGTTAACCACTGTGCCGCAACAGGAACTCCACACATTCTATTTTCTCACATTGTCATGCTCCATCGTAAGTGCCTAGACATAGTTCACAGTGCTACACAGCAGAATCTCATTGCTAATTCATTCCAAAGGCAATAGTCTGCATCTATTAACCCCAAGCTCCCAATCCACCCCACACCCTCCCCCTTGGCAACCACAAGTCTCTTCTCCAAGTCCATGATTTTCTTTTCTGTGGAAAGGTTCATTTGTGCCCTAAATTAGATTCCAGATATAAGTGATATCATTGTCTTTCTCTTTCTGACTTATTTCACTCATTATGAGTCTCAAAATGGCTTAATGACTTAAATATAAGTCAAGACACCATCAAACTCCTGGAAGAGAATATAGGCAAAACCCTCTCTGACATCAACCTCATGAATATTTTTCTCAGGTCATTTTCCCAAAGCAATAGAAATAAAAGCAAAATAAACCACTGACAAGCTTTTGCACAGCAAAGGAAACCAAAAAGAAAACAAAAGGACAACTTACAGATTGGGAGAAGATAGTTTCAAATGATGCAGCGGACAAGGGCTTAATTTCTAGAATATACAAGCAACTTATACAACTCAACAGCAAAAAAGCCAACAACCCAATTGAAAGATGGGCAAAAGACCTGAATAGACATTTCTCCAAAGAAGATATACACATGGCCAACAAGCACATGAAAAAATGCTCAACATCCTTGATTATTACAGAAATGCAAATCAAAACTACCACAAGGTACCACCTCACACTAGTCAGAGTGACCATCATTAATAAGTCCACAAATAACAAGTGCTGGAGGGGGTATAGAGAAAAGGGAACCCTCCTGTGCTGTTGGTGGGAATGTAATCTGGTACAACCACTATGGAGAACAGTATGGAGGTACCTTAGAAATCTATAGGTTGAACTACCATATGACCCAGCTCTTGGGCATATATCCGGACAAAACTTTCCTTAAAAAAGACACATGCACCTGCATGTTCATTGCAGCACTATTCACAATAGCCAAGACATGGAAACAACCCAAATATCCATCGACAGATGATTGGATTAGGAAGAAGTGGTATATATACAGAATGGAATACTACTCAGCCATAAAAAGAACCAAATAATGCCATTTGCAGCAATATGGATGGAGCTAGATACTCATACTGAAAGAAGTCAGAAAGAGAAAGACAAATACCATAGAATATTTTTTTAAGTAAATTACTTTTAAATTATTTCTAGGATGTTTTCATGTGTTAGTATGATATTTACAAGATTAAGAGAATATTAAGTATTTGGGGAAGTTCTTGTTGTGGCTCAGTGAACCCGACTAGTATCCATGAGGCTGCAGGTTTGATCCCTGACCTCACTCACTAGGTCAACGGCCCAGTGTTGTAGTGAGGTGGTTGCAGACATGGCTTGAATCCCGTGTTGCTGTGGCTGTGGTGTAGTCTGGGAAGTGCAGTTCCAATTCAAATGCTAGCCTGGGAACTTCTGTATGTTGCAGGTGCACCCTTAAATAAAAAAAAAAAGAGGGATAAGTTGGAAGGCTTCTCTTTAAAATGCATCCTCACTTGGTGTTAATAAGGAAGTGCTCAAAAATCATTTTATGAAAAAGGAAAGCTTATTTTTATATTTACCAGCATTGTTAACTAGAAAAGGTGAATGTTAGACCAAAAAGTTGCAACTTTGGTCTAAGATCTGAATATTAGACCACTTCAAACTCTAGGAAGAAATAATTTAGTGAATTAGTTTGCTTTTCCAATTCTGGATTTCTTTAAAACTCTGTTCAGAAAAATTGATGAAGGTGATTTTTTAAAAACTTATTTAAAAATATATTGAAATTAATTTAACTCACATTTTCTAAGTCCATTATTTTCTTTTCTGTGGAAAGGTTCATTTGTGCCTTATGTTAGATTCCAGATATAAGTGATATCATGTAGACTTGTGGTTGCCAAGGGGGAAAGGGGGAGGGAGTAGGGTGGTTGGGGAGCTTGGGGTTAATAGGTACAAATTATTGCCTTTGGAAGGGATTAGAAATGAGATCCTGCTGTGTAGCACTGTGAACTATGTCTAGGCACTTATGATGGAGCATGATACTGTGCGAAAATAGAATGTATACACGTATGTGTAACTGGGTCCCCATACTGTACAGTAGAAAAAAAATTGTATTGGGGAAATAACAATTTAAAAAATTTAACTCACATTTAAAACATTTTGATGTTGTTTTGATGAGATAGAGAAGATGAGGGATTCTCTCTAAACTGACTTAGGTTTCTTGATGAAACTCAGATCTGGCAAGGGTAGAAGGCCTAGTTGAGATGAGAATTCAGAGGAACTTGACGAAAGTTTGGTTAAGGAAAGAGTCTTTTGTCAATATAAACAAAAATATAGTCATACTACTTTTGTTTTTTCTCCTTGGCAGTTTACATATAGGTATATCCCATTTTCTAAAAATAATTCCCTTGTTCTTTTTTTTTTTTTTGATAGTGGGTTTATTTTAAACTACATACAAATGGAGTAGTAAGATTTACAAGTTAAATCCATTTGAAAGTAACTTTTTAATTTGTCTGTGTTAAATCATGTAGCTCCCTTTTAAGCAGTGGATAAGTAAAGCTTGCCCTTACTTTTGTAATAAAATTCTGCCTCCTTCTCCTGGTTCACAGTGTAATATTTCCTTACCATTCCACTGCTTGCTTACTATTTTTATTGTTCATCACTCTTTAGAGAAATGCTTTAATCATTACTTTACTGAATATCTTAAATGAACCATGTTCTTTCACAATCTATTTTTCTTCTTCTTCTTTTTTTTTTTTTTGACTGTGCCCATGGAATGTGGAATTTCCCAGGCCTGGGATCAAAGCTGTACCACATCAGAGACCTGAGGCACTGCAGTGACTACACATATGTTTAACCTGCTAGGTCACCAGGGGACTTACATCCATTCTTCCACATAGCTTCCTAAATTCCTTCTACATGGCATCTCCCATGCCCTTAATTCTTTTCTGTCTGGCATATGAGTAATCATTAAGTTTGAAGATCAGACTTTAATGTCAGCATCTTCATGGTACTTCCAGGTATTTCTAGGCACAATTTTGTAGTGTCTTGATACTGCCAGGTATATCTTATATGTATCTGTCTCTAAACTACACTTCAAGTTTTTACTTGAAAAAGTCTTCAAAACAAGGGCACACAAAAGGCATGGACAAATGGAAAAACATATTCCCTAGAATAGGAAGACTCAACATCATAAAGTTAAAATAACATAACATTTCTTTAGGTTATTTTATGAATTTAATGAATTCCTGAGAAAATATGAATTGTTTTTCTTTCGAGGGGGGAAAAACAGAGCCCAATAATTATTAAGGAAACTAAGGCAAAGTAAACAAGAATATTCAGGGAGACTGTAAAGAGCAGTGAGAGAGGACCAACTCTACTGAATACTAAAAGCTATTACCAAATGTCAGTCATTTTAAAAATGCAGCATTGAGGAATTCCCATCATGACTCAGGAGTAACGAACTTCACTAGTATCCATGAGGACTGGGGTTCAATCCCTGACCTCACTGAGCAGGTTAAGGATCTGGTGCTGCTGTGAGCTGTGGTGTGGGTTGCAGATGTGGCTCAGATCTGGTATTGCTGTTGCTGTGGTGTAGGCCAGCAGCTATAGCTCTTATTGAACCCCTAGCCTGGGAATCTCCCTATGCCATGGTGTGCCCCTAAATAGACCAAAAAAAAAAAAAAAAAAAAAAAAAGTAATATCGACACAGGAAGAGAGATGGCTGATCAGGGGAATAGAAGAGAAAGTCTAGAAATATACAAAATTCCACATGACTTTAGTATATTATAAAGGATGCATCTCAAATCACCCGGGAAAACTTGAACTACTAAATAAATGGTGTTGGGACAATAGAGGATTCATCTATGAAGACAAAAAAGTTGGAGCACAAAGAAATTTAACATATAGATTAATTACATGGGCAGTGATGGTGGTGGGAGGAAACCATAAGAGTACTAGAAGAAAACACAGATAATTCTTCTGTAACCTTGTAGTGTGTAAGAATTTTCTAACTGTAATTTAGAAAACGATACATTTCTTTTTTCTTTCTTTTTTTTTTTTGGTCTTTTTGCTATTTCTTAGGCCGCTCCCGCGGCATATGGAGGTTCCCAGACTGATGGGTCTAATTGGAGCTGTAGCCACCAGCCTATGCCAGAGCCACAGCAATGCAGAAGCCGAGCCGCGTATGCAACCTACACCACAGCTCACAGCAACGCCGGATCGTTAACCCACTGAGCAAGGGCAGGGACCGAACCCACAACCTCATGGTTCCTAGTTGGATTTGATAACCACTGCGCCACGACGGGAACTCCAAGAAAACTATACATTTCTAATATATAAAGTGCTCCTATAAATATATAGGCAAAGACAGCCTAATAGAAAAAGGGACCAAGGATATGATCATACAACCCATAGAAAACTAAGTAAAAAGTACTTTTAGATTTATGAAAAGATGCTCAACCTACTCATTGTAAGAGACTTCAAATTAAAAATGTCCTGAGACAGTTCACCAAGATATATTGTGACAAAAGAAAGTGTGGAACAGTGTGTATAATAGGTATTAGTGAGTTAAACAAGTGGGAAAGTGAGGATTTATTTGTATTTGTAAATGCACAAAACATACTCTAGAAAGATCCATAAGAAAGTAGTAACTGATGGCCTGATTGTTGGGGAATTATGCAGGTGAGAAGCAGTGGTGAGGGGAGATTTTTACACTATATACTGTTATATATTTAAATCATGTGAATTGCAGAGGAGGAAAACCTTCCTTGACCCTCTTTAGGTCCCTGGCTGGACCTGAAAATTAAACTGGCAAAGTTTGATTGTCAGGAGAAAAGCATAGGAATGTATTTAATAGGAGTTTTATGTGAAAATGGGAGCCTTCATAGGGAAATGAAAACACAAGGAAGCAGTTAAGGCTGAACGTTTTTATATGAGGTTTGATGAAGAGTGCAAAGTCTTAGAAAAACACGGAAGGACCAAGGGTATGAAGTAAGGGTAGTGTACTGGGGGAAGATCCACAAGGCCTGTTCCTTCGGATTCCTCTTGCCATCCCTGTCTTTGAGAGAAGGATGTTGTTTTCCTCTGGGGTGCAGGAAGTCTACTTTTCCCATGAAGAGCTTCAGGGAGAAGGGGGAGAATGGCAAGTCCTTGTAGAACCTCCTGTTTCTGTGATCAGCTTCAAGAGAAGATGAAGAGATCAGAGTCTTCCCCGCACCTACTCTTTCTTAAATTCCTTTATTTTAAAATAGTATGCCAACATGCCATATTTGGGGGTAGTATGTTCTGACCCCCATTAAAATATGCTACCTATTCAAAAAATAATAAGCTTAATAAGCTCATTACATAATGAGTAAATAGGCTTATTGTATATGAGATTTGTTTTCTTCAGGAGATTGTTTCTCTTTGCTATTGAATTTATAATTTTTTTTCATAGCTAATTCTTTTAGGCATTTTTCGTAGGATAACCTAGGCGTGATATTTGATATTTCTCCAATCAGGTTATATTAGGATAGCATTTAGAGCTTAGATTTGACCAGAGTATTTAGATTTGTAACTAGGCAGGGTATTTTGGTTAAAATAGGTCAGTAAATATATATAAACTTGTAAATAATTTATAATTGGATTTTAACTGTTAATAGCTTTCATACCATTATTGTAAGCTGTTGTATCAGAATCTCTATAAAAAAGATCTGTTGTGTAGCAGTGATCATATTGAAGTATGCTTTTTGCCTTTTGATATCCCATATGGGAAGATTCAGCTATTTTTAAAGAAAAACATATCATATTTATCAAGTGTGGAAAGGTTGGTAATCTAAGAATTAGAAGTTAGCATGTCATATTCAGCTGGTATTTCCAAGGGAAAATCACATACAGTGAAAAAGATAACATTTGTTTAACAGAGAAAGCCAATTCCTAAATGTTGCCTAAAATTTTTAAAACAATCTAAATTTTGTAGGTTAAATTTTTTAATATATGGAGTAATAATGTTAATCTCTTAATATATTGCATTCATCTTTTATCTCCTAATTAGTAAATTTGTGTGTCAATTAAATTGAAAGTCATAGCTAAAGGAACCTTGTAGTTATTAGCTCACGAGTATCTCTAACTAGTAGTTTATAGAAGTGCTTTACAAACATTACAAACAGGTATAGATTAGCTATCAAATGATTGTGAAGATTAATGACTACTCTTTTAGCTGAGTAATTTAGAACAATATCTGGTAATTAATTAGGAATTATCAGTTACAAATACCTTTAGGAAAACAGTATCAAAAAAAGATAACAACAATGATAATTGCTCAGTTGCCATTTAGCTTTTAGACTATTGGAATAAATTTTAAAAGGAAATTTAAAAATCAACTTCAAAAATTTAAAAGCATTTCTAATATATTTATTTAAAAAAAGAATACGCAAGTTGGTTTACTTAGGAAAGACAAAGAATTCTTTTAGAACAGATTTGACCACAGATCTGTTTATCACGAAAGGAAAGAAGTTCTTTGTGGCACTTTAAGAATGTCCTTTATGAAACTGTACATTGCTTTGAATTGAAATGTGTATTATATAAACCATCTTCTAGAGCTTGAAAGTTTAACATTAAATACTGTCTTTTAACCTTTCTTTTTGAATGGCTAGTTGGAAGTGTGTCTGCTGGTTGTGAATCTGGTTAGAATGTGAGAAATATACTACACAGATTTATATTTCACCTGTAGAATGAATGGTCTCTTATCAAATGGTGGAAAGACCACGACAGTCATGGAAGTTGTAGTTTAAGGCAATACTAGTAAGGGCATCATGAAAACAAATCTTTAAGAGCATTTGTGTTGAGAATTCCCTGTTGGCCTAGTGGTTAAGGATTTGGTGTTAGCACTGCTGTGGCTCAAGTTTGATCCCTGGAGTAGCCAAAAAAAAAGAGTTTGTATTGGTGAAAATATATATCTTCTTCTATTGGCCCTGAAGGGCACATGGAAATCCAGGAGGAATTCCTCAAGTTGTTTATAAACCATCAGGAAAAGTCAGTTCTACATAATTGACTATATGCCCTGGATACAATAAGATATTATAAAAGGATTTTATCTCTGATATCACCATGTTAGCAACTTTAATAGAAAGCATTAACATAAAAGTGTGAGTGATATTTTTTCAGGACTTTTATTATTTTACAGATTTTTTTTCTTACTAAGTTTATATCCTATTACCAATAAAAATCAATACATATAGTAGTATTTAGATGTAATGATGTAGGTCAGATATTAAGGTTTCAAAATATCCGTTAAATCCTTGTAGAACATGATTTTAGAGTGATGATTGACATTCATTGTGAAAATATGTGGGGCAAAGACAGTCATAGAATTTTGGAATTTTACCATACTCTTTTAACATCCTGAATGAGTTGTATAGTGACAGGCACGTAGGTTCTAACTTGTCTGTCTCAAGTCTGTTTTGTTTATTCTTTAAAACAATGCTCTTTAGTATAGGAATGTACTTGGTTTTGAGACGGCTTACAGTGTTTTGCTGATAACTTTCTTTTGTGATGGTTGTATTTGTTGTACTTGGGGGGTGTGGGTGGCAGTCCCCCTTTGCCTTAGGAATATCACTGCTGGTCTTGTCATAGGATGAAAATTTATCCTTACCTTACTAGTTATCCATTGTCTCAGTTGATTTGTTATTTGGATTTATTTTTAATTTCACTCACTAAAAGTTTTTTTTTTTTTATTTGTATTGTGCTACTTTAGACTTTGTCGATTTTTACTTATGTATTTTTCTCGACATTTCCAGTGATTCTGTCTCTGTAACTTGGTACTTTGTGATGCTGGCTCAGAAAACATTTACATTATTAAAACATTTGTGATTGTTTTCACTTAATAACTTTGTTGAATTTTTCATTATTTAATGTAATTGATTCAGACTTATTTGCACATGTCTGTGATCATATAGACTTGTTCTGAGTAGTTTTTTTTGATGTCATGTGTCCTGAATTAATTATTTTCCATAAGAATTGAAAATTTTTCTGGTTTTTAGGTGGCCCATCTTATAACTATTACCTACTGTAATATTTACTCAATAAATTTTGACTGAAAGAACATTACCTTGTTATATAGGGAAATTTGCTAGGTGTGTATCTGTCTCAGTAGCATGACTGCTGGTAGATCTTTCTATGGGTGACCGGAGCAGAAGTGAAAATCTCATGTATTGAGAACCCTGCAGCAGGGAACAGCTAAGTGTATTTCATGACTGCAGTTAAGACCTACCTTTGCATCTGTTTCATGCTTGAAGACTTTCTCTTTTGCAGCTGTTATTCCTTGAAATAGACTTTAGTAAATCTCCCAGTTTTATGTGTGTATACTGTCTTTCTTTTAGGCTGTACCCCTTTTTATTTTCTATATAATTGACACTCTAAAAATAATTTGGTATTTTTGTATATAAAATACTGTGTATTGATTTGGAATATAAGTGAGTTTTTGAGGGGTCTGCCACTGTCTGACTCAATCTTTATTCTCACAAAATTATAGCACTTTTAGAAGGATATGCCAGTGATTCTCTCCAAAGTTGGGCAGAAGTGTAATATTTTAGAGTCTTTATTAATGACCTAGGATAGCATTGGGTTAAGCTGGCAAGTTGAACACTAACGTCGAATTTCATCTTATATTGAAACCCAACTACAGATACCACGGAAGGATTTTGTAAAAATGGGAAAGTCCACAGGATAGAGGCAATTGGAATATATAGAGTAAATAGCAATAAAATGTAGAATCTGCAGTCATACAGCTAATCTAATCAGTTGTATTACTTTCCCTTTGGAGAAAGTAAATCATAAGGTTAGTGGGGGGGGGGGGAAGCCAAAAATAAACTTCATTTTTGCTAAAAGAGCCTCAGAATTCTAAGGAACTGGCTGCCTCAACTGTAGGGGTTGTATGTGCTGCAAGCAAAAACCATTAAAAGAGATTGAGTGGCAGTTTGATATCTTGATACCCTCCCTTACTCAGTGCTGTTGAAAAACTCTACCCCACCTTATTCTGGCAAAAGTTTAGAGAGGATAACAGAGACAGTGGTCTTGGTTTATCTGAGCAAAATGGAAAAGGGCAATTAAGAGACTGGTGCCGAGCCACACAGGAGAAATGAAACATGTGTTCAAGGGTTAGATGAGGAGCTCTCCCAGAGAGTAGAACCCAAAGACAAAGGGATGCAGAATAGAGAAGCAGTAAGAACAGAACATTAGAGGACCAATCAGTGCACTATCAACAATCGCAGGAGGTGCGAACAGGGGAAAGAGAGGGAAGGAGGTAAAAATTAAGTGATTCAAGAAAATTTCCCAGAACCAAGGATATTTTTTCTTAGATTGGGAGGGCCCAGTGGGTATTTTTAAGCACAGTGGATCAAAACAGACCTGTGCCAGGAATTACTGTGAGGGGGTTCCCGTTGTGGCTCAGCGGTAACGAACCCAACTAGTGTTCACAAGGATGTGGGTTCAATCCCTGGCTTTGCTCAGTGGGTTAAGGATCCAACATTGCCATGAGCTGTGGTGTAAGTGAAAGACACAGCTTGGATCTTGCGTTGCTGTGGCTGTGGTGTAGGCCAGCAGCTGTAACTGATTTGACCCCTAGCCTGGGAACTTCTATATATCACAAGTATGGCTGTAAAAATACAAAACACAACACAACAACAACAAAAACCCCCTGAAATTTCAAAGCATTAGGAACAAAAAGAGGATGTTATAAAATTTTGCAAAGAACAAAATAAGTCTTATGGAGGATCAGGAATCAGAAAGGCCTCAGACTACACACCCATGAACAGAGAAATAAGCAGGCAATGACGAAATGCCTTCCATATTCTGAAGGAAAATGCTTCCCAACCTACGATTTTTTGTTTGTTTGTTTGTTTTTTTAGGGCTGCACTTGCGGCCCATGGAGGTTCCCAGGCCAGGGGTCCAATTGGAGCTTTAGCTGGCAGCCTACACCACGGACAAAGCAATGTGGGATCTGAGCCACGTCTGTGACCTACACCACAGCCCATGCCAACACCTGATCCTTAACCCACTGAGCAAGACCAGGGATTGAACCTGCGTCCTCATGGATACTAGTCGGGTTTGTTAACTCCTGAACCACAACAGGAACTCCTCAACCAACAATTTATCTGACTATTAAGTGTGGAGGTAAAATAAATATACTTTCAAGTCTCAAAAATTTCAAGGAGGCGCCAGGGGATGTACTATACCAAAAAGAACAAAGAGGAAGATTTGGGATGTATGAAACAGGCGGGAGATGAAAGAGATTTCCAGGATTCTGGTGAAGGGAGAGTCCAGGATGGCAGCTCCATAGCAAACAGTCCATTTGAGTTGAAATAGTTTGACTTAAGATACAGATACAAGGGGGTTATTATTATTGAAAAGCCAGGGCCTTTGTAATGTTTTTTTATGATGATTTTCATTTTTGTTTTTTTCATTATAGCTTGTTTACAGTGTTCTGTCAGTTGTTATTATTTTTTAAACCTGGGGACAAATTACCCACATGAGATGGGCCCGTGTTTTTATCACTACTTAGTTTTGACTGTGTGCTGTTTAGATCCTGTTCTTTTTAGTCCTGTTGCCCGGGTCCCCTGAAGAGTCTCACTCCACCCCTCAAAAATAGAGTCTGCTTTGCTTTGCGTCTGAGAGTAGAAGCACACCATGGTGAGGTTAACATTCGAACGTACAGTCGGGTTCTCGGGCCCACGCCCTGGCCCCCTGGCCCTCAGTGTGAAGGGGAAGTTGGAGCCTGCTCCAATTCACAGATCCTGTGGAGTGTGTCTTCTCCCGGGAGCCTTTAGTTAGTTGTGGCAATATTGCCCTTCCCTTTACACAGCTGTCTAGGTTTGTGCTGTATTTAGTTTCTCAAGCTAAATACACTAGGTATGTTTACTATATAGATGATAAAACTATTAAAAAAACAAGTAGGAAACAGTAGCAATGCCAGGATAGTGAGGTCCTCTTGATGGAGGTGGGGAGGTTGGGAGTACCACTGGGCATGGGCACATCGGGAACTGTGAGTTAGTAGTAGTGTTCCATCCCTTGTAGAGTATGTGGGATTCAAAAATTACTCTTTAACTTGTACATACAGATTTTATATGTTCATGTTTATTGATTATAATAATAAAATTTTGCAAATCCTCTATTTGAATGAAATCACACCCAATGATTATTGAAAACTAAACTTCTTCTGTAATACTAGGTATTTTCAAAATCACTATGAGGTTGATAGTATGTAACTTGCCTTCTTTCGATAATGGTAATTGTTGTGTCAGTGCCAAAGTGATCTCCTTAAAATCATTTGAGGGTGGCACATGGACTAGATGATACCTGAGGAGGCTCTCACATGGGGGTGAACTATGGGGATGAGGGGATGATCGTATGATCAGGGTGGCTACTGAGGCTGCGCTGGGGACCATGGGGGCTTCTGGGGAGGCCTGGAGGGTGGGGACAGAGGTGGCTTTGGGCCTGGCAAGATGGACTCAAGGGGTGAGTGAGCACAGACAGGATGTAAGGGGAGGCTGTGTTAGCCAGGCTCCTGAGATTCTAGAGCAGCTTTCTTCCTGAACCCTCTGTTACCCTCATTATTTCAGTAACCTTCCAACTCCTGATAACCTGCGAGTTTTTTGTGTCAGACTGTGTAATTGTAGCTGTGCCTCTTGTTCTCATTAAAAACCATCATTTTAGTTTAAAAAAAAAAGAGGAAGATCATGTCTTCCTCTCTCTCTCTCTCCCTCTTTTTTTTTTTTTTGGTCTTTTTGCCTTTTCTATGGCTGTACTGTGGCATATGGAGGTTCCCAGGCTAGGGGTCTAATCAGAGCTGTAGCCGCCAGCCTACACTGGAGCCACAGCAATGTGGGATCCGAGCCGTGTCTGCAACCTACACCACAGTTCACGGCAACGCCGTATCCTTAACCCACTGAGCGAGACCAGGGATCAAACCTGAGACCTCATGGTTCCTAGTCGGATTCGTTAACCACTGAGCCACCACAGGAACTCCCCTCATGTCTTTCTCTTATTCAGAAATCTCTAATGGCTCTTTGAAACTCAGGATAAAAGTCAAAGTCTTTAACACGGTCTATAGTGCTCTGTAATCATGATCTAGCCAGTGGCTGCATCCCTGACCTTATCTTCTACACTTCTCTGTCTGCTGATTTCTTCTTATTCCTCAAACAAATCAAGCTTATTTTGCCTCTAGGGCTTTTATATTTTTTCTTCCTTTGGCCTAAAACTCTTTTTGTTTGATATTCATGTAACTTTCTCTCTCACTTTATTCTTGTCTCTGTTCAAATATAACATCGTCAGAGACTTTCCCCAGCTACCCTGGTAAAATATACCCTTCTCATCTAGATTGTCATCTTCTGCTATTTTCCACCTCCTTTTTTTCTCCACTCTTATTATGACATGATATTATGTATTTGCATGAATGAATACGTGAGGAATTGGTCAGTAAAATAAAGAACTTAGTTCAAAGAAGATACCAGCCTTTTGGGTGTAAAATACATTGATATTTTGTTGATGTTACTATACTGTATTATGCTGTGGTCTTGAATATATGCATTTCACTTTGAAATATTCAAAAAAGTTCCCCAAATATTCAAGTGAGGAAAATGTTTATTTCCTAAACAGTTTTATTTGTAGCTATACCACGTTATGGGCAAGAAGGTACTATATATGTCATGAGAAAAGGCTAGCTAATGGGACTGTGTATATTGTGCACTGTTTATAATTTTGTTTGCCTTATACCCATGTGCATACACACCTTTGATTCAAAAAGGCCTGTCAATCTGGGCATGAACACTCGTCTCTTCTTTTGTTATCTACTGCTGTCCTCCTGTACTAGAGCTAGATAAAGGTTTTTTGATTCAAGATTCAATTTATTATTATTTAGTTTTTATTTATTTATTTATTTATTTATTTAGTCTTTTTAGGGCCACACCTTCAGCATATGGAGGTTCCCAGGCTTGAGGTTGAACAGGAGCTGCAGTTGCTGGCCTACACCACAGCCACAGCAACGTGGGATCTGAGCTGCATCTGCAACCTACATGGCAGCTCATGGCAACACCGGATTCTTAACCCATGGAGTGATGCCATGGATTAAACCTGCATTCCCATGGATACGAGTCAGATTCATTTCCACTGAGCAATGGGGGGATCTCCCAATTTATTTATTATATGTTATCATAATGTAGGTTATGTGAGCAAACCTAGCATTGACAAGCTATACTTATGCCTATACTTTCTTCATGTTTTTTTTTTTTTTTTTTTTTTTTTTTTTTTTTGTCTTTTTGTCCTTTTTTTTTTTTTTTGTTGTTGTTGTTGTTGCTATTTCTTGGGCCGCTCCCACGGCATATGGAGGTTCCCAGGCTAGGGGTTGAATCGGAGCTGTAGCCACCGGCCTACGCCAGAGCCACAGCAACGCTGGATCCGAGCCGCGTCTGCAACCTACACCACAGCTCACGGCAACGCCGGATCGTTAACCCACTGAGCAAGGGCAGGGATCGAACCCGCAACCTCATGGTTCCTAGTCGGATTCGTTAACCACTGCGCCACGACGGGAACTCCCTTTCTTCATGTTTTATACTTTTTTTTTGAGAGATGTTCCCATTAAAACTCTCACTAGTGCACATAATGGTGGCTGTAATTTAATAATCCTTAATGTGAGATAAGAAAATTATAAGCCTTTTGACATTAAAAATCACAACACTCTTTTATACTTTAACCTTGAATTTTTTTCCATTTGAGTAAAAGGCTAAGCATGATATGAGGATGTTCACAATGCTGAATACATAGTAATCTCTCACATACAACATACACGTGGAATGAACAGAGGCATCCATGGATTAACTAGAACTTTCAGACAATTTGTGAACAGTTCAACTTTGAATATAATGGTTGACCTTTGGGTCAGAGTTGGATTTTTTTCTCCGTTCTTAAAAAAATTTGTATTCCTTAGCTTAGTAAGCAAAAGTTTTATTAGCTTAATAAACACGTAGGAAGTTGCTGTAATATATAATATAATAATATTTAAGCATATAATATGCATAATATATAAAGTAAACAAAATTAATTGATATTTGAAAATCTTTCCTGAGAATAAATCATTGGAAAATGAATTTTCATTGCACTTGAAACAGTGTATTAGAGAGCACACAAAACACTTCCCAAAGTTATGTACTTAGATCCTGGTATAAGTTATAGAGGTCAATAGAATAGTGTACTCTTTCCTAGATTATAAATCTTTAAGAATAGGCTAAATAACTATGTTCTTGTTATTATTTGATGCTATGCTACCTGTTAGCACTAAGAATGGCTGTAATTTTTTGACTCTTCAGATTTTTGTGATTGACTTACCTTTTATTTATCATTTTATGAGACAAAGATATTAAAGTTGTCTTATTACATTATATAAACCATATATTTGAAAAATTAAGTATTTTTATGTTCTACTTGCCTTAATCCCTTTTTTTTTTTCTGCATATTTTGACTGCTTGTATGTTTTTCATCTAGGTCACTTTTGAAATACACAAAGAAAATCTTGCCAGTGTATTTAGGGAACACCAGGGAAAAGTTGATGAGGAAATAGGGCCGTGTTCCTCAAGTCCAGATCAAGCGGTCTCTGGCATTAGCGGGGATGTTAATGTAGGATCCCAGCAATCAGATACAAAGGATTCTCCTGTGCCCTCTCATATCACCAGAAACAGTGACGAAAAGTCAAGTCTTGAGAAGACAAGCTCAGTAGAATCTGCATCCAGTGCTGAACTGCAGACTTGCGGTACATCTAATGAAGAGAGGAAAACTGGGCAAAACAATCAGGAATTTCTTGATGAAGTCCCTCTAGAAGAAACACTGACAAATGAAACAATTAATGCAGGGAGTTTAGAAGTATCCTCTGATATGACAGAAGCCATGGCTATTTCCTCTAATTCTTTTAAAACAACTGACAAAGATGTAATGACTGTCAGTGAAGTAACTGCTTCCATAAATTCTCCTTCAGAAGAAGATAGTTCAGAGGTGCCTGAAGTATTGGATAAGTCCATGGTAGAGGAAGAAGATGATGATGATTACGTAGAACTGAAGGTAGAAAGTAGTCCTTCTGAGGAAGCCAGTCCATCCACAGAGCTCCAAGACAATAGTTTATCTACAGCTGCTTCTGAAGCCAGTGAAAGACTAGACATGTTTAATAATGAGCACAAATTAGTATTTCAAGAGGAAGAGCCTGCAAGCAAGAAACAAACTGATGCTGAAACTCACGATCCTAAAGATTCTGGAATCTTGACTATGACAGCATCAGGGTCTTCAGCTACCTCACCAGGCACTCCTGCTTCCCAGGCAACTGGACCATCAGACATTGGTCAGGTGCTGAAGGAAGGGGAGGAAACAACCAGCTTTGCTGGAGAAACCAAAGTAATTAGTGATTCTCATGGTGACATCTTCGAGTCTCCGACTACTTCTGAGCAGAGGATTGCTAGGCTGGATGTTTCCAGTGTTGCTACAGATACTGAAAGACTGGAATTGAAAGCCAGTACGAACATGGAAGCACCTCAGCCTCATCAACCTGTGCTTGAGGTGATTGTATTTATTGTTTTCTTGAAGTGCATTTCATTGAGTTAAAACAGAACAAGTTTATATACTTGCATTTTATTTTATTTTACTTTGGAATTGGTTCATACCCTATTTGTAATTACATAAATACAACGAATGTAAAGGTTATAGTTCTTTAACACAGGGTTTGGCTTTTAGTATGAGCTTGTTAAATGGCAGTTTTTATTATTATTTTCACTAAAGTATCATTAAAAATGACTACTTTCAAGTTTCAAAATTAGTGTATTTTTAACATATAAAGCAAATATTGGAAATACTTGCCTTTTACCCATTTTTGATGACCTAGTCATAGTTAGCACATTAGTTTTTCAGCACAATCTAGGGCTACCTTCCTGCAGAACCACCACCAGTGTATAATTTTATATACAAAGTATGTAGTTTAAAATTGTTTCCTGGGGTGTGTTTACTTTTGTAGGAGGGAAAGCCTTTGTGAGATACGAAGGCACAGCCTCCACCTTTGCCGATATCTCAGAATGATTCATGACACAGTGGTTATTTGCATGTTATTAATTCCCACTTCACTATCTCTTATTGCTCTCACTCCTTCCTTTTTTGTTGGTTTAGTCTTCATTCTGTTGTCTTTATTTTTTTTCTTAATTATAGCCAATTTATAATACAGATACAGCCCTTCTTTCATATTAGTATTCAAAACCTAAAAAAAATTTTTTTTTAAATTTTATGGCTGCACCTGTAGCATATGGAAGTTCCTGGTCCAGGGATTGAATCCAGGCCTCAGCTATGGCAACGCTGGATCCTTTAACTCACTGCACTGGGCAAGGGATCAAACCTGCATCTCCATAGCCACTGCTGTTGGATTCTTAACACACCGTGGCACAGAACTCCCGAAACCCAAAACTTGATTCTTTTGTAAGATGCTACATTAGCTGATGATAATACTAACATGGTTCAGGGCTAATTACTGCTGAATTGTGGTAATTTAGCATTCTTTATAATTTTGCTTTAAATGTACCTAATGTTATTACTCACTGATAATTTTTCTCTAATTTGGTGTCTTATTATCTTGAAATGTATTTGTTAGAAGAGTTGCATAGAAGCTGTGAAATTATTAATGCCTTCCTTTGAAGTTGAACTTATTTTATTACTCTTTTTAACTTCCTCTTTAGATGTCAAGGCAACAGGAGCAGCCAGGGCGTGGAACGGCACCAGATGCAGTTAATGGACAAAGAAGGGATTCTAGATCTATGTTTCGTATACCTGAGTTCAGATGGTCCCAGATGCATCAGCGTTTGCTCACTGATCTACTATTTTCAATAGAAACAGATATACAGATGTGGAGAAGGTTTGTACATGTATTTATTATAGAAGATGAGTATACATTTTAGTCTTTGTTTTCAAAGAAATTTATATAGTTAATATTTCGCAATTAATTTAAGTCGTTTTCTATGGTAGTGTTTTATTGAATTGATGTTAATTCTCTGTTCTAAAAATGACCTGCCATATTTGGGTTATAAAAACTTGAAAATCAGAGATTTTTCTTTTAAAAAATTTGCTTAATGTTTTCTGTAGCATATTGGATAGCATATACCTGAATGTGAATATACCAGGTGAGTTTATTTCTAGACGTAGTTAGAAAAAAAGCGGGGGTTCCCTATTGTGACTCCGCAGGTTAAGAACCTGATTAGTATCCTTGAGGATGCGGGTTTTATCCGTGGCCTCCCTCAGTGAGTTATGGATCCCGTGTTGCTGTCAGCTGTGGTGTAGGTTGCAAATACAGCTTGAATCTTGAATTGCTGCAGCTGTGGCATAGGCCTGCAGCTGTAGTTCCAATTCAGTCCCTAGCCTAGGAACTTCCATATGCCACAGGAGCAACCCTTAAAAAAAAAAAAAAAAAGGATTTATGTAAAATATCTAATTTTCCAATGTATTTTTAGTATAAGAAGTCTGTGGCATAGGCTAGCAGCTGCAGCTCTGATTTGACCCCTAGCCCAGGCACTTCCAAATGCCACAGTTGTGGCTGTAAAAAGACAAAAAAAAAAAAAAAAAAATTCTGTGTATTTCAGTTTATCCTCCATTGTATGATTTATGATTTTAAAGATACCTAATTTGTTTATTGTTCTTTATATACTACTCTTACTCTGTTTGAAGACAGTTCGTGGCATTGTCTAAGAAAATGGTATTAGAAAATTCATATTTAAAAGCACATTTAGCACTGTTTATCTCTTAATTTTTGTCACATGACTTCTTAATTTTGTTCTTACTGAAGGATAATTTAGTTCAACTTTTTTTTCTCAAGTGAAGGTGAATAGCATTTATGATTCAGCACTGAAAGGGCGTGGATAGTAATGGCTGATATGGATTGGTCTACATTTTTTGAGGACATTTATAGCTCCTCAAATGCCTACTGCATCATTATCTTTCCTCAGCTTTCACCTTCCTCAGCTAAAGCACCTTCTTATCCTCCCTTCCCTCAAGTAGGCAAATTGTGATTTCCTTTCTTTAGCTTTATCAGTAAACATCGTTTGTCTTTGGACAGCCATTCAACAAAGACAGTTATGGACTTCGTGAATAGCAGTGACAATGTCATCTTTGTCCACAACACAATTCATCTCATCTCTCAAGTGATGGACAGTATGATTATGGCTTGTGGGGGAATACTGCCGTTGCTTTCAGCTGCTACGTCGGCTACAGTAAGGACTCAACTACTGTATAAAATTGGTTTGAAAATGTGACTTAAGCATTTTTACTGATTAAAACTTGAATATGGTGGTTACTATGCATCATAGGTTCTGTAATTCAAAAGCAACAGAATCTTTTACAATTACTTGAAAGGACCTTAGAATCTCTTTCAGGACCAAAAGGACCAAAAAGAATGTTGAATTCTTAGGGGTGAATCAGGTAGTAAAGAATATGATTGACACTGTTTTACCTGCATGTATTTTTTTTTTTTATATCAGATGACAAGGAAACCTCTCTATTGAACTAGATTTCTGAAAGACTGGCTTTTTATAAAATTTAGAAATTTGGGGAATGTATCATAAAATTTGATTTGTATCAGGATACACATATGACTTGCACATTTTATTCCTTACAGCATGAGCTGGAGAATATTGAACCTACTCAAGGCCTTTCAATAGAAGCCTCTGTGACATTTTTGCAGAGACTAATCAGCCTTGTGGATGTGCTTATATTTGCAAGTTCTCTTGGCTTTACTGAAATTGAAGCTGAAAAAAATATGTCATCTGGAGGAATTTTGCGGCAGTGTCTGCGACTGGGTGAGCTGTTAAAACTCATTACTTACAAATTTACTTAAAAATTTTTCAGTAATCCAGACATATTAAATTGCATATTTCTGTTCACCTGTTGGTGAGAAAATGTGTGCTGGGCAGTTTGTCTTATGCTGTTTTTTAATGTCCAAAGAGAAGGACTGTGTATGTACTGGACTATAGTATAGTGTATAGCAAAATGTTGGATAGAAATGGAAGAACACGTCTTAAAAGTTTCTGCAGTTTGGGAGAATTGATTTTGGTCAGCATTATCTCCCCTCACCCCCATCTTTTTTTTCTCTTTCTTTCTTTCTTTCTTTTTTTTTTTTTTGCTTTAAAGTGGTGCTTCTCAGATTTTAAGATGATTTGTATACATGAATCTCCAGAGCTCTTACTAAAATGCTGATTAGATTATACAGGTCTGGGATAAGACCTAAAATTGCCTTTCTAGCAAGTTCCAGGTAATGCTGATGCTGATTTTCTTACAAACACACCTGAGTAGCAAGGTTCTAAACTAACCTCATTCAAGTATAGCCTTTATCCAAATAAGTAATAATAATTCATTAGTGCAGTTAATGAGATTATTAAACCTCTGTTCTTTTCCTAGAGGCAGTTCTTCCTTTAGGTTAAAGTTTAAATATATAAACAAATTTTTAGTGATACCTGAATTTCCTTAGGTGAAGAAAAAAAATTTTTTCCACACAGGTTTCCTGTATCTAGTCGTAAATATTGAGACTTTGTTAATAATTTGCTTATTAAGTGGAGAGGAGTAGGAGGAGTGAGAGGGGACTAAGAAATGGAAGCAAAATCTTTAGGACCCATGGCCATATGAAAACAGATCAGAAATAAGGCACCTATGAAAATATAACATCAGCAGTTGAAAATCTAGTTAACGAAATGCTTCCCCATATTTAGCAAGAATATCTGTAATATAAACAGATATATGTATACTTAGTATTTCTGGTACAATTATTATTTTTACTCAAAATCCTATTCAAAGTACTTTGTGTGTGTGTGTGTGTGTGTGTGTGTGTGTGTGTGTGTGTTTGGAGCTGTACCTGCGGCATATGGAGGTTCCCAGGCTAGGGTCCAATTGGAGCTGTAGCCACTGGCTATGCCACAGCCATAGCAACGCCACATCTGAGCCACCTCTGCGACCTACACCACGGGTCATGGCACGCCAGACCTTAACCCACTGAGTTGAGGCCAGGGATCGAACCTCACCGTGGATGCTAGTGAGATTCATTTCCACTGATCAATGATGAGAACTCCTTATTCAGAGTACTTTTAAACTTAGGATGCTCTAAAGAACTTGGTATACTATTTTTAGGAAGTTGTTTTAAAATTTTAATTGAGAGAGATTCAAAAGGTGAGCACAGCGAAACAAAAGCTATCATTTATTGACTGACTACTGTCATTTGTCATTACTGATTTTCACATTGAGTCAGATATCATTGCCTCCCATCCACTCATTCATTTATATTTTCTGCCTTTTATTCACGAGGTAATTTGAGATCAGAGAAATTAGGAAATTTATTGAAAATTTCAAAAGCTATAAATTTGGTAGTTGGAATTTGAATATATCTAGTGTTCATACTCGGTTATAGGATATACCCTTAAACTTTATGTAAGTAATTGAATGAAAATATTTAGAATCTGTTGTTTTTGTATATGCCAATTTTAAAACCTTTTGACTTTCTTAAAAAGAATACACTTCTAATCATGTGATAGTCATTCCCACTTAAGTTGGCTATTTTGTTCCTCGTTTTTTCTCCCTTTTTCCTCTCTCAACTCTGGTTGAGTTCAGTACCTTCCTTGTTAACAATTTGGTTGGAAATTGAGCTAAATACATGATATCAAGCAGTTCATAGCCAACTAAGCACAACCTAATCCATCATTTAATATTAAAAATTAATTTCTAAATAACTTGAATTAACTGCCCGATAAGTGAGATAGAGAGTTAATTTTGGATTGTATAGTAATCACAATCTCTTATCTGTCCCCTAACTTGTAAAGAATTTTAATGAAAACCAGTAAAATGTAGAATATTCCTTTTAATGCTATGCATTCTGTCAATATCTGTTAATATCACGATGTAATGATAAAAATTTTAAGAAAAATGTGCAAATTTCTAGTTTAACTATTGTACTTTAATGAAAATAATTGAAGGTTTTTATCCTGGACTAGATGATGGCAATGTAATTTACTCTATTTTCTTATACCTTTTGCATTTTTTCTTCCCTATCTTTTCCTTCATAAAAGATTATTCTAAGTAGCTTATGTGAGATCTAAGAAACAGTACAAGTGTTTATTAAGGTTCCTGAACTGATTCTCTTTTAGCAGTGAGCCCTGACAGAGTAACTAACAAAGTCGGAAAACAAACAGTAGGTGATAAAGTCTAGGGACATTTTAGGAATTTGCTGAGGGTAATCTCTTTCAAATAAAGTCATATAGGTGATTTTTAGAGGTTTCATAATCTTAGATATAATTTTATCTTCTTGCCCAATATTTTCCTTAAAATAAATTACAGTGTGCGCCGTGGCAGTAAGGAATTGCTTAGAGTGTCAACAGCATTCACAGCTCAAAAATAAAGGTGATACGGGAAAAGGCCAGAAAACAACACATAGCCTGATTTCCATGGGGAAATCTGGAGCAAAGGTAAGTGTACAGAATAATTAAATTAAAAAGAATTTTCTTATTTTATGATTAAGACCTTAAATTTATTTGTATATTTCAACATAAAGTTAAATAAATCTAACAGAGGTCTTAAAATAGTTATTTTAGTCTGTGGACGAAGCCCTCAAATATTTGCTTAAATATACAGTAAGGATTTGCTTATGCTCAGTCTTGTCTGCTTTTCCAAATGTTTACTTTCCTTATGTCCATAATACCTTTTCCTTCAGATGTGTCAGTTTGTAATTCATGTGCTTGTTGAGTTAGCATGAAAATTTTTTCCTTCATGACTCTCTTCTATACCTCCCACCTCCATCCTGGCAGCCCCCCCAAAAAAGGAGAGAGAAAGAAGTTGGAAAATAAACTGGGAAAAACAATGTTATAGCCTGTGGAAGATAGTGTGTTTATTTTCTAAAATATCTATGCAATGTGCATTTAATTAATTATTTTTTATTTTTTCTTTTCAGGGCCACACTCATGGCATATGGAGGTTCTCAGGCTAGGGGTCAAATCGGAGCTACAGCTTCCAACCTACACCACAGCTACAGCTACATAGGATCTGAGCCACATCTGTGACCTACATCACAGCTCACGGCAATGCCAGATCTTTAACCCACTGAGCGAGGCCAGGGATTGAACCCGAAACCTCATGGTTCCTAGTTGGATTCTTTTCCGCTTCACCATCATGGGAACTCCCAATGTGCATATTTATATATATTTGTTTTTGTCTTAAATAGAGTCCAGTGGACATCATAACTGGTGGCATATCTCCAGTAAGAGATTTTGACAGGCTTCTGCAAGACATGGATATTAATCGACTCAGGGCAGTTGTCTTCAGAGACATCGTAAGTTAGAGTATTTCTTTCACATATTCTCTTGGCTGATATACCTTTTCTCCTAGACCCAAAGTATTGAGAGCGAATACTCTTTGTGATATAAAATAGTTGAGTAAAGAAGGGCCAGATACCAGTTTTCTTGACAATGATTTTAGAATCTTAGGTTTTGAAAAACTATTGTTTATACAAATGGAGCTAATATATCAGAATAATTAACTAACAAGAGTAACACATTATTACATAGTAAGCACTGTGATTCTTATGTTCTCATTAATTCCAGCAACTTCTTGAGTTGTGTACTTTGTAATTCCCATTTTAGAAATGAGGAATTTGAGGCACAGAGAGCTCAAGAAATTTGTTCAAGCTAATGGTGCTAGTAAATGATAGGATTCAAACCTGTCATTCTCACTCCAGAATCTGTGCTCTGAATGTTTGTTTTTTTTTTTTTTTTTCTTTTCTTTTTTTGGGGGTGGGGGACTACATCCATGGCCTCTTTCCATTCCAGGGGTTGAACCCACGCCAAAACAGTGACAATGCCATATCTTTAACCCACTGGGTCACAGGGGAACTCCTGAAAGTGTTATGTGATATTAAAGTAGGCAGTGAAATGGTGTGTGTGGTGTTTCACATTTTTTAAAGGTGAAAAATGCTGTCTAAAGCTCATTGTGATATGTAGTATGGTAGAATTTCATGTAGGAATTGTATTAAGTCATATATAAAAGTATGAACATGAAAATAATCATTTGTAATCCTACTCACTAGTATTTAGAATATTATCATTAGTATCATTAGTATATACTGATATACTGCATGTTAAATACTAGCTGCTCTATTTTATATATGTTTTTAAAAATAAACTGTATAACTTCAAATTTTATTCTTTCTTCCTCCTTTTCCAGTATTCTAGTCCTCTCTTGATTTTTCACTAAGGTTTATGCATGTGAATTTGTTAAAAGTAGTTATAGTTAGTAGTTATTAGCTAATGGTTTTGAATACTTACTACATATTTAGCATAGAACTGGATGTTTTATATGTATTATCTCATTTAATTCAAGAATAATCCTCTAAGAATTAGCTTAAATAATCTATTAAGATGAGAGGTAGAGGTGGTTAAGGACCTAGGGAATCTGATTCTTAAAATATTGGTCTTTTCCATTTTGTTATACTGCCTCCTTTGATCTCATTTTTTTTTTTTTTTTTTTTTTTTTGCTTTTTGGTAGCTGTTATTATTCCTTTAATTAAGAAATCAACTTTAATTTTTTAGAACCCACTGACTCAGGTCCATTTGGGGACCAAATATGACTGTTTTCTTTTCTTCCCACTCTCTTTTCTTGGAACAGGTGTTGAGTCTGTTGCCCCATAGCTTTGTTTTTCCTAGAATAAACTTTAAAAATATAGACTCAGTGATGTAATTCTTTGGTTTTAAAAATTCTCTAATGGCTTCCCACAGTACTTAAAATGAAATCACAATTCGTCACCCTGGTCTCTATGATTTGGTTCTTTGGAACTTTCTAATCAGTTATTATATCACAATATGTAGACAGATAATTAGAGTGTCTCCTATGTCTGTGGAACTTTAAGACTTCTCCAAGGAGATAAAACTTAAAAAGCCTCCAGCAGAGATAAGAAGTGCCAGACCCTTATCATCCCACCTACCTCACTGTAATAGTTACAATGTTCCTAAGGACCTTCCCACCCCAGCAACTTGGCCTGCTCCTTCCTGCCCCCTCCTAGGTATGTGGCCCACTCTTCACCTCCTCCCCTTGATCAACCTGGCCTACTCCTTCCTGCCCTCCAGTAGAAAAGGTATGTTGCCCACTCCTTACCCCACCATATAGGGACAGTATACTGCCCCGACCAACCAGCAAATGTATCAGAAGACTCCAGCCTTCCCCAGCCAACCAGCAAATGTATCAGAAGACTCCAGCCTTCCCCAGCCAACCAGCAGGTCAACAGGTGTACGGCAAGACCACTTCTCCCACTCCTTTGTCTTTGGGCTATAAAAGCAGACATGACCATGTGCCCAGAGTCAGCTCTCCCTGATTATGAGGAAGTGGGCCCACTGTGTTAACAGTATCTCTTGCTTCAATAAACTTGTCTTTTCTACACCTTGCTTTAAATCCAGAAAGTTCTTTTTCCACTCACATGTAGAGACCACAGCAATATCTACCATGTCATTTCTGAAAATAACAAACAACTTTAGTTTTTTGGGGCAAGTATAAAAGTTACATAATCACCTTATAGGAATTTTAGAAAAGAGGAAAGATTTTATCTCCCAAACTACATTCCAGAGCCTCTTCTGGCATAAGCAAAGTTTGAATAAAAAAGAAATGACCTAAGACTGGGCATATAAAGAAATTATTATCCTGAGGTTAAGATCTAATGTTTTTAATCACTCTGAGTTCAGATTTGCTTTTTCACTTACTAAATGCCCTTAGGTAAATTGCTTAACTTCTCTAAGCCTCATCTGGTTTAAATGGATTAATGAATGTATATGATATATAGCACAGTGCCTGACTCACAGTAGGTATTCAATAAATGACAGCCTCAATTGAAAACAAATTTGTTCCAGGAGTTAGGACTTTAGCATAAGGATATTTTTTATTTGGACACAAATCATGCATATACTATGAACTTCGTACTGTAGTAAACATTGAACATATTAATGGGCCAAATAAAGATTTAGATAGGTATAAATAATTTATAACAGATTAAGAAGACCAAGTAAATTATTTGCCTACATTTTTAATGTTGATATCATTAGAAGTTATAATATGGGGTAGGATTGTGTGGCAAGGGATGGTTAATAAAAAAGGAAAAATGGATGTATGTTTTTTTCTATCAAGACTAATAAAGTCTAACGCATGAACCTACAAAGAACCATGGATTCTTATCAGATTATGAATATGTCTAAAAATGTTATCTAGTGGGTTTGTTCATGTAAAGCCTGAAATCTCATTTTTCTTCTCTGAAATTATGACCAAAACTTTTGATACTTGTTGATTTTTTTTTTTCTTTTTGTCTTTTTAGGGCCGCACCTGCAGCATATGGAGGTTCCTAGGCTAGCGGTCTAATCGGACCTAGTGTTGCTGGCCTATGCCAGAGCCACAGCAACACCAGATCTGAGATGTGTCTGCGACCTATACCACAGCTCATGACAATGCCAGATCCTTAACCCACTGAGTGAGGCCATGCAAACTCGTGGTTCCTAGTCAGATTCGTTTCTGTTGCACCATGGCGGGAACTCCCCAGTTTCCATTTATTTATCTGCTAGGCAACAGTGTTTTTTGTTTTGCTTATCCTCAATTCATTTGCTACTTTTGAGGTACCTTTAGTTTTCATGATTTGATGAATGAATTGGAGTTTTTCCTTTAAGTTCAAACTTATTTTGAAAAGTTATCAAAATTAGTGATGTGTGTAGAGTTCCTTTGAAAATGAAAATGGAGACTTTGACTAGATGAAGGGATCATTGATACACAGATACGTAGGTGATCTGGAGAGCCGAGATAAAGCCTGGACCTTTTTTTTTTTTTTTTTTGCCATTTCTAGGGCTGCTCCTGTACCATATGGAGTTTCCCAGGCTAAGGGTCTAATTGGAGCTGTAGCCACCGGCCTACACCAGAGCCACAGCAGTGTGGGATCCGAGCTGCCTCTGCAACCTACACCACAGCTCACGACAACGCCAGATCCTTAACCCCCTGAGCAAGGCCAGGAACCAAACCCGCAACCTCATGGTTCCTAGTCGGATTCATTAACCACTGTGTCATGACGGGAACTCCGAGCCTGGACCTCTTTATAGAGATCAGTCTGGTTTTCCTTTGGCAAACACTATATTTTCAGTCCTCGATACTTGGTTGTCTGTACCATTTTAAAATGCTCTTGAGAATTTCTTTGGCATCCAGTCAGATAACCTTACTTTTTTTCTTATTTTGAAAGTTTGTCTTTTAGGAAAACAGTTATTGTGATTTTAAAAATCATTTTAATATTTATGGTTAGAAATAAAAGTAATTATTTTTATGTAATGATAATTGCTCTTTGATTAACTTTTAATTTTTTTATTTTTTTTTGCTTTTTAGGGCTGCACCCACAGCATATGGATGTTCCCAGGCTAGAGGTCCAATTGCACAGCTGCCAGCCTACACCACAGCCACAGAAATGAGGGATCTGAGCCATGTCTGCAACCTATACCACAGCTCATGGCAATGCCGGATCCTTAACCCACTGAACGAGGCCAGGGATCAAACCTGAATCCTTATGGATACTAGTTGGGTTCATTTCCACTGCCGCAGCAGGAACTCCTGATTAATTTATAAAATAAGGACATGGAGTACGCATCATGGCTCAGTGGTAACGAACCCAACTAGTATCCATGAGGACGCAGGTTTGATCCCTGGCCTCACTTAGTGGGTTAAGGATCTGGCATTGCTGTAAGCTGTGGTGTAGTTCGCAGATGTGGTTTGGATCTGGCGTTGCTATGGCTGTGGTGTAGGCCAGTGGCTACAGCTCTGATTTAACCCCTAGACTGGGAACTTCTTTCTGTGTGCTGCAGGTGTGGCCCTAAAAAGATAAAGAAAAAAAATATATATGTATAAGGATATATTTCTTCATTTTTAACTTAAGAAAATGAGCTACCTCTCTTTTCCTGTTTCACAAGTACAAAACCTCCCATTTATAGGCATTTTGCAAGGAGTCTTTGCCTAATTTTTGCTCAGGTGAATTACTATTTCCTTGTTTACTGAAAGATTTGTGAACATGTTTTAAATTTAATGTTGTCACGTAAAATAAGATTAAAATGTGTTATTTAATAGTGGCATGATCAACTCCTTTTATTTTTCCCCAGGAGGATAGCAAACAAGCTCAATTTTTGGCCTTGGCAGTTGTATACTTTATCTCTGTTCTTATGGTCTCGAAATACAGAGATATTTTGGAACCCCAAAATGAAAGGCCTGGCCAGTCATTTAAGGAACGTGGTAGTGAGAGTGAGAATTTATCAGTTCCTGGTAAGTTTCTGTATCTTCCCTGGCATCCAAAATTCAAGTAAAACATTACTTACTTACCATAGTGAAAATACTGATTCTGGAATTTAAATCAGTTTATATATAAAGTGAGAAGATATGTTTATTTTTTTTTCCTTTTCTTGTTCTTTTCTGCCTAGAGAAGTTCCTTTAGTATTTGTAAGGCTGGTTTAGTGTTGCCGAATTCTCTCAGCTTTTGCTTATCTGTGAAGGTTTTGATTTCTCCTTCAAATCTGAAGGAGAGCCTTGCTGGGTAGAGTATTCTTGGTTGGAGGTTTTTTCCTTTCATCACATTAAGTATATCATGCCACTCCCTTCTGGCCTGCAGAGTTTCTGCTGAAAAATCTGCCAATATCCTTATCGGGGTTCCCTTGTATGTTACTTGTTTCTTTTCCCTAGCTGCTTTCAAGATTTTCTCTTTGTCTTTAATTTTGGTCAGTTAGATTAATATGGGTCTCAGTGTATTCCTTCTTGGGTTTATTTTATATGGTACTCGTTGTGCTTCCTGGATTGGAGTGAGTGGGTCCTTTCCCATGTGAGGGAAGTTTTCGGCTATTATCTCTTGGAATATTTTTTCTGTCCCTGTCTCTCTCTCTTCTCCTTCTGGCACCCCTATAATATGGATGTTGGTGCATTTCACGTTGTCCCAGAGTTCTCTGAGACTCTCTTCATTTGTTTTCAATCTTTTTTCTCTTTTTCGTTCTGCATCCATAATTTCCATTAATCTGTCCTCCACCTCGCTTATTCGTTCTTCTGCCTCGTATATTCTGCTGTTAGCTGCTTCTAGTGAATTTTTTATTTCAGTTATTGTATTTCGCATCTCTTCTTGTTTAAGTTTTATATCTTGTATCACTTTGGTCAGTGTTCCCTGTAAGTTATCCATCTTTGCCTCCAGTTTATTTCCAATGTCTTGCATCATCTTCCACATCAACAGTCTAAAGTCTTTTTCCTGGAGGCTGAGAATCTCCTCATCACTTAGCTGTTTTTCTGGGGTTTTTCCTTTCTCCCTCATCTGTCTTTTCATTTTTATAGGTTTTTGGTGTGGTGACCATTTTACAGATAATAGAATTGTAGTCTTTCTTACTTCTGATGGCTGCCCCCTTTGTGGCTGAAGTCGGTATGGGGGGCTTGCTGTGGGCTTCCTGATGGGAGGGGCTGATGCCTGCTCACTGGTAGGTGGAGCTGATTCTAATCCCGCTGGTGGGTGGGGCTTAGTCTCTGGAGGGGATTAGGGGCAGCTGTGTGTCTGAGGGGTCTTTAGGCAGCCTGTTTACTGAGGGGTGGGGCTGTGATCCCACCTGGGTTGTTGTTTGCCCTGGGGCTTCTCAGCACTGACTGATGGGTGGGGCCAGATTTTCCCAAAATGGCCACCTCTGGAGAAAGGCATGCTGATGAATATTCCTGAGAGCTTTGCTTTCAATGTCCTTCCCTTCAGCCCTGTTTTCCCAGGATGTCCTCCAAGAACTGCAGTCAGGTTTGACCCAGATTCCCATGGAGACTTTGCTTTGCCCTGGGACCCAGTGCACGTGAAAGTCTGTGTGCACCTTTTAAAAATGGGGTCTCCGTTTCCCCAGTCCCGTGGAGCTCCTGCGCACAAGCCCCACTGGCCTTCAATGCCAGATGCTCCAGGGGCTCTTTCTCCCCGTGCCGGATCTCTGCACGTGAGGGTTTGATGTGGGGCTCAGAATTCTCACTCCTGTAGGTGAGTCTCTGTGAACCAGTTAGTTTCCAGTCTGTGGAGTTTCCCACCCAGGAGGTATGGGGTTGTTTATATGGTAAAATCACCCCTCCTACCTCTTGATGTGTCTTCCTCTTTTTCTTCTGGAGTCAGGTATCTTTTTTAAGGTGTCCAGTCCATTTGGGTGAAGAATGGTCAGTCTTTAGTTGTGAATTTTGTTGTTTTTAGAAGAGAGGTTGAGCTCTAGTCCTTTTATTCCGCCATCTTGAATGCATCTAATACATTTATTTTTATTAATAGCTAAATATTAATTTATTTTAAATACCATGTAGTTAATTGCAATTGGGAGTTGATTTCTGTTCTTTACATGAGCTATCTAAAGATAAGTGAGAAAATATTCTTTACAACGAAAATATTAAACATTTTTGTTTATCTCAGCATTTGTGGTATAGAATAAATAACTTACATTCTCTCATAAGAGACATTTTTTAATGGATAGCTATTATAATTAGAGTTACAGAAATAGCTGCCAGTTATAGATGTATAGTTAGAGAAGCAGCTATTGTAGTTATAGCAGTGCTGCTACCCAACAAAGGCGATGTATTTATCCAATAAATATTTGTGCAGTACCTCAAAAAAAAGAAAAAAGTAGAAGATAGTCAAAAAAGTGAGTATATGTTCCAGATAGATAGAGTCAAGGTGAAACATATTCAGAGTAAGATAAGAAATTCATTTTTCAACTTGTTGAGTTCGCAGTTTTTTGTTTTTTTTGTTTTGTTTTGGTTTTTTTTTGTTTTTTTTGGTCTTTTTAGGATCATACCCATGGCATATGGAGGTTCACACACTAGGGGTTGAATCGGAGCTGTAGCCCCTAGCCTATGCCACAGCCACAGCAATTCCACAGCATCTACATTCTACAGTACAGCTCATGGCAGTGCTGGATCCTTAACCCACTGATCCAGGCCAGGGATTGAACCTGGATCCTAGATTGATGGATACTAGTCAGATTCCTTTCCACTGAGCCATGACAGGAACTCCTGCAGTATCTTTTAGACATATAAAAGAAAACGTAGACTATCCTGTTATATATAAAACAATCTTTTTTTTTGTAATAGTGATATTTAAAACTTTGATAGTGACTGAGACCACTAAGGAAATAAATGTTGATAAGAACTGAGATTTAAGTCCTTCCAGATTAAGGAATCAGGGAAAAGTAAAGGAAATTGAGAAGGAACCACTCAGGATGGTAGTAGATGAGGAACCAGGAGAGCATCCTGTCTTGTATGCCAATTGAAAAAAATGTGATTTCATTGGAGGGACGAGTCAGTTGCTGCTGTTCTGTCAAGTGCTGTTAGGACTGAGAACTGACCTTTGGGTTTAGCAAGATGGAGCATTTTTGTTGGAATGGAGTGAATGCCTGATTGGAGAGAATGAAAATCAAATAGAAAAGGTAGTGTTCCTTGTTGAACTAGATTTTAAGGATCATTGAATCATTCATGCATGTAGGAGGCATAACAAGTTTTCTAGCAGTAGAAACCATGTTTGAAGTAGAGGTCTTAGGATTACTGTTGAAAGAAATGCTAATGTATAAGGTACAGAAGCCCAAAACATTGTCCCATGTTTAGTAGATTGCAAACACAGTTATCATGTGTTATGGCATGAGCAGCAAGAGGTAAAAGTGGAGATGAATAGTCATCCGAAAGATATTTACTGACCACCTACCATTGCCAGGCATTGTTGTAGGCCCAGGCATTGTCATAGGTGCTGGAGATGAAGTGTTCAAGGAGACAAATTCCCCACCCTGAAGAAGTTTACATCCTAGTAGGCTCGTATTATTGAAGAACCTTGTACTTCAGCTTAAGGACTTGGGACTTTTTCCTGAAGGGCAATGGCTTTAACCTTGTGTTGCTGCTACCCATTGGTAATGTCAGATTCAGTTTGGGGTTTTCTCATATATTTTATTATCATTATTTATTATTACTGCTATTACTTTGTTAAACCATCTATTTTGATTATATGGTATATCAGGTTCCGTTTGGGGTTTTCTCATATATTTTATTATCATTATTTATTATTAATACTGTTATCTTATAAAAGCATCTATTTTTTTTTGTGCTTTTTTTTTTTTTTTTTTTTTTTTTTCCCTTTCAGGGCTATGCCTGTGGCATATAGAGGTTCCCACGCTAGGGGTCTAATTGAAGCCACAGCAACGTCAGATGCAAGCTGCGTCTATGACCTACACCACAGCTCATGGCAATGCTGGATCCTTAACCCACTGATCGAGGTCAGGGATTGAACCCGCTACCTCATGGTTCCTAGTCAGATTCGTTTCTGCCGCGCCATGGTGGGAACTCCTTTTTTGTCTGTATGTTTTTTTTTTAAATTTTTTAATTTTTTGTTTTTTAAAAACATCTGTTTTAACCATCAGTACATTTTTTAGATTATTTAATTTTTTTTTGCCTTTTTTTTTTTTTTTTTTTGATGTTCCCAGGCTGAGGCTCAAACCTGTGCCATAGCAGTGACAATGCCGAGTCCTTAACTCCTTGTTTTTGCCTTTTGGAACATGCCGTATATTTCATAATTTAAAGTAGTAGATGGCTAGTAGGACTGAATGTACCTGTTTCAAATGAGGTCTCAATTTTTAAATTTGTACTTTTCTTTTCTTTTTTTTTTTCTGGGTAAGATGTAGAAAGCTCATCAGCAGCACTCAGTCCATTAACTCCACCATCAGTGGAAGAATCTGAAAGCACATCATCTGCTCGGAGGAGGGACTCAGGCATTGGGGAAGAAACAGCTACAGGTTCAGGAAGCAACGTGGACATTACTCCTCCTGTAGCATCTCCAAGTGTCAGTGCAGGCCCGGATGCAATCAGTGAGGTGCTCTGCACTCTTTCTTTGGAGGTGAATAAGTCTCAGGAATCCAAAAATGATGGAGGCCATGAGTCGGATAACAAGGCTGCAGCATCAGTTTCAGTCTCAAAAAACGTCAATGTGAAGGATATTCTCCGAAGCTTGGTTAACATACCAGCAGATGGAGTCACAGTGGATCCTGCCCTTCTGCCACCAACCTGTCTCGGAGTGCTTGGTGATCTGTCTGTTGAACAACCTGTGCAGTTCAGATCTTTTGACAGGTACTGTGTATAGTCTTTTGTTTTGGTATGCTTGTAAATATATGATAAAGATTTAAAGCGTAAACAGGAATTTAACTTAGCTGTTAGATTTTGTAGCTTCAGCATTAAGAAGGGATGCTTTGATCTTAAAAATTATAAGGATATTTTGTAGTATGGTTTGTGTGTCATTTCAGACTTTTAATTATCAACATAATAAGATTATTTAAAAATAATTTGAGGAGTTCCTGCTGTGGCACAGTGGGTTGAAGACCCAGCATTGTCTCTACAGTGCCTTGGTTGCTGCTGGAGTGTGGATTTGATCCTTGGCTTGGTGCAGTGTGTTAATGGTTTGGTGTTGCTATAGTTGTGGTATAGTGCGTAGCTGCAGCTTGGATTTGATCCCTGTCTCAGGAACTTACATATGCTGCAGGTGTGGCCAAAAGAATTTTTTTAAATATTACATTGGCAAGTTGTATATTAAATAATTTTTTCTTTGTTGCAGCTGAGAAATCACCTGTACTTAAAAATGGTCACCTTTCACTCCCTTACTTCAGTGCTGTGCCAGCCTTTGTGAAAACAAATGGGAATCTATGGATTCTAACACCTAGGAATTCAACAAAGTGTTCATCGTCTTGACAGCTTGAGAAAGCTTAGTGTAGATTTCTGACTTTCTTGATTCTGCTGACCTAAGAAACTGTTGGCTATATAGCCTGAAAATTTTCTTCAGATTAAATCATTTGAAGGAAAGTTGTTACAAGACTCCATCCCTTTGAATATTTTATTATTTTTTTACAGAACCACAATACATTCATCAAAATAAGGACATTAACAGGGATATAATACTACCTTCAAATCCTCAAACACTTTTCAAGTTTCACTAATCTTCTCAATATGCTCCTTGTAATAGAAGGATCAAAATCAGAATTATGTGTTCTATTTTGTTCTGTCTCTTTATTCTCTTTCCATCTGACAGAACAGTTCTTTAGTCTTTCTCAGAATTTAATCATTTTGACACTTTTTGTTTTTTGTTTGTCTTTTTGGGGCCGCATCAGTGGCGTATGGAGGTTCCCAGGCTAGGGGTCAAATCAGAGCTCTAGCCGTGGGCCTGCGCCACAGCCACAGCAATGCCAGATCCGAGCCATGTCTGTGACCTACAACACAGCTTGCGGCAATGCTGGATCCTTAACCCACTGAGTGAGGCCAGGGATCGGACCTACATCCTCATGGATACTAGTCAGATTCATTTCCGCTGAGCCACAACAGGAGCTCCTGATCTTGATGCTTTTGAAGATGAGAGCCTAGCTATTTTGTAGATTGTCCCTCAGTTTAGGTCTGTCTAATGTTTCCTCAGGATGAGATTCAAGTTAAAGCATCTTTGGCAATCATATCACAGAAGTAACACTGTTTCTTGCAATTGTATTCTAACAAGTGGCACATAGTTTTATCTCATTACTGGTCATAGTCATTCTGATCATTTATTAAAATGCTATCTCCGAGGTTTTTCCACCGTTAAGATACTTCTTGTGAAGTGGTGCTAGGAAACTCTTATCCTCATCAGAGGAATTCAGCACATTGATTATATGGCCTCTGGTTTCCTGTTTTATTCAGTGAATTTTGTCTGTTATTTACATTGATGCTCAGATTATCTCTGATTTGGCCAGTGGGAATACCTTCCCATTAGCTTCTGGTTTCTTTTAAGATATCCTTCTCATAATTTCCATTTGTCTGGTTGTTTATTTCTTTTTTTTTTTTTTGGTCTTTTTGCCTTTTCGTGGGCCTCTCTCGCGGCATATGGTGGTTCCCAGGCTAGGGGTCGAATCAGAGCTATAGCTGCCAGCCTATGCCAGAGCCACAGCAACACAGGATCCGAGCTGCGTCTGCGACCTACACCACAGCTCATGGCAACGCCGGATCGTTAACCCTCTGAGCAAGGGCAGGGATCGAACCCGCAACCTCATGGTTCCTAGTTGGATTCGTTAACCACTGCACCACGACGGGAACTCCTGGTTGTTTATTTCTTTGTATCTCCTATTCTCTGTGTTTTATCTCATTTCCTTGTTGGTGAATTAGATATACAAGCTGGTTAACACTATTTCTGTAATTAAGATGTTCTGAAAGAACACAGGGAATATATAATTTTAATGGAAAATCTTTTTGCCATCATCCTCTGTCATCTTTTTCCCTCTATTTTTGTTTAAAGATTAGGTCAAGGTCCTGGTATGATAAGATTGACAGAGTCTAATTTCCAGGTAAACAGCATTTGGTGTGTGTGTGTGTGTATATATATATATATATATATATATATATATATATATATAAAATATGACATTATAGATATAGTATCTGTTAGATTCAAATATCTTTTCCCTTTTTTAAATTAGGCTTTGTAATATGAGAGTTAGGATATTGACTCTAGAAATCAGACAAAACTGAGTTTTGAGTTGTGGCTCTATCACTTACTAGTGAATTGGGACAAGTTACCTCATCTTCCTGAGCCTCAATTTCCTTATCTTTAAATTATGTAATACTGGAGTTCCCATCGTGGCACAGTGGTTAATGAATCCGACTAGGAACCATAAGGTTGCGGGTTCGATCCCTGCCCTTGCTCAGTGGGTTAAGCATCCGGCGTTGCTGTGAGCTGTGATGTAGGTTGCAGATGCGGCTTGGATCCCACGTTGCTGTGGCTCTGGTGTAGGCCGGTGACTACAGCTCCGATTTGACCCCTAGCCTGGGAACCTCCATATGCCATGGGAAGCAGCCCTAGAAAAGGCAAAAAGACAAAAAAAAAAAAAAAAAAAAAAAAAAAAAGTAATACTATACAGCTGTTAAAGAGAAAAAAAGCAGAGCACTATATACTGGTGTGAGATGATATTGAAGATATATTAATCTATAGGCCTTAGCATGAAGAAATTCAGAAATTTAAAAGATGATACCTATTCTTAATGAGGGTATGAAAAAACATTGAGGGCATATTGGTATAGTCTGTTCAAGAGAAAATTGGCAGTTAATTTTAATTAAAACTTAAAATGTATAAACTTAGTTACATCTTTAAAAGTTTATACAGAAGATACATGCAAGTATAAAATGTTTTTGTGGAGTTCCCTTGTGGCACAGCCAGTTAAGGATCTGACTTTGTCCACTGAAGCAGCTTGGGTCACTGCTGTGGTAGCTGTGGCGCAGGTTCGACCCCTGGCGCAGAAGCTTTCACATGCTGTGGGTGTGGCCAAAAATAGTTTTCTTCATGCAAGAGGAATTTCATAATGAAGCTAATATGTGTTGAGCTTTTACTTTGTGAAGGTTTATTACCATACATTTTATAATAGGTATGTTGCTGGATGGATAGATAGATGCTATATTTATTCTTATTTTACAGGTAAAGAATCTGAGGCATAGGGAAAGTAAATAATTAGCTTAAACTCTTATGCTAATAAATGGTGGAGCTAAGATTTAAACCATGGAGGATGGACTTTACACGCTGTCATTTAGCTGTGCTGTGCAAATGTAGTTGCCAGTTTATGAAGAATTGGTTACATGTGTTGTTTTCTATACATATAGTTAATATTCTGCAGCCATTAATGAGAGAAAAGGGCACCCCTATCTATTGATGTAAAATGATGTTGAACATCTATTATTAAATGGAAAAAGCAGAGTACAATTTAATTTGGAATTCATGATCATTAAAAAAATATGCATGTTCTCATATGCCTCAAAGAGTATACAACAAACTGCAGTGGCTATATTTTGAGGGTGAGAAGAGGTGTATGTAAATCATTAGGTTTTTTAAAATTCACAATTTGCTTAAATTTGTATTAATCTTAGATTGAATAGTTAGAAGTAGTTAGAAATTAAAGGTAGATTTTTAAATTTAATATATCTTACTAATATACTCAAAGCTGTTTCCTTATAAATGTGCCGAATTTCATGTATTTTTGGCATTTATTTCTTTTTAGTGTAGACATTGTCTATGCCATAGTGCTACCTTCAGTGATTAGGTTATGAGTTTATTTAGGAAAGTGTGCTTAAGGAATACATTTTAAGGGGTTTATTGAAATAGAAAACAAAGGGGAATTTTGGTGATAGCATTTTTTAGGATGTTATTTGAAACTAGCATGTCTGGTATGCATTTAACGTATTGTCTGAAAGCAAGCAAACTTCTGATCCCCCCTCACCCCCTTTTTCTTAGCAAGAGACACCTTTTGAGAAACTGTTTTCATGCAGCTTTAGACCAGAGGAATATCTTGGAGAATTTCAAGGCATCCCTCTGATCATGGATTTATCTCTGGAATGCTGTGTCAGAAATCACAACTCTCCTCATATCTTAAGAATTATCAACTTCCAAGCAGTAGCTGGAAAGTTGAGAGTAACAGCTACACAGTAGAACCTTGCTGAACCCCTGCCAGGGGGTGGGCCCTTGTGGATGGCAAGGTGTTTGTGTTCATTCCCATGCCAGAATTCTTGCTCTTATCTAATTTGAAGATCCTCTCTGGTGATTAGTGGATGCCAAGGATTTATCTTGATAAAGTTCAAGGGCTTGTCTGGTTTTTCGACTAGATCCTTAGGGACTAAAGTACTAGGCTTAAAATGCCCTTTTCTTCTTTAGTGAAGTTTGTATGTTAAAAGAAAATAGCATTTACGTGAAAGTTTGTGATGTTTCAAACTGATGTAATTCCGAAATGGAACTTCTGAACCTTAGTGGTCTGGAGGACTTTGTTGCTTTCTGTCTGTTGTTACTAAATAAAATATCTTCAAAAAAGTGTCCCTAGTTCATGCAAGGAAAAAAAATGTCGACAGTGTTTACACTTTCTATTTATGGAGGCTTAGGAAAATTACTTCTTTCTCATCTTTAAAATGGGGATAAAAATGCATAGTACTTACCTCAACGGGCTGTTGTAAGTATAAATAATTTGTGGGTTGTTATAAATAACGTAATTCATATATGTCCTTAGCATAGTGCCTCACAAATACTAACTACTCATTAAAGTTGGTGAGTATAAAAGAAAAAAACAAAAGCCAAAATATGTGAGGTTTTTATTATTATTTTTTTAATAGTTGTGAGATTTTATACTTTATTATTTGATTTTTAACTGAAGGATTGGAAAGCAGCTTACATAACTAAAAGACATATCTGTCTTCCAGCTTTTTTAATGCCAAAATGTTTGAAGTGCGTTTTGTTAAAATTGGTTGCAGATAGTAAAAATTCATTATTTCTTAAATATTCACAAGGGTTTCAATTTATCTCTTTAGAAACTTAAGGGGTAGCATGAGAATGACTCCATTTTATTAAAACTGTAACATATGCTTTACTAGTTTAGATTTATACTTTCAGACATGATAGATAGGATAGCTGAAAGAGCCCCCTCTGTTTAAGATTTTAGACTTTTACACAGAAATTTTATAATTTATAAAGTAAAAACAGTTGGTAAAGGAAATGAAAATATCCTGAAATCTGCCTATGGTTTAATGTTCTTTTAAGAGAATCATTGTGACTGAATTTTGTTTGTTTTTACATGGCCCAAAGCTAAAGCATTATTATGTTACTTTCTCAGAGATAATTTGAATCAGTCAGTGAAGTTGGAAATTGTATGTATTAAGTACTTAGCTGGTGTAAAGAATGCAATTTATTCCATTTGTGAGCAGATGTAGTTTATGTTTTAGTAGTAGTATATATATAATTTTATATCTTGGAAATATTTTATTACCATTTTTTATAGATGAGTATAGTATAGAATTATTTTTAAATGTTAATGATGTGGTAATGGTTGCACAACTCTGCGAACATTCTAAAAACCACTTAATCATGCATTTTAAAAGAATAAATGATATAGATATGAGTTATATCTCAATAAAACTTAAAGGTGAGTATGAGGAAAGAGTTCAAATTAGAGGCTCTTATTTAGATAAACTTGGACTTGTGGGGCACTTTTGCTGTTTACCTTGGCATATTGCTTTACCTTTCTCAGCTTTATTAATTTTTAAAATGGAAGTAATATGCATGTTAGGATTGTTTTGTAAATCGAGGAATAATTCTTGGCATAGTCTCATTGCTTAATCATAGGCACCGTTAATAATATGTAAGTTTAGATAACAGGATCATACAGGACCTCAAAGAATAGTGTGTTGGGAATTTTGACTTGGCAGTCTGAGGAGGCTTACCTTTGAGCAAGGTTTTGAAAGGTGAGAAGAAAGTTTGCTGGCAAGAAGGACTAAGGGGAAGGCATCTTGGTAGAGAAACAGCACATACAAAGGATTGGAGTTGTGAGATGATGTACATGTTCAGCTCAAGAACCACAAGAGACGATTGCAGAAATGTGTCAGGAACACTAGTTCCATGTAAATTCATGTAGGAAGTCACACTTCAGAGGTGTTAGGAATGAGGATGTGTGAAAGATCTTGGACAATAAATACAGCTTCTATTCATGATTGAAAACATTATTAATGGCAATTGTTAGAAATGAGGTCAGGTTCTTTTGTTGTCTTTTATTAACTGTGCCATCTTGCACAAATAGAGATTGCACACAATTATGGGACATCTTGGGTAAATTTTTTGTTGTTACCAATTTTCCAACATTTTATTATGAAAATGTTCAAACATTTAGAGAAGTTGAAAGATTGGTTCGGTGAACACCCAGAGACTTATCATTGTGATTCTGCAATTAGCCTTTAACTGTTTGCTTCTTTGTGCAATTCTCCATCTTGCCATCTCTGTCCATCAGTCAGTCTTATTTTTTGTCATGCATTTTGAAGTTGCAGACATCAGATCACTTTACTCTTAAACATTTCAGCATGCAGATCTCTAACCAGAGATCAATACAGTTTTTAAGGTTAAATGTACATATATTGAAAGGCACAAATCTTAAGGAAATACAAAGTTTGCATTCTTCTGTGTGAGGCTTCCTTCACACAACAGTGCTTTTAAGATTCATCCATGTTATGTTTATCAGTAGTTTCTTTTTATTGCTGTTATTCCATTGTATAAGCACACCAGCATATTTTTATTTATTTTTCTGCTTAAAGGATTCTGGGCTATTTTTTTTTTTTTGAGTTTGATAAATAAAGCCTTTCTTTATGTTATTATACCTATTTTTTTGTGACCTTAAGCTATCTCGAGGAAATATTTAAGAGTGCGATTGTGGGTACATAGGTTAGGCTTTATGTCTTAAATTTCAAATATAAAAAAAGCAATTAAACTTTTAAAATATTAATTTCTATTGTTCCTATCAGTACTTGCCTATTGTATGAGTTGACTAGATCTTGCTAGTTCTTTTGTGAACAAATGTGAAAGTAAATTCTCCATATTTTTCTCCCTCCTTCCCCGCAGAATAGGTTGCTAGGAAGTAAGTAGCTAGGGGTTTTCTTGAATAAAAGCCTTTTAAATTTTGACCTAGAGTAGGAATTATATAAATTACATTTGTATTGTTTTCTGAATGTACCACCAACGTATGTGTACATACACACACGTGTGTGCACGCACGCGTGCTCTCACGTACACACACACACACACACACACACACACACACACACACACACACACACACGGGGTCATATCTACTCACCCTAAAGTCAATAGTCTTCATCTGATATAAGCTCCCGTGATTTAAGCACATGGTTTTGGATTGAGGGCTCAGGTGGCTGTTGCTTCTATTTTTTAGTATATAGTTAACATTGGCAGTCACCCTTATAATGATGTGACACCAGCTACCCAAGTACATTGAATAAGCCATGCCTAGCACAAGAGAACTTGATTTAATTGGCAACAGTGTTCTCTGTCACATGACAGGCACTGAAGTAAAACAGAACCTATTTTACTTTGTATTATCTCTTGTGGATGTAACCACAAAAACAAAATATGTTTAAAGTACTGGAATTATATAATTTCCACTTTTGAATACATTCATTGGTGTCAAGTATCTAAGTAACTTTATTTAGAAACTGAATACTTTAAAGGCGTTAAGGGAATACTTGAAGCTTGCAGTTACAATATTGTCAACAAAAGATGTGATTAAATAAATTGAATGTTGAAGACTTAAGGCTTATGGTTAACACCAGGTAATTAAAAGTAAGCACTGCTGTGGGAGTGCATTATATATCAGCTGTCCTCTTTACCTCATTAACTGGGTTTTTGCATGTTTATAGAGCTAACTTCAATTAAAAATGCCTTTTAAGTTATGCCTAATAAGATCTTTTAGTTACTATTTTGGTATAAAGTATTACGCTTTAATTGAAATTGGTATACATAAATAACTGTTTGAATAATACCTAGAGATGAACAAATTTGATTATTGGATATTTTTATGTCTGGATTTTATGCTTATGCATTGTTTTTTTTTCTATGTAATATTATCCAAAGAAAGTCTTTGAGGGTTAGAAAGTAAAGCTTTAGTTGTATACATGTTAACAAAATTCCTAATATCTGCATTTCTTACCTTATAAGATATCTAAGATTTTATCATTTCAACTTAGCGATGCCTTAAAGTCCTTGTAGAAACGTGTTGAGTTTTCTGCTTCACTTCTGAGGTTAAGAAAAAGTTAATTACTTTTCCACTTGAATGCCACATTTCTTTTTTACATATTCTACCTTTGATTATATTTTGTTTAAGTTGGATAATAAAAGATGATCCTAAATTTAAAAATATAATAAATATAGGTTTACATGTTGAAATGGACTATTATATTTTCATAGAATATTGTCTCCATTCTAAAAAAAAGAAGTATAAATAAATGTAAATACATTTGAAGAGATTTCTTTTCTTTCTTTCTTTTTTTTTTTTTTGTCTTTTTGTCTTTTTTAGGGCCACACCAGCGGCATATGGAGGTTCCCAGGCTAGAGGTCGAATCAGATCTGTAGCCTCCGGCCTACGCCAGAACCACAGCAACTCGGGATCTGAGCCACGTCTGCGACCTACACCACAGCTCATGGCAATGTCAGATCCGTAACCCACTGAGTGAGGCCAGGGAATGAACCCACGTCCTCGTGGATGCTAGTTGGGTTCATTAATCACTGAGCCACTACGGAAACTCCCCTGAAGAGATTTCTTATTGAAAGTATATTCTAAATTGTACATCAAAATAGATAAGAGAAAAAAGTTGGTTTCCTATTTTCAATTTTGAAATTGATGTGATTTTCTATATTTTTTAAAATGTATTTACTTTCTTTATTACAGAAGCGTCATCATTGCAACAAAAAAATCAACCGTCTTACCTTCCACGCTTACTACAAGTATACCTACCAATGCTGTCAGTGTGGTTTCTTCAGTAGATTCAGCCCAAGCCTCAGATGCGGGGCGAGAATCACCTGGTGAGTTTGTCGTCAGTGATATCATTAAAAAAGCTTTTCCATCCCATTTAAGGAAAACTTAGGGGTTTTGATAAAATTAAGAAGTTTTGTTAGGCATGTTATAAATTATTCTGCTTTTGTATTATGTTGTTGATTATTTAATACTTTTCTGAATAAATTTGAGTAGTATGAAATAGGTTAAATCAAGGATTTTAGTATTTTCTCCACTTAACTGTGATAATATATGACATATGAGATTCTTCTGGTTGGGTGGATGAATGAATGGCATGTTAATTAAAATTCTCTTTTCCTTTACCTGCACTTGAGAAGATGTGCATAGGTAGTGGGTTTACATGAGAAAATTTTGGTGACATTTGATCTCTTAATTTGGTTATCCATTGCCCAAAATTTATAGAGTATTCAGTAACTGGCTTTCTCTTGCATAGTGTCTGAGTTAGAGACTTGGGAAGGGAAGGCTGTGCCGATGTCTGTCATCATGCTGGCATTAGTCTTAACATTCATTAACTTCTACTGCAGTTTGATTTTTGTAAACAAATCAAATGTTTTTGGGTGCAAGGTCCTAAAGCCCTAGATGTTACTTGGAAGTTTAGTGATAATACCAGGTAAACTTGAAAACTGTGTCATATTAAAATGACAAAGGGGATATGACTTTAGGCAAGTGGTATTTTTCTAAGTGTTGTGCTATTTCATTAAAAAAAATTAACATGGTATTTTTCTGTGTGCGTTATTTCATTAAAAAATTAACAATTAAAAAAAAATTACCCCCCCCCAAGGATTCATTCATTCTTTTTACTCTGGAATGAGATTAATGAAAAATAAAAGGAATCTTGAAGGAGTGATTAGGTGGATTATATTACGATCAGAAATGTTTTTCCTTTGTCTTTTGGCACATCTCTGGCCCCCTGTCCATGGTTCTGCTTTTATTTCCTACGCTAATGTATCTGAGTTTTGCTTCTAACCTGATGTTTCCACTAGCCAGTTGTCAGAGACATTTAATTTTTCCTTTCCCTGTATATCATGTGTTCCCAAAACAAAGACTCTTAATTATCTCTTTTGTCCTCCCTATTTTTTTATTCTGTACTTGCATTAATGAAAACTTTTTTTCAAAGTTTTAAATGTGATTAGTTCTCTACAAATCGCTTAGTGTTAAATGATAAAAACACAGTAGGTTAAGTTAAAAAAAAAAGGCAATACTTTATGTACCGTGTAATCATAACTATGTGAAGTGTGTGTATCCTTTCATACATGGAAAAGTCTAGGAAATGTACGCTGAAGTTACTTGTTTATTTCCATGAGGTTAAATTACTAGAAACTTTTGCTTTAAAAATTTTTAATTTTAGTTTATTTTTCAGAAAATTTTCTGTACTCTTGTATTTTTTTTTCTTTTTTGGCTGCCCCATGGCATATGGAATGCCCAGGCCAGGGATCAGATCCAAGCCATAGTTGCAACCTACACCACAGCTGTGGGAATGCCAAATCCTTAACCCACCTTAATGATGATTCTGGGCCAGGGATTGAACCTGTATCCCAGTGCTCCAGAGACACCACCCATCTCCTTGCACCACAGTGGTAATTCCTCGTATTATTTTAATCCTAGAAAAAAATAGTTGTTGAAGAAAAATTTCTGCAGAGAAACCAAAAGCTGCTGTGATAGTAGATAGTTTTGTACTACCGTGGTTTTTATTTTATTAAAGCATTTTTTTTAAATTAAAAGACCTTATTTTTTAAATCAGTTTTAGGTTATGGAAAAATTCAGTGAGAAGTAGAGAGTTCTCATATACCCTCTCAACCTCACTCCTTCTGCATTCCTCTGGTATTAGCATCTTGCAATAGTGTGGTATATTTGTTACATATTTTTCTTCATTCATTCTCTTGGTGAGAAAGTATAAAGGAGAACAAGTGCAGAACTCTAGCAGATTTTCCTTCTTCCTTATTGTTCATTGTACTCTTGATGCTTTTTTTTCTTTTTTCTTTTTTCTTTTTTCTTTACTTTGGAGAAGAGGCAATTTGGTAATCTTACTTTGGGCTTCTTCTAGAAATTTCTGTTCTTCCACTCCCATCCAAAGCCCTTACAAAAGGAAATTCACCATGATTTTTCTAGACTAGCCCCTGTTTGGAAAAATACAGAAGTTACTAATATTTTTTAATTCAGTGATAGTGAATTCCTAATAACTTCCCAGAACATATATAGTAAATTCAGAGGTTCATAATATACGGAGTAAAGTATTATTGAAATAAGTTTTGAATACACTGCCCTTTAATTTCAGTTTATGGGACAAAGTAAATAGAATCCTCTGATTGCTTTTAAATATATTTTTCAAAATTTATACAGCCTTCAGAAGGGATAAGAAACCTAAAGGCTAACATATAGGCAATATTTGATATAAAACAGGATAATAAATTTCTTTCTGAAGCTATTGTATATTTTTCAGTAAATCCATTATAGCATAAAATACTCACCCTGAGAAACCATATGCAGAATTACAAAATAATTTGCTATTTTGAGGACTATTGTATTTATTGGTAAACCCCCACAGACCATGACTCCAGCCCATAATGTACCTTTTTCCTCCCTCTTATTTAAATTTTGTATAATTTGTGATGGTAATGTTTCTCAAGTAGTTCCCAGTTTTTTGCGTTTTGAGCTAGTATTTTTAGTTCTTTTCCTCTCTAGTTCCCTTTATTTAAAAAAAAAATTCATTCCTTTTTAGGTCATTCGAAGTTGGCTTAGTGATGATGATCTTTCTTTTTGTCACTTGTTTTGATTCCCATTCCTGACTTTTCCTTTCCTCTTCCTCTGTCACTGTGCTACTGTTGTCTCTGTTTTAGTTTATTAGTTTCATTCCATTCCATTGATTGCTGCCATGAGCATTACTGCCTTGTTAAGAAATCTCACCCAATTGAGTGTTTTTGGTCATCTGATTTCTTATCTTCTGCAGCCCCATTTTTCATGCTTTTGCCTACCATGCTTGCCTTTGTAGTCTGTTCTCTTTTCACCTGGAATCCAAACCCCACAATGTGTGTGTGTGTGTTTGTGTGTGTGTGTGTTTTGTCCATGCTCATGGCATACAGAAGTTCCAGGGCCAGGGATCAAACTCGGGCCACAGCAGTGACGACATCAGATCCTTAACCTGCTGTGTGGCCAGAGAACTCCAACCATCAATTTTTGTAACTGATTTTTGTTTTCTTTTTGATAGATGTCTAAATTTAAATTATTTGATATTAAAAAAAAAGTCTGTATACAGTATGTTGAAGCTTATTTTCCTTCTTCTGGTTCAAGCAGGATTTGGGAAAAATGATTTATGAATGAATTGTTATTGTAATTACATGCTAAGGTGGCCAGTTTATTCTTGCAGATCTGTGTAAGTTAGGGGTTAGTCTTGGTTTGATCTTGGAATTTTTTTTTTTTAATGAAAGTACAGTTAATATCCATCCATGTGGACCATAAGCCTTTGTGCCTTGGGATGAATTCAGTTCTGAATTTTATACTAAGTCAGCAACAAAAAGTGAACTGTTTGTATTCAGTACCAGATGACTCCTTATTTAAAAATATACTTGTTAGTACACATTATATTAACAAAAATGAGAATTTCCTTGGAAGATACCATGTGAATAAAAAACATAAAATATGAGTTTTGTAGCAAAAACATTTAAACTATTTGGAAGTTTTGATATAAAAATGAGATTTCTATGTCTTATATGTGGCACAATTAAAGAGAAACTGAGACTGGATCCCAGAAAAAGAATTAGAGCTTGTCAGCTTACGGGAGGTCAAAGATTCTTTTGTCAAAACAGTAACAACCAAGTCATTTTATAGTTTTGTGAAAAAATAAAGGATTTGTATATGCATTTTAAAACTGTATATTATTAAAACTGTGGTTAAAAAAAACTATGGTCAGTAGACAGATTTTAACTATCATACAAAGGAATAATGTTTCTTTGCTTCTGTAGCATTTTATTAGCAAAAAAGGATAGTCTTATAATAATGGCACATCTTTCATAATAAGTGATAAAAGATTCATCACAGAACAGTATGTATATTTATAAAGAAAACTAAAAGAGAAAAGAGAGTTTTTAGTAAACATATTAAAATATAAATTTTAACGTTACTCATCAGTAGAGGTTTAATTGCCCAGAGTATGATATGTTTTATGATGCTATTACTCTTTTTTCAAATATGTTGGGGTGTTTTTCAAATATGTTTGATTACAAAGGATAAGTGATTAAAATCAAGCTAACCCAAGACTATTCTTAAGTAAATTTATGTGCTGGGTGTTTGCTAATTTGCAGAATTTAATAATTATGCTGCTTACTAGAATATTAGGCTTTCTGTTTATCAGAGCTATTCATACTATAAATTAGTGTGTTTGTTTTTCATATCAAAGGAAAATATTTGATTCTTTGTTTTATATAATATTTGACCCAGGAGGCTTATCTTTACTTATTCAATATACATTTCTTTTATTTAACGAAGAGTTTTAACTAGGCATATAGATTGTCCCTGCCTGACCTAGTCTGGAATGGGTGGGGAGGGAGAGAGAGGGCAATTGAGCAATACAGTATTTAGGGACTAAATATTGGCATTTGTTTTAATGATACTTTATTGCAAAGGACATTATTTATTTAAACCCTTAGGGACCTTGAATAAACAATTGGCTATTCCCTGAATAGATGCTAGACAGATGATCTATTTACACTTTCCTTTTTGTTCTTTTGAATGTCTGGAAAACTGTCAGTTTGAAGGAGCCAGTTTATCAGTGCAAGGATAAGGAAAAGATAAGTTAGTATCATTCCACATGTTGGAAGTGGCTTCCAACTTTGCATATGAGTGGTCACTTGTTGAAAATATTGAATGTAAAATTAGTTAAAAATAAATTTATCATAAATTTGTTTTTTTTTAAATCTGAGTTGAAAAATGCAGAATATATTTGGAAGTTACATTTTTCTTTCTTGTAGGAATGAAGGACAACCTGGTGTGAAATTACTGATATGTTTAGTTTATTTTTTCATGACTCTTTTTCTCCCCTTAAAACAATAGCTAGTTGCTTCACTTTGTTGGTAAAGTGTCTTCTTGTGATTTCTAACAAACAAACAACAACAAAAACCCTTTCTGCTATAGTCTTTTTTAGGTGAAAATGGGCATTACTTCTAGGGTAGTGTCAGGAAAGCATTTTTGTTGTAGTTTTATTATTGAGAGCCACGCATGCTCCTTGTCTTTTTCAAACTTTTGATACATATATTTTACTTCATTAAAATTAGAGTCAGTTTGCACAGTAAAAGATAATTTTGTTTCAAACTACTGTCTAAAGCCTTATATAAACATTTTCTTCAGATTTATTACTTCTTTCTTTTCAAGTAGGTAGGACCTTATGTGTTCCTTTCTGTCAACTTTAGAAAAGCTCAAGAAAAACTACCAATTAGTCCTTTTAGAGAAAATGTCTGATATACTCTAAATAAAGATGGTCTTTAAAAATTACCACCAAAAAAGAAAATAAAGCTAAGAAATATTTCATTAACCACTGGTAATAGAAATCAGTGGGCAGCCATGCTTCAGTGATCTTATTACAGTTAAGAATTTAGAAAATTGCAAGTGTCATTAACTGAGTGTAATAATGCTATTTGGTCTCAACCTCACTGAATGTTGTGCAGGAATAGAAGGATTGGATCTGGAAATGCCAGATCCTGAAGAGTGAAAAAATTTGTGATTTCGCCATGTCTTGCCCTCTGTTTTGAAATTGCATTGTGAAAAATGCAAAAATGGAAACCTTTTTATTGTGAAATGAAATTGATATGTGTACTTTTAAAAATTGTCAGTATGAAAAACATGTATAGTCAACTTCATTTTAAAATTAATCTTTATGGGTTAGGCAAGATTCCATTCAGTTAGAGTTTTTATGTTCCGTTAGCTCTTGCTTGGGCAGGATGGTGAGGATGGGGGGAAGTTCAGCAAGAGACAATAATCCCAGTTTTAAAAAAAGTCAAGTGTAACTATCAGTGGAAAGGGAAGGAAATGTGTTTGTGGAAAAGAGAGATTCATCTTGCTGTAGGAATGTGCCCACTCTAAGAAGCAGGTTTGGTAATTACCCAGAGGTTAACCATGGAAGAAGATTGCTGCAGTGCTCTCTCTCCCAAGGAGCCTGTAGGGGATCAAGTAGTCCAGATTTCCAGATCCTTCTGTTTGGCTGAGACCTGTAATCAGTCCTGCTGATTATTGATCAAATTCTGCCTAAAGACCAGGCATGGTCCAGGGAATATCAAAGTCGTCCCAGATCTTTGCTGTTTCTTACTGAGTTAAAGCTACAAAACCCCTGATTAGAGACTCGCTTTGTTGATCCATACCCAGAATTAACTTTGCCTTAGTTAAAAGAGCAAGTTGAATAAAAGTGCCCAGATGAAATTAAAATGAGCCTGAGGAAATTGTGGGAGTGGTGTGAGGCAGCGACAGGCTGTAGAGGGCAGTGGCTAGATTTACCAAATTGTTCGGTAAATACTAGATTGTATTATTTTATACTAATCTGATAAATGAAACTGTTGGAAATTCACTTCTTGTAACAGTTAAGTCTGGGATTGGTTTCTAGAGTTTTTGGAGAAATTTACCTTTAGTTTCTTTCTTAAGTTTTTATGGTAAATTTTTAAAAAGGTACTGTATATTAAGCGTCGTCTCATTTAAGTTACATGTTTTTAATGTTACATGAAAAATTGTTGAAGAATTCCGGTGTGTTTTCAGCCAGAGGTACAGGCTAACTGGAAATATAACTTTAAAATATTTTAAAAAGCAATCATAGAGGGGAAGAGTAGGGAGGGTAGCTATTATTATTCATTAGGTGTTTACTCTGGTGCATGCTCTAAGTACTTCAATCCTCAAATAATACTTTGAAGTAGGTATCACTGCTAATTTTATCATGGGAAGACAGAGAGCTTAAGTAACTTTGCCCAAGGTCACACAGCTGGTAAGTGGCAGAGCCCTTACTGATTTCCCAAAACATTTTATTTATTTATTTATTTATTTTTTTGTCTTTTTGCCTTTTCTAGGGCCGCTCCTGCTCCCATGGCATATGGAGATTCCCAGGCTAGGGGTCTAATCAGAGCTGCAGCCGCCAGCCTACGCACACACACACAGCCAGAGCAACGCGGGATCCGAGCCGCGTCTGCAACCTACACCACAGCTCACGGCAACGCTGGATCCTTAACCCACTGAGCAAGGCCAGGGATCGAACCCACAACCTCATGGTTCCTAGTTGGATTCGTTAACCACTTCGCCACAACGGGAACTCCCCTGAAAACATTTTAATCATATAAACCCTTAAGGGTAGTTGTTATAAAAAAACAAAACAACAAAACAAAACTGGCCTGATAGGATTCTGTTTAAAAATGGTTTGGTTGTGTGGATGGCTTATGAGGAAGTGTTTTCTGCTAGTGTAGAACACCTTTTCTGGCAAAAAAAAATGGTGATGGAAATTAAGTGAGAGTTTGATGGTTAAGGTGTAGCTTGAGATGTTAGTAAGGTTTTCTTGGATGTGGAAGAGAAAGGCTCTGGTCTTGGCTGACCTGGTGTTTCTTTTTGAAAGCAGGAAGAGAAATAGGTTTCAGGTTGAGATGAGTGGAAGAACTTTTTATATTTATTATGGGAATTTAATAGGTACTATATAAACAGAGGCTATGCTGAAAATGGCTAGCATGAATCACACATGTATAGTAGAATCACTTGGAAGCACTCTAGACTTTTTTCTGTAGTGCCTTTGCATAAATGTGGGAAAGTAACATTGGAGAATCTAGGCGCTTTATGTTTTTTAATTTAAATCTAACAGCTCTGTTGAAATGTCAGTGGTCTTCCTATTTTCTGTATCACACTGGTATAGATGGTTTAAATGAAGGATTATAGAATTTTCTATGGCAAAAAATCACTACAAACTTAGAAAGAATTTATAATGAATGACAAAAGCTAAATGTCATTAATTATCTATAATGAATAATTGCAGATGATAAAGAGTCCAATAACAATACTCAAAAGGTCAGAGCAGTCATTTATGTTTCCTGTTTTGTTTTATTTCCAGTAAATTGGGAAAATATATTCAATTTTACCAGTAATCAAAACATGTAGATTGTTTTTTCTTTCCTCAGGGCAATTTAGCAATATGTGTCAGCATTTTAAGTGTGCATCTATTGACTATAAGGAAGTTTCTTCAAGGATATAAGGGAATGCATATAGATTTATAAACATATACAAAACATTGTTTTTTTTATTTTAAATGATTTTTGTTTTTCCCATTATAGCTGGTTTACAATGTTCTGTCAATTTTCTACTGTACAGCGAAATGACCCAGTTATACATACATATATATATATACATTCTTTTTCTCACATTATCCTCCATCATGCTTCATAAGTGACTAGGTACGGTTTTCGGTGCTATACAGAAGGATCTCAAAGCTTATCCATTCCAAAGACAATAGTTTGCATCTATTAAGCCCAAATTCATTGTAAAAAAAATTGGAAGCAACTTAAATGACTATCCCTGAATTTGGTTTGGTCTGATATTTCCTCATGATTGGAAGCAGGTTATATTTCTTTGCTAGGAATATTATGGAACAGACAGAGAAGGAAAGAAGCTCACCAATCACATGATACCCAATTTTAATTTGTTCAAATGCTGATGTGACCACTTTCATCATTTGATTGAAGTATAACTGCCAAATTTATTTGTGAAGTTATTAATTCATACGTGTTTTGTGAAGAGGTACTTTTAAATTATTTAACTATCCTCTTCCCTAGAGTGTTAATTTATCCTATCTGTTTGGCCTCATGGTTTCCTATTTTATTGAATATATTATAATCAGTTACTGTCATTAATTTTGATGCTCAAATTGTCTCCATTTTGGTCCGTGGGAGTCCCTTCAAGTGGGCTTCTCTGCCATTGTAATGTACCCTGTCATTCCTTGGACATTTCCTCACTTTCTAAAAAACAAAACTAGATGTTTCAAGCTCCTTTTGTACTTTTCTTCCTCAGATATTGAACCAGCTTATTTATTTAGTGGAGAATAGTATTTAGAAGCTAAGATTTGGACATTAGGTTTTAGAGTATTGCTGCCCACAGGTCCTCGAGACCTAGGGACTACACGTATGTGTGGGTTTGGTACCAGACTACCACAGTAAAGTGAGTCACATGAATTTTTTGGTTTTCCAGTGGATATAAAAGTTGTTTACACTGTACTGTAGACTGTTAAGTGTACAAAGCATGATGTCTAAAAATATCTTGTACATATCCTAATTAAAAATACCTTATTACTAAAAAAATGCTAGTGATCATCTGAGCCTTCAGGGAGTCACAATGTTTTTGCTATAGTAACATCAAAGATCACTGGTCACAGATCACCATAACAAGTATAATAATGAAAATGTTTGAAATATTGTGAGAATCACCAAAATGTGATGCAGAGACATGAAGTGAGCAAAGGCTGTTGGAAAAGTTCTCCTGATAGCAGGGTTGCCACAGATCTTCAATTTGGAAAAAGCACAGTTTGTAAAAAGCCGCAATTATTATGTTTCACTTTATTGCACTTTGCAGATAGGGAATTTTATTTTAACAAATTGAAGGTTTGTGGCAAGCCTCTGTTGTCAGATGGTGGTTAGCATTGTTTAGTAATAAAGTATTCTTAAATGAAGGTATATACATTTTTTGACATAATACTGTTGCACAATTTATAGACTATACAATAATGTAGCATAAATTTTGTATACACTGGGAAACCAAAACATTGATGTGCCTTGCTTTTTTGTAATATTTGCTTTATTGCCATGGTCTGCAACCAAACCCCAAATATCTCTGAGGTGTGCCTGTACTCAGACAATAAGTTTAGATTATTCAACCGTTTTCCTCTAGTTTATGTGATGATGAGGTTATAGATTGGCAAAATAAAAATTTCAAAGAGCTACATAATTCCTCCTTCTTTAGTCATTTACCAAATTTCAGATCTGATTCTGTTGTTTTCTTGGCTTTATGCACTGTATTTTTTCACAATTAGTTCTTAACTTCTGGTTGACTACAGTTGTTAAGATGCTTTTGTAAAATGCATTGATTTGAGGATGTTACCATGTGGAGAAAAGGTGCATCATACCACGATGAAATAGGTTGTCATGGGCGTTAATTCTTACTTAAAGATTTCTTTCCTTCTTGTTTTTTTTTTTTTTCCTTTCTTTTTTTTTTTTTTTTTTTTTTTTGCCACACCCTTGGTGTGTGTAAGTTCCCAGGGCAGGGATGAAACCCTTGCCAAAGCAGTAACCTGAGCCACTGCAGTGACAGTGCTGGATACTTAATTGCACCACAAGGGAACTCCAGAGATTTCTTAAATTCTGGTTATTTATTTATTTATTTGTCTTTTGTCTTTTTAGGGCCGCACCTGCAGCATATGGAGGTTCCCAGGTTAGGGGTCTAATTGAAGCTGTTGCCGCTGGCCTACACCAGAGCCACAGCATTGCCAAATCCGAGCTGCATCTCTGACCTACACCACAGCTCACGGCAACGCTGGATCCTTAACCCACTGAGCGAGCCCTGGGAACGAACCTGCAACCTCATGGTTCCTAGTCAGATTTGTTTCCATTGTGCCTTGATGGGAAGTCCAAATTCTGGCTATTTGAAATAAGTCCATGATGGCTCTCTTTCTCTGCCTGACTTCGTCTAAAGTCTCTGTCAGTGTCCTCCAACCAAAGCTCCAGCAATAAACCTTTGGTCGAATACATTACTTAAGTGAGAGAGAATTCATGCAATGAGGAAACTTTGGGGACCTCAGGAATACAGCGTTAGAAACAACATAGGATTTTCGCTTGTATTAGGTGATTTTGAGGAGAGATTAAGGAAGTGGGCCTTTCTTCTGAATGGGATGCCCTCAGGAATCATGGATAATTCTATGATTAGATATCCTAATAAATCTTCTCTAGAAACATGGAAGACTTGATTGACCCTAACGCTGTAATTTGCAATGAAACAGAAGTCGTTCATGTTAGGATTTGGAATGTTTGACCATCTTTGTTATTTGGCCAGAGCTCATGTTTTGTCTCTTGGGACATGATTACAGAGTGGCAGTATTTTATGTTGATTCATCATGGTCCAGGCATAGTTTTATCTGATGCTGATGTTTAAATGAAATTGTTGATATTTGATAAGAGAACACCAGGTCCTGGCTATGGGTTCTGAGCCAGCTCATCACAACACCAGGACATGGTCGATGTTACAGGGCCAGCTCCCCGATGTCAGAGAGGCTGCTTTTCTATTTTCTCATCTGTTTCTACCATCTGTCTTTCTGCATCCTTAGATGAACATTTCTTCTTCTCTTTCTCTTTTATCTATCTTTCTGTCCACATCACTTTGTCTCTTTTAGGTGTTTCCAGCATACACTTGCCTATGGTTTTAAGAATAGATCAAAAGCATCAGAGGTCTGATGGTGCACCCTGATAGATTCCAGGATCCTTTGAGCCCCTCTTCCCTCCTTTATAAGCTTTGCTTATTCTTTGTTTCTTTTGCTTAAATGTGTTTGCTGCCTTTCTTGGTCTTTCCCTCTCTAGTTGTGATGGGGTTTCAGTCTGCCCTAATACTGATTTGGTGCCCTTTTAGGACACTGCTTTTAGAAACTGAAACTTTACTTCCTGGTTTGCAGCTGCAAAGATGTGCTCATCTCCTGTACCTGTGCTTTCCAGGTTTTTAGGATACCATTCCAGTTGGATTCTAGTGATTTCTTATGGTCCCCATTTCATACAGGGGCAGTTGATAAACTGTGTGTGTGAGTCTATTCTTTTCTTCCTTCTCCCTAATTTTGGCCTTAGAAAGAAAATGGCTCTTCTCTTTCTTCAGGTCCTAATTGTAGCTTAAATTGAATGCTTTTCTATGCCATATATCCTGATTCTGAATGGGAGCTTTATTTTCCCCTGACTTTTGTGAGCTTGTTAGACCTCTTCAAGCCCCAGTAAATTATTCTCCAAGTTAGTCTCCTAGACTTTTTCAAGATTTTTCACAATGTGTGTAGTTTCTGTACCTGTCCATTCTTTGTATCAGAGTTAATTTTCTGGTGATTATTTTTCTCTTACCAAGTAAAATTTATAAGCATATTTATTTGTTGAAAACATAAAGAAGATAGCTCTTGCATAGGACCAGATAGTTTGAACATTTTGTACTACAACAAGGTCAGTTGGCCATTCAACAGTGTAGATATATAAGAGTATTTAAGGGTGTCTGGGAGAGTTCATCAGACAGTAAAATCAGATCACATGGTGGAAATTAAAATTATTTTACATAGTAATTTGAACACAGATAGGGACATAAAATTGTAGGAAATCAAGACGGGTGTATATACCAGGTTGGGAGATTGACTTACTAAAATATGAGATGAGAATGATTAAGGGAACGATTCCTGCAGTTAACGAAAATCAAGGACCTTCTAATTGTGCTAGTTTGTCTAGGTGCTAGATAGATGAAAAAGATGACATCTCTGTTTTCAAAAAGATTAGTAGACCAGGGGAAAGGACATATAAAAAAGCAATTGAGACACAACGTGACAAATGTAGTAATAGGTTATATACTAACTACAGTGAAGACACAAATGAGGGAGTATATGTTCTGCTTGAATCATTTCAGGATTTCTCAGGTGGCCATTGCATAGTGTTTGCTGGACTAGACTCACAGGCATTCATAGTAGAGCAGAAGTTATTTGGTGACTGAATAAGGACAGTTTTCATGGTAAAGAGGTGTGCCTTTATTAAGCTAAATTTGGAATTAACGTTTTGCTTCCATTAAAAATAGTTTCTGGCAGTTCCCATGGTGGCGCAGTGGAAGCAAATCCAGCTAGTATCCATGAGGATGAGGGTTTAATCCCTCACCTCACTCAGTGGCTTAAGGATCTGGTGTTGCTGTGAGCTGTGGTATAAGTTGCAGACATGGCTTGGATCCTGCATGGCTGTGGTGTAGGCTGGCAGCTGCAGCTCTGATTCAACCTCTAGCCTAGGAACTTCCATATGCTACGGGTGCAGCCCTAAAAAGCAAAAAAAAAAAAAAAAAGTTTCTACTTGTAAATTCTATATTGCCACTTGGTGTTGAATGGGAGGAATCATGGCCCCAGTTCAGTGAGTCAGAATTTACTTTTCTGGAGTTCCTTTCATGGCTCAGTGGTAATGAACCCGACTAGGATACATGAGGATTCGGGTTTGATTCCTGGTCTTGCTCAGTGGGTTAAAGGATCCGGCGTTGCTGTGAGCTACAGTGTAGGTCGCAGACATGGCTCGGGTCTGGCATTGCTGTGGCTGTGGTATAAGCCAGCAGCAATTTGCTCCAATTTGACCCCAAGCCTGGGAACTTCCAGAGCAAAAAAAAGAAAAAAAAGGAATTTACTTTTTTATTGCATCTTCAACTGATGGATGGAAGGATTGCTTGGTGTGATAATTGGGATTTATATGTTAAATGATTTATATGTTAAATGATTCAAGAAAAACCTTATTAATTGGTAGATTTTAATGTTATCCGAATTATAATAGGCATGTATAAGTGCACCATTGTATTTTTTGTGATTTTTGTATTAAGATATCTTTTTGTTTGAATTCTTATAACTAAAAATAGAAAATTCCTTAAATGGTTATTTTCCTTTTATAGGTGGTAGATCATCTAGTGCAAAATTACCTGCGGTTCCAGCAGTTGGTTCAGTTCCACAAGACCAAGTTTCCAATATGAGGTATTCAAGCTGCTAACTTGAATATTTGAGATTTACTCCTTTTGATGACTCTTAAAACTGTCTAGCTGCAACTTTTAAAAAAGTTTACTTTGTTTCTTTTTAAAAAAACTTCCATGACATTTAGAGTCTTTGGGATATTTTAGAAGTTCCTTCTTAAAGATTATGAGATGTAAAAGCTTCAAGAGAAGTAGCTGTGATTAATAAATGCTGCATGCATAGCAAATATTTAATTTAATAGTTAATTAGCTGTTTATGGTTTATGTTTCATATGATTGCAGATTGAATATTTGGAATTTGTTGTTCATCTTTCCTAGAAGTGCTAAAATATGAAGTTTAGCCAATCAACCAAAGCCGTATTTATTCTGAATTATAGATAGATTTTTTTTTTCTGTCATTTATGTTGTTTAATTGGGAATATGGAATTCAAATTCTAATTCAGAATGCTATGAATATATTCGACCACTAGGGCCATTGTGGCCAGAGTTCCGATCAAGATTTTCCTTACCACAGTTGGAAAATGCATAACATTTTACAAATGAAGGCACCAGGGTGCTACAATGGTAGGCTTGCATTTGTGATATTATCGGGATAAGAGGCTCCATGATATAAAGTATTATGGATAGTACCTCAGTAGAAATGGTTATTGACTGCAGAAATTTCCAGCAGCTTACCAGTTGATAGTTTCAGTAGCATCTCTTGTTAGTAGCATGAATGAATAGGAGGTACTCCTTGTATAAATAGTAAGTAAGTAGTGGCTGTTTGTATATGTCTGGTTTATGAGTTAGAAACTGTATATCCTGAAATGCAGTGAACTTGCATTTTTAAACTCATTAAATATATATGTATATAGTTAGATATGGATCCAACCAACTACAGATTGAAAATATTTTTTAAAATTCCAGAAAGCTCTCAAAAGCAAAACTTGAATTTGCCTCACATTGTCAACTATTTCTGTAGCATTTATATAACATTTACATTTTGTTAGATGTTATAAGTAATCTAGATCTGATGTAAAATATACAGGAGGATGTGCATAGATTATATGTAAAATCTACATCATTTTATATAAGGGAGTTGAACATCCCCAGATTTTGGTACCTGTGGGATGTCTTGGAACCATTCTCCTGTGGAAACTAAGGGACAGCTGTGTGTGTATATACATATGTGCTTATGTGTGTATACATATATGTATGAATATATGTACATATAGTCACAAAGACAGTGTTGTGTAAATTGAGATTATAAGCGTGCCAGTGAAGTATGCTATTTGCAAATGAAAGTTGTTCAGGTTGCATTAGAAATTTTTAGAGATTAATGTCAATGAAAGAGAATATAAACTAATTCTTTCAGCTTATAAACATTTATTGAGTTTGTAATATATGCTGCAGCTGAGAACTTAGAAATGAAGGCATAGTTCCTCATCTGCAAGTGCTCATGATTTAGTGGTCAATAGAAAATTTGATAAAGGATTGATATCGTTTGTTTAGGTTGTAATGGGGCTAAAATCAAGTGCTTTCTACTGGCCAGTTAAGACTTCAAATAAGACCTGATGCTTGGGGTGGTTGTTAACCTCGTAGGTTGGCTATGAGGGCTAGGGCTGGCCATACAGAGCAGAATAAAAAAGGATGTTCCAGGCAGAAGGAATGGTGTGTGTAGCAATAATGAGTCTTTAGGTAATTTTTAAATTTTCACATAATTTTACATTTCTATGGAAATTTGTTTGAAAAACTAGAAAGTTGGTAAATACTAATGAAGAGTACAGGTAACTTAATATCTTTCCATTAGTATTACAGAGAGGCTCGAACATGCTTTGGAAAAGGCAGCTCCTCTTCTGAGAGAGATATTTGTAGATTTTGCACCTTTTCTTTCTCGGACACTTTTGGGTAGTCATGGACAAGAACTGCTTATAGAAGGAACAAGTAAGTGGTTTTTCTTTCTTAGTATGTATATTTAAATTTGAGGGTTAAGAACTTAAATGAATAATAAGAGATGCATGAGGTTTTATTGTTTGTTTTCAACCTTTAACAAGGCTTCTCTTACAGTTTGTATATATCTTTTAAAGAATAAACACATCTGATATTCTTTCTTATCTGTTCAAGGTTTTTTATTAGTGATTTGGAATAGATTTGTGTGTAGATTTATTACTGTGTGTTTTGGGGAATTAAAAAATAATGTATCGAACCAAAGAACCAAGATATTTTTATTACATTAAAATTAACTATGAGAATTGGGAAATGGAGAGACAAGTGTTACAGTAATTAATATTTACCTGAGTGTTTTTATAAATTTAAGGTCTATATAAACAACACTGTATTGCCAGATGTTAGGAAAATGAGGAATGTCTTATTAGTCTTTATTAGTGGAATTATATTTTACAAGTAAGTAGAAATAACAGTAGTATTTTACTCTGTCTTGGCTATTAGTACATAGATAACTGGATCTTTTCTACATATTCTTCTTGGAGATTGGGTTAGAGTTGCTGAGTGATTGGGAACCATGCTATTGATGGAATAGATGGAGGGGTTCCCAGATGGAGGGGTTTTTTCCATGGAGCACTTGTCAAATAGTAAATGTCTTCTAATATTAAAGAGGTTAATTAACTTAAGCATGTGAAAGTAGACTTAACTAAATTTCCTCATACAACAGAAATCAGTTCAAGAGACATCAACTTTTCAAATAATTAGTTCTATCTAACAGCATGACCAGCTGACTTCAAAATACCAATACTCTTTCTCGTAGCTAGAATTTTTAATGAAGAAGCTAGAGGACTTTCATCAGTGATAATGTCAAATTGATGTTTTCATTCAAATGTGTTTGGACTGGAAGTTGGCTAAACCTGGCTTGTCTGTATCCATGTTTAATGGTTTAAAGATAAGACACATATTGGCCTAAAGCTGAAAAATCATGGGAAAGCACAGTTATCTGTACATTAGTGTCTTTAAATATTAACTTATAGTTTTAGTGATCATGATTTTTTGTTGAGTATTAGTCACTAGGTGATCTCCTAAGGGATTTCTTAAAACTTGTGAAAAAAGCCCCTCTTTTTATAGAAGTAAGGATATAATGGTAATACAATGTATAGGTAGGTTAATAGTTTAATGCAATGTATAGGTAGGTAAATAATTTAATGCAATGTATAGGTAGGTTAATAGTTTAAGGTATCTGAGTGTTAACTATGGAATATCAGCATTTTATTTGATCCTTAAAATATCTGTCTATAAGTAGGGATTTCCCATTGTGGCTCAGTGGGTTAAGGACCCAGCGTAGTCTTCCTGAGGATGCGGTTATCATCCCTGGTCTCACTCAGTGGGTTAAGAATCTGGCGTTAATGCAAGCTTTAGCAGATGCGGCTGCAGATGGGGCTTAGATCTGGTGCTGCTGTGGCTGTGGCGTAGGCTGGAAGCTGCAGCCCTGATTCGATCCCTGGCCTGGGAATTTTCATATGTGGCAGATGCTGCCATAAAACAAACAAACAAAAAAAAAAGAAAGAAAGAAAAAAGAAAACATCTATCTATAAGTAGCAATTGTCAGGTAAAACAATAATTTCATTATCATCTCTGCTGTAGATGTATATGGAGTTGGTAATGATTGTTATCATTTTCATATAGTCAGAATGTATCATTGAATTTACTTGGAAAAAAGTTCAGATTTTAAAATATTGAGGAGTTCCCATCATGGTGCAGTGGTTAGCGAATTCAACTAGGAACCATGAGGTTGTGGGTTCGACCCCTGGCCTCACCCAGTGGGTTAAGGATCCAGAGTTGGCATGGGCTGTGGTGTAGGTCGCAGACATGGCGTTGATCCCGTGTTGTGGTGGCTCTGGTGTAGGCCTGCCGCTACAGCTCCGATTAGGCCCCTAGCCTGGGAACCTCCATATGCTGTGGGTGTGGCCCTAGAAAAGGGAAAAAAAAAAAAAGACCAAAAAAATATTTTAAATATTGAACTAAGTTTGGGGTAGAAATTTATCTTACCTGCTAAGGGATATAATTATTTAGCCAAGGACTATTTGACCTAATGAAGTAATAAAATTTGAAAGGAAATGAATTGATAAATCAAAGGACTTCACCCTAATTTACAGTTCACATATCAAACATATATTCTTTTAAAGTGGTGTGACAGTTTAACTATATTTCATTTTGTAACAGTGAAATAAATGTATTCATTATAGTCTCTCAGTGTAGCAAAACATTTTTGTTGTTTAGTTCTTTGAATTTGATAAAAGATCCAGCAAAATAGGATCATTTTAGATACACAGAAGTATTAGATTTGCCAATTCTAGGAGTTCCCGTCATGGCACAGTGGAAATGAATCCCACTAGGAACCATGAGTTTGCAGGTTAGATCCCTGGCCTCGTTCAGTGGGTTAAGGAGCCAGTGTTGCCATGAGCAGTGGTGTAGGTCCCAGACGCTGCTCGGATCTTGTGTTGCTGTGGCTGTGGTGTAGGCTGGCAGCTACAGATCCTCTGATTAGACCCCTAGCCTGGGAACCTGCATATGCTGCAGGTACGGCCCTAAAAAGACACACACACACAAACAATCAGACACACAATCAGACACAGAAAAAATGCCAATTCTAGATCTTTGAACAAAATTTATTTTAGAGTCAAATTCTTTCTGGGAAATTCTGTTAAAACGATAAAAAGATGATGCTCTACTGCTCATCTATAAACTTGAACAGTCATTGGAATGTGTTCATAAAAATAGCAAACAAGATACTGACTTCAGCCAAAGGGGGACAGACATTAGAAGTAAGAAAGGCTACAACACTATTATCTGTAAAAAGGTCACCACACCAAAAACCTATAAAAATGAAAAGACAGAGAACTATAACTCAGATGAGGGAGAAAGGAAAAACCCCAGAAAAACAGCTAAGTGATGAGGAGATTCTCAGCCTCCAGGAAAAAGACTTTAGACTGTTGATGTGGAAGATGATGCAAGACATTGGAAATAAACTGGAGGCAAAGATGGATAACTTACAGGGAACACTGACCAAAGTGATACAAGATATAAAACTTAAACAAGAAGAGATGCGAAATACAATAACTGAAATAAAAAATTCACTAGAAGCAGCTAACAGCAGAATATACGAGGCAGAAGAACGAATAAGCGAGGTGGAGGACAGATTAATGGAAATTATGGATGCAGAACGAAAAAGAGAAAAAAGATTGAAAACAAATGAAGAGAGTCTCAGAGAACTCTGGGACAACGTGAAACGCACCAACATCCATATTATAGGGGTGCCAGAAGGAGAAGAGAGAGAGACAGGGACAGAAAAAATATTCCAAGAGATAATAGCCGAAAACTTCCCTCACATGGGAAAGGACCCACTCACTCCAATCCAGGAAGCACAACGAGTACCATATAAAATAAACCCAAGAAGGAATACACTGAGACCCATATTAATCTAACTGACCAAAATTAAAGACAAAGAGAAAATCTTGAAAGCAGCTAGGGAAAAGAAACAAGTAACATACAAGGGAACCCCGATAAGGATATTGGCAGATTTTTCAGCAGAAACTCTGCAGGCCAGAAGGGAGTGGCATGATATACTTAATGTGATGAAAGGAAAAAACCTGCAACCAAGAATACTCTACCCAGCAAGGCTCTCCTTCAGATTTGAAGGAGAAATCAAAACCTTCACAGATAAGCAAAAGCTGAGAGAATTCGGCAACACTAAACCAGCCTTACAAATACTAAAGGAACTTCTCTAGGCAGAAAAGAAAAGACAGCAACAGGAAACAAAAATTCCACAAATGACAAGGCTCACCAGTAAAGGTATATATACAGTAAAGATATGAAATCATCCATGCACAATTATATCACCAAAATCAGGAATCATGAGAAGAGGTGGGTACAAATGCAGGACACTGGAGATGAACTTGCAATTAAGAGAACAACTTAAAACAATCTCATATACATATAGACTCTTATATCAAAACTTCAGAATAACTGCAAACCAAAAATCAACAATTGATACACAAACAAGGAATCTCTGGAGAAGAAATATATCTCAGTGAATAAGTGCATAATCCACCATGAAGGGAGTCATTTGACATCATTCTTGGAATGCTGAAGTCTTCTTACATCTGATTCTGATTTCCTCTCTACCAAAGAATTTGTGATAATTATAATTAAATAATGCAACTGTACAATTAAATAATACAGTTATACAATTGTATTATTAATAACCATTTCTCTCCATGGTACAATGTAAGGTCTATAATGTCTTGTTTATCACATCACCTAGAATGGTGTATTGCCTATATTGAAGAATCAATAAGATGTAACAAATTGTGAGGACGTATTTATGTAGTTACACTGTTTTTTTTAACCAGTTTATGCATTTTAAATATTACTTATTTTCAGAGGCTATATTATTTTTGTTATTCTTACCAGTTATTCTTTTCATTATGCTATATAAAATATTTAATGGTAAAAAAAATAGCAAACAAATCTAAGAATATTTGTAGAGTTTGTGTATTTTAAGTTATGACAAACTCTTTCCTGGCTCTACACATTGTAAAATCGAAAAATTTTGAGTGGAGGTGATCATAGCACAGTACTGTTCAAAACACACTGGACTGAAAGGCAGCAGACCTCTGCCTTGCCAGTCACTAACTGTGTGACTAGGTCCTCGAAGTTTATTACTTTAAACATTTTTAAATGATTTTTATTAATAATTTTTAATGAATATTAACATATTTACAAAACAGGAAATGCAATATCCAGGAACTCATTCTTGCCTACCACCCAGTCTTTGTTTTGCCATAATTATTATAGCCATTTCCCTTTGTTTTGTGTTAGTGGTTAAAACAGTCTTAGACATCATGTTGTTTCATTCCTAGATAATTCATAGTTCATATAAAAAGAAATTTTTTTATTACATAATCATATTTTCTGCCTTTATACCTAATATTATTATTAATAATTCTAAAATGTCATCTAATCCTCAGCCCCATTCATCTTTATTTAAAAGATATTTGGAGATCCTGCTATGGTGCAGAGGGTTTAGGATCTGATGTTCTCTCTGCAGCAGCTTGGGTTGCTGCTGAAGTATGGATTTGATCCCTGGTTCTGTGCAGTGGGTTAAGGATCTGGTGTTGCCGTAGTTGTAGCATCGGTCTCAGCTGTAGCTTGGATTCCATTCCTGGCCTGTGAACTTCCATATGCAGTGGGTGAAGCCAAAAAAAAAAAAAAAGATTTTTAAAATATATTTTCTTTCAGTTAAGATCCAAACAAAATCAATTAATTGCATTCAGCTGTAGCTTTTTAAGTCCCTATGAATGTCAAATAATTTCTCCGTATTTCTCTGTTTTCTTTTTTTCTTTTGTGTCTTTTTAGGGCTATACCCACGGCATATGAAAGTTCCCAGGCTAGGGGTTGAATTGGAGCCATAGTCACCCGCCTACACCACAGCCACAGCATCTGAGACCTGATCCACATCTGCAACCTGTGCCACAGCTTGCAGCAACACCAGATCCCTAACCCACTGATCAAGGCCAGGGATTGAACCCGCATCCTTGTGGATACTAGTTGGGTGCTTAACCTGCTGAGCTACAATGGGAACTCCTCACTGTTTTCATATTATTGACCTTGTTGAAGAAGTATGGTTGGTGGTTCTGTGGACTGTTACATATTGTGGCACTCTGTGGCCGTTCTTCCTGGTGATGTCATTTAACTGTTTCTCTATGCTGTGTATTTTCTGATGGCTTGAAGTTTAATTTAAAAGTTTAATTAGATATAACGCTTCATATTACATCATGCCTTGAGTGACATGTTTTCTGATTGTTTGAATTTTAGTGATATTAACCCCCCTTTTAAAGTAGTTATAACTTTTTATAAGAATTGATGTTTTATTACTTTTATTTTTTAAATACATCTTCATTTTCCTAATCTTAATACACTTTAATAATTATTATTACTCATCAGTTATTTCTAAGTATACCACGGACTGAAATAATAAGACAACAAGAATATTAGAATTTCCCTTAGAAGCATGGGGCATAGGAAAATAAGTCATCATTCTTGGATCATCCTCAGTTTTCTTACTGTGTTGTCCAAAGTATTGCATTATATTTTAAGATATGCATTTGTTTTCTCAATGGAATAAGAAACTAGTATTTGGGCAGGACAAAAATATCTTAGATATTACAATGATTTTTGACTTTCCAGTGGACCACAGCACATCTTGTCCAGTTTATCTTTAGTATTAAAATTATACTGGGGCACTGTTAAGAAAAAATAGTCTGAAATGGCTTCTTAAAAATGTTGAGAAATATTGGTATAAAGTCTGGATATCATCTTCATGGTCTTATTTTTAGCTTTTACTGAATACAGTTAAGAATGCAGAATTTTTTATTTCCTGCCCACAGTGGTCAGGTGAAAAAAATAAGTTAAGACTTTTTATAGTTACTAGACCATCTGTGAATGAATTTGAAGAGACAAGGAGCAGTACTCATAATTTTTATCAAAATCATTACTTCACTAGTGCACAGTATATTTCTGTGGACAAGAAGGAAATTGGTTTTCTCAGCATCATTTCATTCAACAGGAAGGACTCTATTCTACAAAATTTATGCAATGTTTTGTCACAAGAACCTGGAGCATTTCATTTTGCTAAAAAGGCGTGTGACTATCCTTCGTTTGTGATGACTATGCATCATTTACTTGGTGCCATTTATAAGTGAACAAATACCAAGATGAGTGTATGCATGAAGATGGGTGGAAGGAAAAGTTCATGTAGAAGTGAAAAAATTGAGAGGCTTGATATTTCTAAATGGTGTTTATAATCTAAAGAAGGAAAGATTTTGCAATTTGAGAGAAAAGAAAATGGCTGTTGTCTCTACAACAAAATTTTGAATAATCCAACTTTTCCAAAGAATTGCACTTGAAGATGTTACTTCAAGAAGAATCAGAATTCATGATAAAGTTGCTCCTATTAGAATTTTACTTGAAATTTAAATTCATATGTATAGATGAATACCATGTTTACAGATGTATGAAGAATAGTTAATTATATTCAAATTATAGACCAATACTTTCAGAACCTGGAAAATGGGAAATAAATTTGAGTTTATTATGTGTAAATTCTCATTAAAACTTCTAATAATGTTTACACCATCCCTTTATCTTTCTGTAAATTATTTAAGGTGACTTAAGATAAATAAATAAAACAAAAGTCAGGTTCTTATGGTCCAGATCGTAAATGGTCATGACTGTTTTTCATGGTATGTTTGAGAGCTTAAATATCTCAGTGGGTTCACAAGTTGCTAGCTTAATATCTGGTAAGTCATTTAATACTTCTGAGTTTAGTAGTAAGCAAAAGCAGTGGTAATAGTCGTTGGTTAAGTAGTCACCGGTGAAGAAATTGCAGTGATCTTTTTTCATGAAATACCAGAAGAGTATAAAACTTGACTTTGGCATTCCCACTTTGCCCTTTTTGAAGAGACTAAAATTCCATATTGTTGAAAAACCAATGATAACACCAAGCAAACTGAACCCATGGGTCAGATTATGAACCTAGTCAGATCTCTGAGCCTACAGTAACTTGTTTGCTTTCTGCTAATTTGGACAATAATAGGATTTGTGTGTGTATAAAATGAAAATTGGTATTTGCCCAAAGACTTAACAACTTCACTCAAAGTGTTGTTATAAGGCCTTCGATAATTCTTAGAATGTGAATATAGGTCTGAAGACAAGTTTATTGGTTTATAATTCATTTTTTATTTTGTCATCTTTGCAGGCATTGCCACCAAAAGGCAAAAATTGAGGTCACAACTAGAGACGTGATTAAATTTTTCAGTTTGATACCATGTCCCTATTGGTATTTGCTATCAAGGTTATGTATTTGTGTTTGTAGAAACAATGCCCTTTAAGCAGGGAGGGTAGTAGTAGTGGTCTAATATAAGCTCTCTTGTCTTCTGAAGCCCTTTCTTATTAAATTTAAAATTTAACATAGCAGGAGTTCCTGTGGCAGCTCAGTGGAAACGAATCTGACTAGTAACAAAGAGGACGCTGGTTCAGTCCCTGGCCTCACTCGGTGGGTTAGAGATCTGTTGCCGTGAGCTGTGGTGTAGGTCGCAAATGTGGCTTGGATCTCATGCTGCTGTGGCTCTGGTGTAGGCCAGTGGCTACAGCTCCAATTTGACTCCTAGCCTGGGAACCTCCATATGCCATAGGTACGGCCCTAGAAAGAATAAATAAAAATAAAAAATAAAAATAATTTGAAAAAATATTTAACATATCATTCACCCTGACCCCTTACCCATTCTTTATAAATCTACAAAACCCCACTCCAAAAGATACATGAACTGTTCTAATCAAACTATGAAGTATTATTTGACATCTTACTATCCTTGATCAGGGGTTATATCAACCTTCTTCTCTCTTGTTAATATTTATTATTGATCTTTATTATTGAGAAATAAGACTGAAGTAACTTTTTGCAAGTGTTAAGTACTGAACTATCCTATGACATGCTCTAGAGAGACAAAAGAACACCTAGAAATCTTTGGAATTTTGGGTGGCCCAAGGCCCTTTTAATCATTATTGTTTGTTATTTGAGTGGATATAGAAGGCTGAGCCAGATAGGGCCCAAGTGCTTTGCCATAAAAGGAAAGTTAGTTGGAATTTTGGTTCCTCTAGAATAGAGCAATAAGGAATAATGACATAGTTGTAGAAAGACCTGAATTTATTTGCTGGTAGTGTGGCTTTTGACGTTGAAATGTATGGAACTTCCTATAGTTATTTAAATTTTATGAAAAGGGCTACACCAGCAGTAAGGGTGGAGTATTACTGGGGCCTTCCTTCCTGCCTTGACAGTAGCCTGACAAGGTATGCTTATCTTAGCTCTGCAGAAATTACAGTTCAGTCCAGTTAATAGTGTGCTTGCTTAATGCAGCATGCAGATGTTCATAGCTAATCTTCATGCCTGTGAGGACACTGTTACCATCATTTCTATGTTATACATTTTTGCAGTCATGGAGAAAAATGGCTCTCACTTTTCTAAAAAGTGAAGGGGGTGAACAACCTGTTTAACTTGAATGCTATGTGTAAGGCTGTAGAATGTCAATATGTGCCATTAGCCTCTGTGAGGCATCATGACTGAAAGAGGGAAGGAGAAGGAATCACAGAGCAAGATGATGAAAGAAAGGAAATAGAGTGGGATAGGATGCCCTCGAGAAGTTTAATGGGGTGAAGGAAAGAAGGTGATTCTGTGGGATGCAAAAGAGTCACAAGGAATTATTTTAGTTACTAAGGTTAGTGTGGACTTAAACTTACTTTTGCTTAGAAAAATATAGAATAAAAAACCTGTATTTTTTCTAATTATTACTAGTGCTATTTAGTGCTTTTAATTATTGGCATTGCCCTTTTAAGATACTAGTGATAAAATGTTCCTTGAATAAACTACTTTAGAGCTTGTTGTTAATCAGAATTAAAGAATTCTTTACATAGGTGTCTAAAACTTTTTTCCTGAGATGTTTTTGGTGAACCCAAATGGAACCTAAAAGAGAAAATATAAATGAATTTATTTATAAAAAATCAAGAATATATAACAGACAATGGCTTGCACTTCTGTTAAGGTTTAGTGTGAGGTCACAGGTCAAGGTACTAATAAGAGTCTTTGGGATGTCTGCTGCCATGAAACAAAATGGAAACTTGATTGATAGCTAGAGGGTTGAAGGGAGAGAGTGTGGTGGAGAAAGCAAAGGTCAGAGAGCCATTTCCCTTCTCTGCATGTATAACAATCAACTCTCTCCAAAACAAAATTTAGACGATATTGATCAATACAGCATATGTTGCACACATTGCTATGAGTATTGTGAAATGTCATTATATATGAAGTTGTAATAAATGTTTTAGTACTTTGAAAGCTGAAGTGAAATAGGCTACCAAAAATTGTTGTAGTTTTGATGCCAGATTTAAAGTAATTACAGAATATTTTGTTTACTCATGTAGTCAAATATGTACAGATTTGGTTTTTAGTTAAGATGTTAAATTTTACTTTACAAAACCGATTTGGACAAAGTTGTATAAGAAGTTAATTCTGTAGTAGTAGTAGTAGTATTTTTTTACTTTGTAATTTTTTTTTTAATTCTCTTTAAAATAGGTCTGGTTTGCATGAAGTCTAGTAGTTCAGTTGTGGAGTTGGTTATGCTCCTGTGCTCTCAGGTGAGTGACAAGAATGAATGTTGAATTAAAAGTAGATTTTTGAATGGATTCATTTTGTAAGGAAGTAAAAATTGTTTGATTAGGAGTTTTTGCTATAATGGAATTTTGAATTTGCAGCTTTAAAATAATTTTATTTGTATTGCAAAAGGATTACTTCTTGTGTTTGGTATTAACAGATAATTTTAACAGAGTGTTGAGAGAAAGCAGATAGATGAATGAGAAACAGAGGTTTTTAGAGTCCCATTTAAAAATGTCCAGATCAAATGATCTTGAGATGCCTAAATTTCTTTGCTTCATCTATTAAGGTTATAGAAACAGATTTATTTCAATACCTTGTGAAGTGCCACTCTGACTCCCCTGGGAATAATGGGTTTACTTCCCTTTTGTGCAGAGGTTATAAAATGAGTGATAAATAATTTTGAATTCTTGTCATTGCTAATTATTTTTGACATACACAGTTGATTTGGGAAAACATCAACAAAAATATGGCAGCCACCATAATAAGATGTAGTGAATAAATTCTTAAAAACAAGATTACTTTCAGTGTTCAGAAACCTTATACCTCGTGGTAAGCTTTAATGATTTTTTTTTAAAAACCTTATATAAAAATCATGTGACCTGTGGTATTTTCTTTTCTGTTCAGCCGTTAAACAGATGAATGTTTTTATTGAGAGTTTTCTTTGTAGTCTTTTAAAAATGATATCTTGCTGGTAGTAAATTCCCCTACTTAAAACTTTAAAATAGCCCTTTTTAATAGGAAGGGTATTGGTCTAGAGGTCAAGGGTTCTGACCCATTTCAAAACCTTTGACCTTCATTTACAACTCTTATGGTTTACTTGCCTGACGAATAAGGATAATGCAAAATTAATGTTTCTTTGCATCGATTTATTCATTTTAGTGCCTGTTTTGCTAAATTTATTTAGACTGTGCTGATGGACATTCCATGAATACAAATTAAAGAATCATATAAGGTGTGAAAGATCAATACTGTGTATTGTCAATGAAATGCAATAAGAACAATTACTTCTAGAGATTACATCTAATGGATTTTTATAATGAACTTGTGAAGAGTAGTTTTGTTTGTAGTAGGCTTATTATTCTTAGATTTAGTGAGAATCATGTTTTTATAATTTAATTATCTCCTTTAGAAAACTCCATTTCATTAAAAGCTCACTGGATAAAAATTCCTATTGAGTAATCAGATTTGAAATAATTGGTTGTTTATTTCTTGAATGGAAATTATCATATGCCATTCATATACTGACATGAAGTTACCTTTACTATAAGAAGCACTTGCTTACAGTTTTATATGTATCCTTACAGGAGTATGAATTTGTTGTTTATAGTGATGTAATTATTTCATAGGTGAATTTTGATAATGAAGTTTCACTTTCTAGTTAAGAATTGAATATATTTTTGGTATATAAAAGTGGCTTCAAATATAATATATTACACAGTTGAATGTTAGGAGCTGAAAAGATAAAGAATGACATGTTTTAATATACCTATTTGTCAATTATGTCATAGTTTGTTTAATACTATTCCAATCAAATGGGATGTGAAGATCACTTAGTAGAGTAAATTGCAAAAGTCAGATCATCTCAAAGTTTTGTTTGAATGTAATACATGATTGGTTTATTTGAAGTTCTTAACATTTTTTTTTTTTATGAGTTCTTCAAAAGTTCCATGGCATCTCTCTAAGATGAAGCACAGTGTGAAAAATGATGTGAAAAATGAAGCCAGAATTAGCTCCAGATGTATACAGATTGTTCTGGGGTGATAATTACATTTTTCACTTTGAATTTTCCTAATTCAAAGAGGTCAGATTGGCAATCACAAAAGTGATTTATTTTGTTAAGAAGTGAACTGTCTTTTTCTACATGAAAGCTTAAGAGATATGAAATTGAATTTAAAGTTGACATTTTGCAGATATTGGGTGGGGATGGCTTGAGATTGATTGATAATTTTGTTTTAGTCTGAGATAAGGTGGGAAGTGAAAAGCTAGCATCTTTCTAAAATTTTAATGAATTTTTAAAGAAGAGATTGAGAGGATTGAGTGCAAAAGATCGAAAGATCAGGTCAAAAACTCCTTTTTAATCACATAAATAATGGGATATGCTTATGAACTTAACATCTGCAAATTTGATTTAAAACTTTACAAATTAGTTGATGTTAATTTTATGGCAATCGGCCATGTTCTGATTATTTTTCTTGAATCTTTTTAAAACTTATTTTCTCTTCGTATTCTTTTTAACAAAGTGTTTAAATTTTCCGTATTAATTACAAAAGAAAGTTTAGAGCCTAAATGCAAGGAATGAGGAAATGTTCACATTTGGTTTGCTGTCATTAAGACCAAACAGATCACATATATTTTATTAAAGCTTCAACTAGGATTATATTTTTCAGTACCCACTCATTCATTAATAGGTTGATTAGACACCCTTTCATATTTTATCCTATCTAAATTTTAACATTTTAGGGGCAAAATGTTATTGGAATTGAAAAGCTTTCTTAAAATAATCAGTATATTATTTTTGAGTAAAGTTGTATTAATACTTATGGCCTATTAAGTTAGGTTTAGTCATATATTGAATCCCATGTAAAATAATTCAAGAGCTACTTAAGCTCCAAAGCCTGGTTTGTCTTCTTTATGTCTTAAAAATAAGACATATACATTCTTCAGGAAACTGCATATTCTCTGATACACACAAAAAATTAAGTTCTTTATTATATTTTAGGTTCAGCTTTTTAGAAGCGTGAGGCTTATTTTTGCCCCATATTTGTAGTGTATGTGTATAAATCTCATAGAAATCTATATGAATTTAAAGAAAATGTTAAATAAATATTTCAAGTACTATTACTCCAGCATTGTGTAAAGTGTTTGTATTCTGCTCATTTGACATTAATATCATTTTTGAAAGAATTGACATTGCATTCAAGGCCACTTTATAAAAGCGTTGTGTTGCTCATCCTAATTCAGTCTGACATACATTCCAATAACACTACCTCCCTTCTTGGGTTTAAAACTAAATTTATGACTGTGCATTGTGAAGTGCATCATTTAAAAATGGTTTCAACCCAAAACATCTAATAAATAAATAATGTGTATGGCTACTCAGTAGTAGACTTTCAAGACTAGAAATCATTCCATCGGATACTCAACAGTCCACTATCGGAGAGGGCTGTCAGATAAATCTTATGGTAGCTGCATTCATGTCCTGTAAATCACATATTATTGTCTGAGCCTTCTGCCAGGTCATCTATTCTTTTCCCATTTATCAGAAATGCATAGAGGTATATAGAAAAACTAGAAGCATCATGTAGTCTGGTCTGGCATCCTGTCTGAGTAATTAATTAGCAGCAAAAGTTAATTTAAAACATAGTGTTAGCCTGATTTTTCTTTAATACACTTTTCATCCAGATATGTAGATTGCTGCTATTTTGGGAAAATTTTCCTTTGCGTGAAGCTGGTGATAGAAGATTAGGCTACTTTCGATTAGTTTCTTCTTATATCTCTGAATTACTAATTTTAAAATTATAATAAGAACCAGTTATCACCATTCATATGATTCTTTAATGTCTATTTTGTGTTCGAATTATTGCCATTTAAATTTTTCCTCACTCTTTATAGGAAAATACTCCTCTTTTTCATTATTCTCCTGTAATTTCTTTTCTTTAATTCTAGTTTTCTTCTCCCTTCTAAGTTTATTCATTTTAAACATGTGACATTAATGCTACTGGTACTGACTTTTTATTCCATGGACTTTTCCTTTTTATAGTTACAGTGAGTGTTTTGAGTAAAGCAGATCATTTAACAAAAACTAAAGGGGGAACGTGAACCAGTTCTATACCCTGGCACATGGACATCTTTCATATTAGGCCTCTCTTACTGTTTGGGCCTCACTTTTCATCACTTTGTATCTATTTTCAATCTTTGCTGAACTATTTAAAGTCACCCAAGGTGTGCCATCATAATTTTGTGTCATGGCATATGCTTTTCTTTTCCCTAAAATTTCCCTCCTTCAAATTAGGTGACTAATTTTTGGATTTTTCTCATCACTCAGAACTCAGCTTAATTATTCTCTTCTCATAGTATCATATCTATAGCTGGTGTCTTTTTGCATGTATTCATCTTAGCACTCATTGTAGAATGTACTGCAGATTTTAAGTATACACATGCTAATCTGCTACTTTTTTTATTTTGGCTGTGCCCACGGCATGCAGAAGTTCTCCAGGCCAGGACTGAACCTGCACCACAGCAGTGACAATGTGGAATCCTCAACTGCTAGGTCACCAGGGAACTCCCTAGTTTACTACTTTTTTATTACCAGTCTTCCTCTCTGTACTCTAGGTCCAGTGAAGCTTGCCTAGTACTCAGCACAGTCCCTGGCACATGGTAGCTTCTCCGTGACTGTGAAATAATAAATAATTCAGCCCCCAGCTAAACTGCAATCTCTTTTGGAAAGCTTTCTTTGACTCCTCTCTTCCCCACAACTCTAAGCCTTAAGTAAGAGCACTCACTGACCCACCTTATAATATGTATGATTTTTACTTTTTTCCGTGAGGCTTTAAGTTTCTTCAAGACAAGCACTGTGGTTTGTTTTCTATTGTATCTCCAACATTCAGCATAATTACCATTCAATCAAATATTTATAATTGTATAATTAATAAATAAATGGTAACATTGATTATAAATTACTGTTTTGGGGGCTTTTACCTTCTGATATTTTTCATTATGAAATTCCCTTATCCTTTCGTGTATTAAGTGTGTATGAAATGTTCATTTTTATTAAGCCAGCTATTTTGTCATTACCAGATACTGTAGTCACATTTATTTTTAAATCAAATCTTTTTTTCATTTTTCTTTTGGTTTAATCATATTTACCTCTTTAAAAAAATCAACTTCACTGAAGTATAATTAATATACATTATATTTACATGCATTTTCATGGTCCAGTTCAGTGAATTTTGATATATACACAACCATGTAACAACCATTTCCGTCCAGAGTTCCCTTTGCTTCGGTAATCAGTCCCTTCTCTGTCACCTCAAGTTGTCACGGACTTGATTTCTGTTATTGTGCATGTGTTTTACTTGTTGTAGAACTTAATATAAATGGAAATTTATTTCTTTCAATTGTGGTGCTTTGGTTCTCCTCAGAATGTGCTGTATTCAGGATATACTTCAACCTTTTATACTAAAACTCATTATTTTAACTATTAAGAAAATGTTTCTTTTTTGAGGGGGAGTTCTTTTTAGGGCCACACCCATGGCACATGGAAGTTCCCAGGCTCAGGGTTGAATTTGAGTGTAGCTGCTAGCCTACACCACAGCCACAGCAATGCTGGATCCAAGCCATGTCTGCCATCTACACCACATCTCACGGCAGTGCCAGATCCTTAACCCACTGAGTGGGGCCAGGGATTGAATCCTCATCCTCATGGGTTCGTTACCGCTGAGCCACAACGGGAACTCCAAGAAGATGGTATGTTTTTAAAAAGAAATAATTGAGTCAAAAAAACACAATGGATTATCTTTTTGCTAACCCCACAAGAAGAATTTTGAGTTTAAGTTGCTTATTGGAAATATAAATAAGTTTACTTATCTTCCTTATGTGTTCTTTCACCTATAAGGAAATCTTATGGTGTGAAGTTTTTATGCAGCAGTATTGTGAAGCCATAAACTGTATTTCCAAATAGCGCTTCTGAGTTTTTGTTTTCACTGTCTATCAGTCTCAGTTCAAATGCTGTCTCTTCTACAGAGCTTTGTCTCAATTTATCTGCCCTGAATTTTCCTTGCTTTTTTTATTTGGCAGACATGTACTGAAAGCTTTTAAGACAAACCCCTCCTTTTAATCTAGTAAGGTAAATAATTGTAATACAACATAGAATTTTTTGAGAACTTTAAGAAAAACAGAAGCAAATGATAGGGGCAGGGAGTGGAATTAGGAATGAAGCAGAAAAAACTCTTAATCCTTATTTAATCTAACTTTTTATTTCTGTTCATGAGTAGATCATTTCAGGCCCCTTTGCCTTTCAGTCAAAAATTCTTTTTTGGGTTCCATCTATGCTTTTTACCATTTGATTGGAATTGATATTAAAGTTCTTAAAGCGTGTCCTTCACTCTTTCCTGTACCTATAATTTTTCTTGGTTGGATTTGTGGTAGCTGGGTACTTGTTTGATCAGTCCTCACTATCCAAAATTTACAGTACAGCAAACCCTAGTGTGTCTTGTGTGATGATGATGGATGTTCTGTGAAAAAAGCATGCAATGGTAAATAAGCTTGGAAAGGGTTGGTTTAAATTTAATTAGATTTCTTTATTGGAGGACCCCTCAAAGCCTTTAGTATATGCATGTAATTATGTGTGTTTGTGTGTGTGTGTGTGTGTGTGTGTGTGTGTGTGAGTAAAATATATATAACAAAGTGTTGTTGACTCTGCTATGAAAATACCATTAGCAAATTTGACCACAAAACCTTTTTTATGATCATAGTGTGTTTGGATAATTTTTGTAAACCATAATTTAGGAGAGGCATCAGTGTTGAGACAGTGAATAATTCAGGAAATGCCTCTTTTCTGGATATTCTGCTTCTGATTTTCTCTGCTTCTCCAATCATAGTGGTTATAGAAAATCATTAGATTTGCATGAGTGTAGCTATTTTCTTCATGCAACACTGTGATTACTTTTACTTCATTCAGAAGAAATTATCTAAGTCACTTGTTCTCTGTCCTTTTTAGGTAGTTTGGACTTAATTTATATGTTGTTTGGGAAGCGATAGATCTTCAGAACTGATAGTAAGAGATGGTATTCTTTCTAGAACAGCTTAAGTTTGACCAGGAGTGTGTGTGTATTTTTGCAGTATTTATGTAGAGCTAACCATGAGTTTAAGGGAGGACTCAAGTATTTTCATATCAATTGATTACATAGCTATTTCCTACATTGGTTGAGTGAATCACATTACAGTTTTAGTCGATGTTACAGTAATTTATGCTCTGTAATCATGCTTAAGGATGTAGCATAAAGTCTAGAAACTCAGGTCAGAATATATTTTATATTAATGTGCTATTACATATATTATTATTGATCCATTTGTAGAAATGAACTTTGCTAGGCATTTAAAGAGGTGCCAGAGGTCCAAATGAATGAAATTAATCTGTACGTGAATGTCATATGCTACCTTTCTGATGAAAGAAATTCTCCATAAGTATTTGTTAAAGTAATGAAATTTTAGTGATAAAATTTTAACAATTTTAAATAGAATAAAAATTTAGCAATTGTTTATAGTTACACAGCTAAATTATACAGTTGCTGTGTGGGTTATCCATTCATTCATTCAGATAACCAGGATTTGAGGTAGGTTGTAATTAAAAATTAGATATAATAAGAATACAAAGCCATCATTTAAGAGGTTAAAGAATTAAGAGTCAAGAAATTACTCTGGTGCCTGACAGCTGTAGTGTTTCTATGTTCTTTAAAATTTAATTTATGTTTAAGGCAATTCTCAGAGATAGTAAACAAAAAGAATCTATGTTGATGATCCTTAACCCTGAGATATGAGTGGAGAATGGAATGCTGGTAGTTTGTGTAGTTATATTTAGGGACGTTCATTAAATTAATAGATGGGGAAGGAATTTGCTTTTCTTCTGATATGATCTGAAAAACTCAGTCTTTGACATGTACAGATATTTTTGGCATGAGAACATATAAAAATCTTTCTGGTATAGATTATGTAATAAAATACTCATTTAATATGTCTCTTTTTTTTTTGCCTTTTTTCTGTAAATTAGAATAAAGATAATTCCAAATCCTATTAACTCTTATTCATCTTCAGTTCTTAAGGCTTAGATGCTACCAGCATTGAATTATGAGTTGTGAATATATTAATTTAGAGAACTCCATCTTGGAGTTAAATTTAGGTGCTAAGGAAGAGTTAAATGTATAGACATAATTGCTGTTTTTGTACTTGTCATGCTATAGTATAATTTTTGTTTCTTTTGTTAGTTTGAAAACTCCTTGAGGTCAGTAAACTATTTCTTATTGTCTGTTTTGTCTATGCTATTTATTAGTATCAGATTATAATAAAATAATCACTTAATACATATTTGTAGAGTAAATCAATATGTTTAAGTAAGATTCATTTTAAGGGAGTTCCTGTTGTGGCTCAGCAGGTTAATAAATGACTAGTATCCATGAAGAAGCATGTTCTATCCCCGGCCTTGCTCAGTGGGTTAAGGATCCCGCTTTGCTGTGAGCTGCAGCATGGGTTGCAGACGTGGCTTGGGTCTGGTGTTGCTGTGGCTCTGGCGTAGGCTGGCAGCTGCAGCTCCAATTTGACCCCTAGCCTGGGGACTTCCACATGCTGCAGGTGCAAAAGAAAAACTCCTTTAAACATTAATTCTTAAGTTTTTCATTCATTAAAAAGTATTTTAGCTAAAGAACAGTTATCATTCTATTTAATAATTATCTTCCTCTATTCATTTTTATCTTAATCTTTACATTTATTTTTTTAATTTTAATTTTATTTTTTTTAAATGTTATTTCCCCAATACAATTTTTTTTTCTACTGTACAGCATGGTGACCCAGTTACACATACATGGATACATTCTATTTTCTCATATTATCATACTCCATTATAAGTGACTAGGCAACTTAGCCCTCATTTTAAGGCTCCAAACCCTAATTCTGATCCTTACCTGATCCTTACTCAAATGTTTTAAAGTAAGAAAATGGTATATATTAAATCATTTTCACCTGATCAGCTTTGAATCTCAAAACAGTCAGTTAAAAAGTCACAAAATGGAGCTCCTGCTGTAGTGCAATGAGATCAGCAGCTTCTTGGGAGTGCTGGGAGGTGGGTTTAATCCCCGGCCTGGTACAGTGGGTTAAGGATCTAATCTTGCCGCAGCTGCAGTTTAGGTCGATGACTATTTGGATCTGAACTCTGGCCCGGGAAGTTACACATTGCCACTGGCTGGCCAAAAATGGGGGTGGGGAAGAGTCACAAAAGGACCTGTTAAAATAGTCTCAACTGATGACTTCTTATGAGGAAATCACTTTGTGCCTGTAGATTTTTCTCTTCTGTAGAATTTTTTTTGTCATCTTTAAGTCACTAGCTTCACATAATCCACCATTCATTTCAGGTATCACAGCTTCTGCTAACAAAGAGAATATGACAAATGTGGAACCTCTGGCTCTTAAAAATGATGTTTTTATCCCAGTATATGAATACTTTCTCTGCTGAGGTTGCATAAAAGAGAAAAATCTATTTCTGAACTGCCGAAAGGTGCTTGTATGGCAACACATTTGCAAAATGTATGAAATGTCAATAAATTATCCCCTTTTCTTTGTAAAGCATCCTTAGTTTCTCCAGTGTAAATGGAACGAGGGGTAATTGGATTCTTTAAGACCAGTTTAAATGTAGCGTGGTCCAACTAGGATCGGTATAATTTAACATTTCAAACTTTTCATAATGTTACTCCTCCTTTTATTTAGATTTGGATGCATTTATTCTTCATTCTTAGAATGTATTTATAGAAGATTGGTGAAAGTAAATTGATTGTCTCTGAGCTTTGTCAGTGCTAATGGCCTTTTGATTGAGAATGGATGAGAATCAATATGGTAATGATTAACATTGGGATCAAAAAATAGGCTTCCAGTACAATTGTCTAGTTTTGTCTTAGCTGCTGCTGTGAATTCTTTATTCTTAATAATGTACAAACTCTGAGCATAGGTGTTCTTATTGAAATTTAAATTTATTGTATCTGAAATTTCTAGACATAGTTGACCTTATGAGAAGGAACTAGAGACTTTTGAAGCATTGATGGGAAATCAGCGGGAGCTGGAGAGAGTAGTTCAAGATTCACGCTATATTAACGGATCATAAAAAATCTTAACTACACTAACTGTTGTCAAGTATCTGAAACCAGCTTAGTAGTTGTACGTTATGCTAATATGGTAAAAAAAATGAATAAAGATTTGCTTTGGTTCACTTTATGACATATAACTTGCTTTTATAAGATGGAATCATTTGTCTTTAAACAACAGCAAAACATAAAAAACAAAATAAATCTAAGTTATTACATTTCACTTTTGAAAAATAAAATATTTAAGTTGATGGATAAGTGAACATTAATTGATCTTTATTTGAGTCTGGATGCAGACCCTCCCAATATTAATTTAAAGTGCTTTGTAATCAGAGAGAAGCATAATTTAACTTTAGGATTTATTCTGAAGTACAGGTATCCTGTTGATTCACTAGCACACTAGGATTTAGAAAACACAACCTTTTAAGGTAAATTTTTTGGAACCAGCAGTACACCCTGTGGCTTGGCAGTCTGGTCAGAAGGATGATACCATGCTGACTATATAACTAGATCTTTGAACGTTATTCTCAAGGGTGGTGAATGCAAAACAAAGTAATATCAACTGGCACTTAATTCTGCAAGTTCCCTGCTGATTGGGGTATTCAGTGAAATGGAACTCTTCCTGACAGGAAGTCAGCCTATGAGTATGGAGACATCTGAAAATAAAGTGTGCTTTAATTTGGCACCCTACCGTTTTACAACGGGTCGTTTAAATTTGGGATTAAGCAGAAAGAAAAAAAGTGGGAATATACGAATGGAAATATTCTAATCATAATATTTTCCTTTTGTTTTAATATGATTACAGCTCAGTTTCTGTTTTTCAGCTTTTATTGCTTATTACTTGGTTTTGCTGAGTCCTTTTATTTTTTTCTATTAATTCAAATTAATATACTGAAGGTAAAGTATTATAAAAAGGCTAGATTAAAAGTGGAAAGCATGAGATTGTCTTTGTTTTAGTATCTGACTCTCAAATAACTCTGCGAAGTTTCAGCTGTATTACCATATATTTTTTCATACATGGTATATAATTTATAGTGCTTAATCAGAGTAATCAGGGTTCTTAGGATCAAGATTTAACTCGTGCTTTCAATTTAAAGTGTTTACACTATAGACTCTGAGATCAAATAGTTCTTTAGTACTTTAGTACAGATAGAATATAATGGCAATATATGTGTTTATACATATACATATCTATACACACACACACATATAAAACAGCATAGTTTAGGAAGGGACAATTATTATATATTAGCAGTTTCTCGTGTATTCCATCTATTATGCATTTTTTAATCAGCCAGCTGTTTTTTGTCAAGTTGCCATTTCATAATATGAACTTAAAATGTATGCAGTTTTAAGGAAATCTGAAATTTGAATTTTGATTTAGGCTCAAATAGGGTAAGAATCAGAACTCTGAAGGCTATTTATTTGTTCTTCTAATAGTACTTTTTCAGTTGCTGGATATGGACTTTATAGAGATGGCTCTTGTTTCCATCATGAGGAACAAAAGGAAAAAGGAAAAAGATGCTTTGGGAAAAGATCTTAGGAAGAGACTAAGGCCGTGAAAATGCTGTGATAGATTTTGAATTTTAATAAATGTTTTTCCCTCTACCACATATTATCCTGTAACCTTGAGCAAATTACTTCATTTGCTTAAAACTCAGTTTCTTATTGAATAAAATGGGTGTAATAAAGATTATATTAGATAATATGTGTAGAACAGTTGACAGTTATTAAATTCTAAACCTGAGTATTTTTAACAGCACACAAAACCCTCTCTATTCAGTATCTTCAGTGCCTCTTGTTTTCTTTTCATGTAATCAGATTTTTTTTTTCATTATCTTTGCTTTACAAATTCATTCCACCATTATTTTCTGTAGTGTCTCTTTCATTATTTTCTGTTCTCTCTGTGATTATATGCCCAGTCTAGTCTGTTTTCATCCTGAACCATAGAATATTAGAGCTAGGAGAGACCTCGTAAATTTTCAGTTTTTGGCCTTTTTCATGTAGACAGGGTTAATGGGTAACATTCATATTTTCCATAGGCTCCCAAGGGTGATCCCACTATTTCCTGTGCTAGCCATAGTGATAGCTCCTTTTGGGAGTCAATAAAGTATACCTAAATATAAGTGAGATTGATGTCATTTTAGGAATTAGTACTCTAATGATCTTCTTAAAGGTCTCTTTTGTATATTTTAGTGCTTTTTAAAATTTATACTGCATTACTTTCAGCACACCTCCTACGTTACCATAGTTGAGAAATACTTTTATAACAGTTAACCTAAGTCAATGGTTATTAACCTTTCTTTCTTCTTCTTTTGTTCCCTGGGAAAATATATCATCATTAACAGTTACTCACTGTGATGATTCTCAACTTGAGTCCTATCAGAATGGGGGACACGGGCAGAGACAAAAAGGGTATCATTTGAAAAAGATCTCCGTAAAGAATCACAAATTCTGATCCAACTTTTTCCTGAGTTAGAGAAATGACCTTTCTGTTGATTTCACCTCTCTCTTGATTTCACCTCTCATATGTACTAATGAATTTATTTTCCTGGGAGAGTAACTTTATAGTTCCTTTACAAAAGAAGCTATAATTTACTGTCTGACTGTGAAGTAAGACTCCACTGCCTATTTGCAAGGTGTCTAATATCTATTTTATCTTAGTTTATACTTTTTCTGCTGCCTTGTAAGTACTATTCAGATATCATTCAGATATTTGACATATGTGTTATGTACATCATGCTTTTTTCAGGTTATGGGTATTTTACCAGGAAAAAACAAACTACCCAAACCTGACCCTTTTCTCACATTTGTCTGACACCTTCCTTTCTACAATGTGCTTTCATATATGGTGCATTTGAAAATGCATGCCAGTGACCTAAAGACTGGATGCATAGTGCATTCTTTTTGAGAATAATTATGTATTTTTGGAAATTTATTATTGGAGCACAGGTTTCCATTAAACATGCAGTTAACACAGCAGTACTGCCTTGTTGGATCTGTCAATTTGTCAGGTTATTCTTATTATCAGATACTACATAGTTGAGAGCAAATTTAATTTTGGTTTCTTATTCCACCCCCACCCTCCCCCCCGAGGGGAGGTGATCTATTCCTTTACTTAAGAGAGCTTATACATTTGCTTGATCTTTCAGAGTTGTTTCCTATTATATTTCTATCTGTTCCAAAGATTCACTGTTGTTTTATAGCACTAATTTGTAGTTTGTGAGCATAGCTTACAGTACTATTTTCTAGTACTGTAAGTTAAGGAAGGACAAAGGAGATCATTGGCAGTGAGAAAGTAAAATAAGAGTTTTCAATCTACCAGAGAGATGCACTGTTGCTTATTTGTTTTATCAGTTCTGATTTATTTGTGCAGCAGAACCAGGCTTTCAAGAATTATGTGTCACTATTTTATTTATCTTGCAAGTCAAAATGACCTACATGATGGTATTTATCCATAATATGTTTTAGGACTTCTGCGTTAAAGTTTATACCAACTTTTGGTACATTGGTATTGGTTAGTATTTGATAGAGTTAATGGAATCATTCTGGACTGAAAGGTCTTATTCCTCTTCACCAGGAAAGTCATTAAGCATACTATGATTGGCTATAGGTTGTGGCTTTAGAAAACTGTGTATAACATGTTAGTGTAGCATGTAACATATGTGTCTTAGATAGTATGCTTTAAAATCAGGACCAAAGCTTTATTGGTAGATGTAGATGAGGTTTGGGAAATTTTGATTTTGATGATAACATTTCAAAGCAGTAAACATAAAAGATACTTTATATTCTCCTAATGAATGCAATTTCACAGTTATTTCGTTTTCATTTGATATAAAACTTTGAATTGGAACTTAAATCTCACTTTATATTAACATTAAGAATGACTTGGTGAGTACATAGTATCAGTTTACAGTGGTCACTGTTCAGAGTCGGAGACTCTAAATGGTTAAACAGCAGGAGAGTTTTCTGCTTTTAGTTAAAAACTGCTGTTTTCTATATGCCTTATTTACTACATGTTTAATTCTTAATGTTGTGTGCTGTGGGATTGGGCATACAAAAGTCAGCAGAAAGAGTTCTGGTTTTTACATCTAGAGCTATTACTTGCTGTACAATAATAAAGGCACTATTTTATTGGGTTACTTGTAATTAACTTCAGCACTAGGCATTCATATAAATCATTTGTAATCTGTTTTCTTTAGATTTTTATTCTTTTAAACTGGTTTAACGTACTTGCTCTCTGTTATCTTTTTACATATGGATGGAGGTTGTAATTGCTTTTTGGAATTAGCCTGTCAGAAAACAACATATATGTGAGTTCTAGAAATGATTGAGGCAAGCTAATGAATTTTATGTAACATTTTATAGTGATTTGTTACTGAAGTATTCTGTAGCAGTGTTGTTTTGTTGCAAAATTTAATAAATAACCATTCTCTCAAGAAGTGTCTGCACATTCAGAAAGCTAAAATAGCAACAGTTAAAATAGCAACAGTTATTACTTAGAAAATCTATTTATTATGTTTTTCAAAATTCTGAGACAGCAAGATATGAAATTCCTTTGAATTCTTATCTGTCAATTTATTGACATTGTTCTTTTAACTTTAAGCATTTGAATCTTCAAATATTTTCCATCATATTATCGGATAAATGCCATTTCATAGATTAGCCGGTAGGTAATTTATACTATTTTATGCTTACCGTTTTTTATGGTTATTTTTAAGTGAAATGAAAATGAAATGGAGGCAGCCTTTTTGAGCTAAAAAAAAAAGGCATCTAAAAAGAAATGCATATGTGTATCTGGCTGAGTTTAACAGTAATTATTCAAAACTAAATATTATAAAACAAAACTTTGTCTCTAGAAATACCTTCATTTTATAAATGTTTATAGATTTATAGAAAGAATTTAGCAATACAAGATTTTATTCTTTCCCAGGACACAAAGAGCTTGACTTGATGGTTCCTATAAAAGAAATGTTAGGTGTATTGAGGTGGGGGATGGGAAGGATGAAGAAAACTGTTTGTAGTCATGTCCTGAAAGTAGTGCTTTTAAAAGTAATTCAATTTGTAAATACTTTTTATTGTAGCTGGGTTCATAAGATGGTTTAAAAATCTTTTTAAAATCAGTAGCTGTTTTATATAGTTTTAATGGAAGTCTTTCATGTTCCCTCTCCAGCAGTCTCTAATGAGCACGCCTTGTAATTTCAGTGCAGACTTTGAGATTCCCTAAAGACTTGACTTCAGACCTCAAAGGGCAGCAATTGCCACATGTCTGGAGAACTGGAGTTGCCAAACAGACTGACCATATACTGATAGGACACATTTATACAGCTCCTGAATGTGAAGCCCTCATATAAGCTTAACAATGATCATCTGTTGAGAGCTTGTTGCTAGAAAGGGTTAGAGCAACTTTTGTCACCTTTATTGAAATCAAGGTTTCTTTATTGATTAGTGAAAGATCTTGACTATATTGATGCCAGTTTGCCAACTATTTGAAAAATCATTGTCGACTGGTGAATATTTTTTTCCGAAAATGTTTAAAAACAGATTTTTAAAGAAAGTTGCAAATATCTTAATTTCATTGTGTACTTAAACACAGCAGCAGAGAATTATTGCTTTTTGATTGATTATTTACAAATAATTTAAAACTATATAGTAATCACATAATTGGTTATGTGGTTATCTCAACTTTTTGGATTTTTAAATCCTTGCATTCTTTGTCACTCTTATAAATAGTTACTTTCTCGATATTCAATTCCTTGCACATAGTAAATATTCAAAAGTATTTGTGAAATAAGCAATTACAAAACTGAACTACTTGCTAATCCAACTTTAATAGAATTTTTCTTTCTTTCCTCTCTTTGTAGTTATCTATGTATCTAATATATTTTATTTATAAACTGAGCCATAATATTTGTACAAGTTAAATTTATAATTTATATGTATAGGTTCACAAAAATCATTGAAACCAAAACTTTCCAAAAGGCAGTATTTTGATATTTCATCTAGAGATTTATTTTATCCTCTAAAGAGACAATGAAATAAAACCTATTCTTTACTGTTATGCTATATTCCTTCCTGGTATGTGGTTCCTCCAGTTTGTGTTAGATATGCTGTTGAGAGAGTGCTGACGCAAAGTGCAAACGCTGTTGAAAAGTTCTTGATAGTTTACTTTGAGCACTTAAGATTGCTATATCTTAACTATGAACCAGTTTTCTCTAGTTCTGACCTTTAGTCCTGTGTATACTGTGGTTCTCAATTTTGTGTTAATACATTCCCTGCCTCATTTGATCTCTCCTCGGTGACCTTCTCCCTTGACTCCTAGTGGTATTCCTTATGTCTGCTTAGGTTGGATCTCTATTCAACCAATTTGATGTATATTTCACAAAGGCATAGATAATTATAACACCTTACTGATATTTCATTGAAGAGCACAAGTCTTTAAAATTTTGATTCTTTTATAAGTAGAATGAAATAATTAGATAAGAGTTTCCATTCTTGTTAAAAAATTATTCTTCATTCCTTTTTTAAGTCAAATTATGTTTGGACCCTTAGGTCAGTCCTTATAAAAAAAGGAGAGTATTTTATTGCCAGTAGCAATAAAGTGAATATTATTGATAGGATATAAAGTATTCATTTAGAAAAAACTGTTAATAGTTTATGATATATATTTATAGTTTATGATATATATTTACATTTTCATGGTTTTGATGTTATTATTTGTGAAATTTGAATGCTTGTTCTGTTATTTAGAGATACCTCAAAATAGTTTACTTCTAGATTTCACATTTCATATCTCTAAAGGGTAGGATAGCTCCTTCTGGATCGTGAAATGGTACAGTATTTTCTTATTTCTATAATTCTAAATGATGTAATAGCTATTTCTGGATTTTTCTATTTTAGACATTCTCTAATGTCTTCCATAGAAGATGACCATTGAATACTTACATTGCTTTCTCTTTCTATTTCACACATTCTCTTGTTTCCAGAACAGTTTTCAGCATAGTATTTAGTTAAAACCTTACCTAGCATTTCCATTGATGTGACAGTGTAAATACTCAACCACCTTGCCTCTCTTTGCCCCCTCCCTCCCTTCTTTCTTTCTTTCCTCATCTAAGCCGTTGAAGGCCTGACAGGACAAAAAGGCTGACCATCCCCTGAGTAGAGAGAGTTCTACTTCCTTGACTCTCTTGGAATTGAGACATCAGCTTTTTCCTGCCTTTGTACTCAACCTGACATGTTGGCTTAGTGGAGTGGGGGAGAGGTATTGAACCTGCTGTCCTTCAGGCTGGAACTATACCATTGGTTTTCTGGATTCTCAGACTTTTTGTCTTAGAGTAGAACTATAGCATTCACTCTCCTGGGTCTCCAGTTTGGTAACTGTGTAGATTGTGGGACTTTTCACCCTCCATAATTATGTGAGCCAATTTCTTAAAATAAATAAAATATGTTATTTCCATCCTATTGGTTCTTTTTCTCTGGAGAACTGTAATGCAGAGGCAGAATGGTACTAGTGAATAAAACAGTAGCCCTGCCCTGACTTTCTACATGAAAGTTTTTTTGTCTCTCTGATGATATTAATTACATGTTTCTTTAGTCTTCCTGTCCCCATCCCATAACAATATTGTTTTTAATATTTTTTTTCCTGCACATTTCTTTGGTGTCTGTCCTTCATATGAGTCTTTTCTCTAATGCCTGGTGACACTTTGTGCTCATATTTAAGTGTATTGCACAAAAAAATCTGTGCCACTGGTGACACTTTGTGCTCATATGTAAGTGTATTGCACAAAAAATCTGTGACTTGTCTTCTGGTGATGAATGAACCCTAAATTTTATCATGGCTTCTCATTTTTCTCAGAAAACACTTCTCTAATATTGTTTGGAGTCTTATAGTTCAGGATGCATATGTTCAAGGAGGTTTTTTTTATTTTTTATAATAAGGCTTTTTAAAGTGTTCAGAAGTTTACTCCTCTGGAAGATAAACTTCTGATCTCTCCATGGTGAGGATGGCCACAAGTATGAGGAGAGGCGTTGAAATTCTGTGTTTTTTCTACTAGCTTTCCTTCATTTAAACTCTCTTCATCCCTGTCCCTCAGCCATCCTCATATGTGTCAGTGGATTCAAGTCTTAGCTTTTTCTAGGGTTCTGCAGCAAGGCATGGTTTGCTTCTTCGAGTTATTTTGCTCCAGGTTGTAAAAAAATTTTTTTTACCGTCTCTCATTACTGTTATCCTCTCTGTTTTCTTTGCTCTTGTTTTTTGCTACATTTAACTCAAAGTCACTCATTTTATACTTTTTTTTTTTAAGAGTAAGTGGCAGTTTACATTATCTAGCCTACCAGAATAAAAAATTGATACTATTGATACTGTATTTAATGTTAACATTGATGGCTTGGCCAAAAAAAAAAAAAAAAAAAAAAGATGGCAGCATGAAGTATATATAGTCTGTTTTGTCAATGTGTAGCCTGATTTTATTTACTTTAGGACATGGTAATATTTGGGAATTACTTTAAAAGTTTAGGTTCATTCAGGTACTGCATTTAAGACACTAAAATATGTTGTAGGAGATTATCAAATTTATAGAAGACTGTCAAGTTCACTTTAAGGGAATTAGAGTTATATTAAAATAATATAAATTAGTATATAGCCCATTTATTGGTATCCTTTTTCTCTGTATTTGTTTGTTGATAGTAGGGAGGCACAGAATTAATTTAATGAACTCTTTTTTTCCCCTTAACCCACATTTAGTGTACTTTTATCATCAAAAGCACATATTTGAAAACTAATGTAACTCTGTTTATTTAGTAGATTTCAATAATATATACTATGTCATGGTATGACTTAAAAGCACTGATAAAGAGTATATTTTAGTAAAAATTGACTAGTCAACAATTATGGCCTTAGGAAGTGATAGCCAATTAAATACAGCTTAGAACAGGTATGAAATTATTGACTCAGTTATGTTTTGAGTCCTTCCTCTCCAAAGTGCTGAAATGTGTTTTAAAATTACTTAGTTGCATTAGTGGTTGGATTTGAGGCTTTTAACATGTTTTTCTTCAATACCTCTGGGAAAAGAATAACCAAGACTTTTAAATGTACAGTGCATTTTGCATCACTATATAATTGTAAATACTGTGATGAAATATTGAAATGATCATGAAAGAAGATAACCATTAAGCTTTTCTTTCAACTATTAAAACTCTCTAAAGGTTATATTGAACTGTGGTTTATGAGATTGTTTAGACTAACACCTTCTTTAATAATTGTCTTAGAAGTGGAGAAAAATGCATTAGGATAGCATGAATCTTCTCTTCAGTTTTGGCGACTTCCCTACAGATTGTAGACAATGTTTTAGTATAGGGAAAACTTGTTAGCTTCGACTAACATCTGGGTTTTTTTTTTTTTAATTAATTTCCTATTATCCTGGGTTTTACATTGTTTTTACCTGGGTTATTAATTCCTGTACGTATGTATTTATGTACTTGATGTGTGGTATTTTATTAAATGTTAAAACATTTATAATTAGGAATGGGTTATAGACAAGTTAAAACTCTGGTATCTTTGAAAATTATGAATCTATGAATCTATGAATACCCCAAGTGTAGGTAAGATTTGTATTTTCACTTCATTTCTTTTTTTGGTAAAAAAGTTTTATTTCATTTGAGTGGATAGCTGTTACTATAAGTTAACGAATGAGAGTTTATGGATGATGCTTGGGAAAACAGGGATCTAAATGTATTTGCAGTCATAAATATTTTTCTGAGCTTTTATGAAACACATCGGACTCTTCCAGTTCTATATGTGTCTTAAAGTCTAATTTGTTTTTAATAGAAAAAATAATTTGTGTGACATACCAATATAAGTTGAGGTCAAAAATTTTTAAATGGCATTTTTTTTTTTATAGTTGTACTAACCTTGACTAGTTTTCTGTCTGACCTACATTATGCTGTTGCAAATCTCTGATATTTAAAATGGCGTATTTGTGATTTCATATGTAAGAGTCAATTTGTATACATAAATGAAGATAAATCAAAATAACGTTCACTGGTATACTTCAAATTTGAGTCTCTGCACTGTTACCTATATCATCCATATGGAGTTTGAAGTGAAAATACTTATGTAATGCCCACCTGTTGCAGTTGTTTTTTTTTTTTTTTTTTTTTCTTTTTCTTTTTCTCTCTCTATGGCCACATTTGCGACATTTAATTCCCTGTCTAGGGGTTGAAGTGGAGCTACAGCTGCCAGCCTATACCACAGCCATAGCAATGAGCGATGTAGGGGATTGAACCTGCATCCTCACAGAGATAATGTCAGGTCCTTAACCCACTGAGCCACAGTGAGAACTCCCTTGTTGCAGATTTAAATCAGACAAAATGGATTGGAGAAAAAAATTACTATTAAATATATATATATATTTATATTTATTATATATATATATTTTTTTTTCTTCTTTTTAATGGCTACACTGGCAGCATATGAAGTTCCTGGGCTAGTGGTCAAATTGGAGCTGCAGCTGCTGGCCTACACCACAGCCACAATAAGGTGGTATCTGGGCCGCATGCAACGCACACCACAGCTCACGGCAATGCAGGATCCTTAACCCACTCAGCGAGGCCAGGGATCAAACTCATGTCCTCAAGGATACTAGTTGGGTTCATTACCACTGAGCCACAAGGGAGACTCCAAATTTTTTTTCAAGATAAAATACCTGATCTGAAGAATTGTATATGGGTTAACCTCATGCTTTTCTTCCTAATTTTTCTTCCTAGCAAGAAAAGTAACTTAATTTTCTCTTGACTACATTTCATTTCTCTTTGAGATTTTCCCCTCAAGTACGTGATTTAAAGGAAAAGTTAATTTAAGGTCTCGCCTCCTCATTCTCTGGTGTGATACCAGACTTGCAAGTGGCTTGCTGAGAGTGCTGTGTTGGGTGTAAGAGCTCAAGAGTGAACATTTGCTTCTGTTCCTTCATCCCTTAAGGTGTAGTTGTTCCTCCTGATTCCCTTCTGTCCATCACCGAAGGTCACAGCTGTGTTTTCTTCATCCCCTCAAGGCCTCAGTGACTTGTACATCTCTCTGTGATAATTTCTGACTCTTCCAAGGGCGTGAGATTCTTTGAGGCTGGTTTAGGTCCATGTGCTATTAAATCTGTCTCTGTCTGCTATTCTTGTGCATGACTAGGTGTAGGGCAACTCTTTGAGATTCCGTATCTCCCTGCGCTCTGCTTCAGGAAGTGAGCTGTGCAACCTTCTGGACCAAGATCAAAAAACTTAACTGTGATTTTTGCTTTTTTTCTCTCTTCTCCCTCCAATTTCTGAGTGTTGGCTGTGGCACATCTTCTTTTCTCAGGGATTTACTTCCTTTTTTTTTATTTCCCCAATACATTATTTTTTTCCTACTGTACAGCATGGTGACCCAATTACACATACATGTATACGTTCTTTTTTTCTCACATTATCATGCTCTATCATAAGTGACTAGATACAGTTCCCAGCACTACACAGCAAGATCTCATTGCTAATCCGCTCCAAAGGCAATTGTCTGCATCTCTTAACCCGAGGCTCCCAATCTGTCCCACTCCCTCCCTCTCCCCTTGGTAACCACAAGTCCATTCTCCAAGTCCATGATTTTCTTTTCTGTGGAGAGGTTCATTTGTACCGTTTATTAGATTCCAGATATAAGTGATATCATATGATATTTGTCTTTCTCTTTCTGACTTACTTCACTCACTATGAAACTCTCTAGTTCCATCCGTGCTGCTGCAAATGGCATTATTTTGTTCTTTTTTATGACTGAGTAGTATGATTTACTTCTTCGTGAAGTTTGGTTGCTTTCCTTTGTAATGTCTTTTTCATTTTTCTGGAAAGAAAAGGATTAATTTAAATTAGACAGATGTTTCTATTTATTATCCTTGACTTGGTTTGCCTTAGTGAAAGAAATAGAACATCTCTGTTTTATTGTTTCAGTTGACTAGCAGTTGTTAATTTAAGGGAGTATATATTGTAGACTTAGGTGGAAATTATTTACTAATTTCTAAGTGCTTGTAAGTTACTGAGTCATAAAATAACATAGCTTTAGTAAGAATTTTTTTATGGAGGTTCAGGATCTAGAGCTGCAGAGTTATCTGGTTATGGACATATCCTGTTAGTGTCAGAATCAGTTTAAAAACATAGATTCCATCTTGTTTACTGTTCTTTCCTAAAAAACACATTCTTTATCTTCTGTCCTAGGCTTAGGCAGTTAATACCTTCAAGTGTCTGACTGACTTAATATCTCATTTTCATTCTACTGCATATATTCTGTAGGTATGTCCTTGCTGACGCCATTCATGAAACAGAATCTTGTAACAGAATTATGGCGAACAGCTATTTTGGTCCTGAGCACCGCCTTGGGTTTTTCAGAACATAAAAGAAAGTAGTACAGAATTATGGATAAAAAGGAAAAGGTGAAAGAGAAAGAATGAGGCTTAAAAATTAGATTTGGGATGAGACAGAGTACTCAACAGAAATGAAATTACTGGAATTTAAACTCTTAAAATATTAAAATCAGAAAATATGAATATTGTTTATGGTAGCAATGGTAAGGTCCCCAGCTTTGTTTTTTCTTTCTTTTTTTTTGCTTTTGCTTTTTACAGTTGCTCTTGTGGCATATGAAAGTTCCCAGGCTAGGGGTCTAATTGGAGCTGGCCTACACCACAGTCAGACATGGGATCTGAGCCATGTCTATGACCTACACCACAGCTCACAAGCTCACTGCAACGCCAGATCCTTAACCCATTGAGCGAGGCCAGGGGTCAAACCTACATCCTCATGGATACCAATCAGATTCATTTCCACTGAGCCACAATAGGAACTCCTTCCCAGCATTGTCTTTTGTTTTGAGCATTATAAAAGAACAAAAAAATTACTTGAGGGATATTGTGTAGATGGAATATAAGGGCTTCTTAGTTTTAAGGATCATAAAGATTATGTATTTCTGTCCAGTTCTTTAAAAAATACGCACACACATTCACTCACACACACTCTTGCATTGGCATTTATCAAATCTAGCTACATTGCAATTTATGTGGGCACAGCATTATCAGATTAATGCTTATATATGTTTTGAAATGAGGATTAAAAAAATACACTCATATATACTCTACTGATTGATTTCCTTCTAAGACTTTTTAATGGACTACTTATTCGTAAGTAATTATTAATAGATTTGTACCATTTTTGCTAAATCATAGGCTTGTGTGTTACAGTTTTCCGGCTTAAAACTGGTCTAGCCAAAGTCACTGATCTTTCTTGTCTCTTTCTCAATAATTAATTATCAGTTTTTGTAGAATGTACACTAAGTTTGGAGCTCCTTAATTCCGTCTTCCCCTCATTTGGTGTAACTCATCTCTTCAACAAAAACAAAACCTCTGTCCTTGATCTTCTTTGCTGCCTTTTTTCCTGCTATCACAGTTAAAGTAGTAGGATATAATGGTATGAAACTAAAAGGGCAGGATAAATGTAGATAGGCTCATTAGGTAGAATCAAATTCTTGCTTCCTTGTTTAGTTTACTTTTTATTTGTGTGTTCATGGGCGGCATTGGGTAGGCAGTGTATTTAACAGACCTTGTCTATTAAGAGCTAAGGTATGAAATTGATATGGCAGATTTTTTTTTTTGTAATTGTTTTAAAAAAATCTACTCAGTGAAATTTGTTCAGCTATTTTCTGCTGTTTTTTTAGGAGTGGCAGAATTCTATTCAGAAGAATGCAGGCCTTGCTTTTATTGAACTTGTCAATGAAGGAAGGTAATCTATTTCATATCCATTTATACTTTAAAATCTTACTGTATTTTTGCCATTGGAACTGATATTTTTGCTACTATATTGTTTTTGTGGTCAATAATGCAGTGAGCTTAGATATTAATTATTATAAATATTTCAGTATTTAATCATTTGATTGTTCTCTTCATGGTTATGTGCTTAATGTTATTGTCTGTTCTTTATTTTTCAATAGGAAAGCCTGTGTTTGGCAAAAGTAAACTGATGATTCTATTAGCAGTTATAAGGAAAACTAATACTTATTTGGATTTCCTTGACAGTTATATTATTTTATAGACAAAACAGTTAGACTTATATTTCTATATTATCTCCTTTATGTCATGGCCTGGTTGTAAGAGAAGAAGAATTCAAGAAAAGAAAATTTAGTACTAGGAAAGAAAAGTGAAGTACAGAAGTAGAAATAAAGATGCAAGGAAGGAAACAGTTTTACGACGATGAGATAATTGAAGGGTAAAAATAAATTGAGGACATGATGAGTGGATGACTTTATGTCTGTTTTGTGGCAGTTGGTTTTGGATTACTTGAAATGAAGACCTAGAATGTAGATTATAAGGTGTGACTATCTGCCATTGGAAATAGCAAATGAAATTATTGTTTAAGAATGTTTCTTTTTTTAAAAAAATTTTCATTTTTGGCTGTGCCTGCAGCATGTGGAAGTTCCCAGACCAGGGATCAAACCTGCACCACAGCAGTGACCCAAGCCACTGTAGTGACAATGCCAGATCCTTTAACCTCCTGCCCTACAAGAGAACTCCAGAGAATGTTTCTTTATAGTATTCTGGCTAGTGTTGAGAGATTGCTACCATCACTGTAGGAAAAGAATTTTTTTTTTTTTTTTTGCCAGTGCCTGTGGCATGAGGAAGCTCCCAGGCCAGGGACTGAACCACACCATAGCTATAATCAGAGCCATAGCTGTGAAATGCCAGGTCTTTAACCCACTGAGCCATGGGGGAATGTTCATTATAGGAACACTTCTAACCAGTAACTAGGAATTTAGCCCCTGTCTCATTAATGTTATAGAAAAAGGAGAAGAGGATTGATAACTTTATTTGATATTAAACACTACAAAAGTTATTCTAATCAGCAGGCAATTATAGGTATTCACAGACTAGTATTGGAAACAGATAAACCTGCAATTATAATGCCATATGCTAAATTCTGTGCCAGAAGTCTTTAAGTACAGGTTACTAAAGTAGAAATGAGAAAAAATAGGAAGACTCCACAATTTAGGAGGAAAACCTCCCTAGGGAACATGATTCTTGAGATGTATTTTCAAGGATGAGTGGGATTGGTACCGCACACTGTGGAAAACTGAGGGTTATGGATATATTGGAGGACATAGGTGTGAGAACATTCTAAATAGAAAGTAGAATATCTGAACACACTTTGATATGGGAAAGTGTGTGTGTGTGTGGATTGTTGGAATAGAATTGGGCATTTGGATCATAAAGGGCCTAAGGTGGTATATTTGGACTTTCATCTAAAGGTAGTGAGAAGCCTTGGAAGATTTTAAGATACGAATATTATGATCTTCAGGCTTTGGAAAGAACTGGTAGCAAAGTTTAGGATGGGTTGAAGGAGAGGGGAGTGAAATCAAGAAGAAGAATAGCAAGGCTATTACAGTGATCTATATGAGAAACAGAGCTAAATTGTAGTCTGGAGTCTGGCAAGTAATAGGAAATCAATAAATATTTCTCAATGAGTGAATGACTGATAATTTCATCTTACTTTTAGCCAAAACTTTAAAGTGCTTATTCATCACAAAAAATAAATAGCTCTTTGGCTGAATTTCAATGCTGAAGTATTAGATGCTTTTAAAGTTTATATATAGAAAAAGAGTTTGACAGTGAGAGCTGTTGATCAAATGTGTACTTGCTCTACTTAATGCAAAACACTGGTTAACCTGGTTCTTTTTTAAAGAAAATTGTTAAGTCGATTTTGTTTAGATTCTGCTAAGTGTAAATGTCTTCAATTATGCAAATTACTGTTACATTTTATAGGTAAGGTAACATGGCCTTGTGATTAATATTAGTGTTATTAGTATTATTAGCATTAGCTTTGAAGTTAGCCTAGGGTTCAAGTGTCAGCTTTTGATAGAAGTACTTTTACTTCTATGAGCCTCTGTTTCCTTATCTGTTCTTTTAACTAATTATTGTTTACTGACTATGTACCATGAATTGTTCTTGATTCTGGGGATACAGCAATAAACAAAACAGATAAAGATTCTTTTTTTGTAGACCTTACATTTGAATGGTCATTGGCACTCTACAAACAATAAACAAAATAAGTAATAGGTTATATGATATGTGAAAGGTGGCAAGTACTTTAGGAAAAGATAATGTGAAACCAGTTGAGAGAAATGGAGATTTTTAAAGGAAATATAAAAGGTTGATATGAGTAGTAGTTTGATTAGAGATCATTGAAAAGTGACATTTAAGCAGGCCCTTGATGGATGCAAAGGGTTTAACCATAAAGGCATGTAGGGGAAAAGCATTTCATCCTAGGGAACAGCCAGTATACAGATGAAAGCTTCCCTGGCATATTTGAAGAATGAGGCCAGGATGGCAAGAACAAAGTGATCAGTGTGGAAAAAAGTGAGAAATGAGTTCAGAGACATAGGGCAAGATTTTGTGTAGAACTTCTGTAATTTATTCTGTGGGAGATAACAACCATTGCTGGATTTTGAGTAAACCAGGGGGACAATCTGCCTTATGTATAAAAAGATCGCTTTGGCTGATGGATGTAGGAATTTAAGGAGAGAGGTAAAGAGATCAGTTAGGGAACTGTTGTAGGAATCCTAGTTAAACATGATGGTAGCATGAACTAGGGCACTAACAGTAGAGAAAGTACCAAGTAGTAGGATTATGAATATATTTTGAAGATAGAGCCAATAGAATTTACTGATAGATTAGATGTGGGTTGTGGGAGACAGCCAGGATTCAAGTAATACTTTTAAGATTTCTGGCCTTTGCAGCTGAAAAGATGGTGTTTCTATTAACCAGGATGGAAAACACTTTGGATAAAGCACTTATTGGGGAAGATCAGGAGTTCAGTTTTGAAAATACTGATTTTTAGATCTTTAGTAGATATCTAAGCAGAGATGTTAAATAAGCATTGGATAATTTTTTCTCCAGACTAGAAATAAACTTGGGTGTTATAAGCATATTGGTGGTATTCAATGTCTGGAGACTATATGAAATCATTAAGGAGATAGGATGATGACTGAGATTTGACTCCAGGCTCAGAAGTTGTTTCTGACTTGGACAGGAGTAGTTTTGGGCGATTGGTGTAGAAAAAAGTCCTTTTGCAGAAAAGAAGAGAATGAGAGAAGAGGCATTAGAAAATGTACATAAAGAATTCTTTAGAGGACTTTTGCTACAAAGGGGAGCAAAAATAAAATGATACAGTAGCTGTGGCAGAGGAGTAGAGTCAAGTGATGTAGGGTTTTAAAAAAACGAGAGCAAGACAGCATAGTTTGATGATAATGAGGAGGAAATTAATGTAGGAGAATATGTGAGAAAATCTGGAGTGGTGTTTTTGAGTAGTTTAGAGAGTGGGTGAAAGTGCACATAAATGAGATTTTGAAATAGAGCATGGGTAGATCCATTTGTGCTAACATAAGTGAACATTTTATGTAGTTCCAGAGAATGAGAGGTAAATATAGTAGAGTGAGAGTTGGGTTTAGAAGGGTTTAAGAATGCCAAGTGAATATGAGGGCGAGAAGAGGGAGTCAAACTTACATGCAAGAGAGTGATTGTAATCATGGACCACAGGATTATAATTATTAAGCAAGATTAAGAGTAGAATAGCTCTAAAGAAAATGATAGGATGGATGGATTGGAGCTCTAAGAGCTGTTAAAGTTGTGACAGTAGAATGAGTGAGCTATAAACATGAGAGGTGGTAGAGAGAAGAATGAATAGAACCAAGGCCATTCAGTTATTAGAAATCATCAGATCTGGCATATGACCTGACCACACAGTATATAGCTAAGATAAGGTGAAGACAAGATCATAGGAGAGGAAGGAGTTCAAGGAATTGTCAGAGCAGGATCTTTAGCTTTGAATCTTATGCCCGTAGACTTTTATCACTTACTCATCATTGGTGTTGACGCTGCATACCCCCAAGTCATTCCCATTTATTTTTCAATTATTTTAGGTTTGGGATCACTGTCACTTTCTCCAACACTATTCTTGTAATAATTCTTTGTGATTTCATCCATATTACAGCACATATTAGAATTTTGTTCTTTTTCATTAATTAACACTATCCTACTGTATGGATATACACATTTTGTTTTTCCCTTTAGTAATCAATGAACATTTGCATTGCTTTCTGATTTTGGCTGTTATAAATACTGCTTCTCTGAGTATTTATATACACAACTTTGTGTGGACATATATTTTCATTTCTCTTGGGTAGATACCTAGGAGTACAGTTGCTGGGTTAAGTGGGAAGGCTATGTTTAACTTTTTAAGAAACTGCCAACTGTTTTCCTGGTTAGCCTGGTTAAGTATCTTATTCTGTTTTCTGTTTGCATTTCCATAATGACTATGAGTCTTTTTTCAGGTGCCTTATGTAGGAAAATATCTATATAGATTTTCTGCCCATTTAAAAATTTCATTGTAAGACTGCAGGCTTTTAAGCAGTTGTTTATATATTTCTCGACAGAAGTCCTTTTGTCATGTATACGATTTGCAAATATTTTCTCTCAGTCTGTGACTTATAGTTTCATTTTCAATGAAAAGCAAAAGTTTTAATTTTGATAAAGTACAACTTGCCTATTTTTTGGGGGGGGTTATGGCTTATTAGCAAACTCAAGAAATATTAGCTTAAGGTATTAAGAATTTTCTTACTTCTTCTATAAATATTTTTCCCCTAGAAATTTTATACTTTTAGCCTCTACATTTAGATCTATGATTCATTTTGAGTTAATTTTTTTGTATGGTGTGAGGTAAAAGTATAATTCAATTTTTACATTTAGATATCAGATTATCTTTCCATCATTTGTTGAAAAGGTCACTCTTTCCCCACTCACTTGTCTTATTTTCTTTAGTAAAAATCAGTTAACCGTAAATGTAAGGAATTTTTCCGGATTCTCAATTCTGTTCCATTCATCTCTTTTTCTTTATGGCAATATCATACTGTCTTTATTACTGTAACTTTGTAATGACTTTGAAATTGGGTAGGCTAAGTCTTTTTCGTTCCTTTTAAAATTTGTATTGACTGTTTCAGATCATTTATATTCCCATATAAATTTTGAATAGCATGTTAATATCCAACAAACAAACAAATAAACAAAAAAACTCCTGTTGGGACTATGGCAGGGATTGCATTGACATTATAGATTAATTTGGGAATAATTGATGTTTTAATACTTTTGAGGCTTTTAATGTAAGAACATGGAATCTGGCTCCATTAATTTAGATCTTCTTTAATTATTTTAGCATACAATCATACTTTAAAAAATACTTCTATGTAGTTTATTCTTTTTGAAGCTCTTGTGAATGAAATTCATATCTTCATTTCTTTTTCAAATTATTCACTATTGGTATATAAAGTTAATGTAATTTTTTTGTGTGTATTGATCCTATATACTACAACTTTACCAAGTTTATTCATTAATTTTAATTTTTAGTTTTGCTTTTCAGATTTCTTAGCTTTTTAACTTAGAGATTTATGTTGACAGTGAAAAACCATTGGTACTTTTACTTCTGCTTTTCCAATCTGGATGCCTTTCATTGCTTTTTCTTGTCTAAATGCCCAGATTAGGACTACCAGAGTGATACTGAGCAATAGTGAGTCTGGATGTCCTTAAGTCCTATTTTAAACGAAAAACATTGTCTTTCACTTTTAATTGTTATGTTAGCTGAAAGTTCATTGTAGATGCTCTTAATCAAATTGAGGAAATTCTCTGCCATTTCTTGTTTATTGAGAGTTTTTATTGTGAATGAATCTTGGATTTTGATAGCTGTTTCCTTCTTTTTCCCTTTAAGATGATCGTGTGGGTTTTGTTCCTTATTGACATGGTGATTTATGTCAGTTGATGTTTCAATATTAAAGTTAATGTTCTTTGCATGAATGCCACTTGGTCACGGTGTATAATCCTTTTACTATGTTGCACAATTCAATTTGCTAATATTTTGATAAGGATTTGATTTTGTGTCTGCTTTTATGATTAAGTTGATTATAGTTTCTTTGTGATTAGTCTGTCCAAAATGTTATCATGGCCTCATAGGATCCATTGGGAATTGTTTCCCCTTCTTCTGTTTTCTGAAAGAGTTTGTGTAGGATTGGTATTAAAATCTTATTTAAATGTTGTGTAGAATTCACTAGGGAAGCCAGTGAGCCTGCATCTTCGTTTGTGGCAAAATTTTAAATTACTGATTCAGTTACTTGACTTGTTTTAGGTCTGTTCACATATTGTCTCTGCGTCAAATGTGGATATTTGGAATTTTTTAGGAATATGTCTATTTCTTCTGTATTGTTTAATCTGTGAATCAGAGAGTGGTTCATAATAATCCTTTGTGGTCCTTTTAATTTTTGTAGTTATCAGTGATGGTCATTCTTTCATTCCTGATTTTGGTAATTTGTGTTTTTTTCTTTTCTACCCTTTGGCAGTCCAGGTAAAGGTATATTTATTTTGTTGGTGTTTTTTTTCCTCCCAAAGAACCAACATTTAAAAATTGAATTTCCCCCTTTTTTATGTTTTCTGTTTCATTGATTTTAATTTCCATTTTATTATTTGTATCCTGTTTCTTTGGGTTTAATTTACTCTTTAATTCCTCTCATTGTTTTATTATGGTTTTAATTTTTTAACTTTTATTTTTTATTACTCAATTTATTACATTTATAGTTGTACAGTGATCATCACAATCCAGTTTTTAGGATTTCCATTTTTTTTGTTGTTGTTGTTGTTGTTGCTATTTCTTGGGCCGCTCCCGCGGCATATGGAGGTTCCCAGGCTAGGGGTCGAATCGGAGCTGTAGCCACCGGCCTACGCCAGAGCCACAGCAACACGGGATCCGAGCCACGTCTGCAATCTACACCACAGCTCACGGCAACGCCGGATCGTTAACCCACTGAGCAAGGGCAGGGACCGAACCCGCAACCTCATGGTTCCTAGTCGGATTCGTTAACCACTGCGCCAGGACGGGAACTCCAGGATTTCCATTTTTAAATTATTTGCTTATTGATTGCTTAAGGATTGCATCGATGCATTTTAATTTATCATAATCTACTTAATTTCAGTAAAATATTATAAATTTGCTTTAATATTTAATTTCAGTAAAATATTGTAAATTTGCTTTAATGTAATTCTGTTTGCATTATATCATTTATGGTATCATTGTCATATATGTTGTTATATATCTTATAAACCCTGACATACAGTGATATTTCACATACCAACACAGATCACCTGTCTAAATGTGTACAATTTTGATGGTAAAACCAACACTGTTTTCTAATGTTAGAATATTTTCATCACCCAAAGAGAAAAATCTGTGCTTATTAGCAACCACTCTCTATTTTCCCCTTCTCTAACCCTAGGTTTTCTTGTTCTAAACACATCATATAATTGGAGTTATACAACATATGGTCTTTTGTGACTGGTTTCTTTCATTTCACAAATTTCCAAGGTTTCTCTATGCTATAACATGCGTCAGAGCTGCATTTCTTTTTATTGCTGAATACTATTTCATTTTAAAGATATTTTACTCACCCATTGAATGAAGCAGTTGATGAACATTTTTGGTTGTTTTCACTTCTTGGCAATTGTGAATAATAGTGCTATAAATATTTATGTGTTTTTGGGTGGGCATAAATTTTCACTTCTCTTGGGTATATACCTGGTAGTTGAATTAAGTCGTATACTAACTATTTTTAACTCTTTGTGGAACTACCAAACTTTCCCCTCAAAGTGTTTTTCATTTTTGAAAGGTAGTTTTGATGCACATGGAAATCTTGTATGTTTTTTTAAAAAGCACTTTGAATGTGTAGTATGACCTTCCATGTTTTTTGATATGCATTTAGCCTTTAATTGTATTCTTGTTCTCTATGTGACAAATGCCTTTTCCCTAGCTCCTTTCAACTTTTTTCCTTTTAATCCTTGCTTTATGATAGTTTGACTAGGACATGTCTAGGTTCCTTTGTTTTTCTTGGGAAATAAATCTCAATTGCTCTCTCACATTTCTACATATCTTGCAGGTAGAAGAACCAAATGCTTGTGTTCTGAACTACCATTTCGAAGATGCTTGGTGATGTTTATTTTGCTTGGAGCTTTTTGAACTTCTAGGATCTGTAGATTTAGCTTTTCCTAATAAATGAAAAATACTCAGTCATTATTTCCTCATAAATTTTCTTTGTGCTTATCCATTGTGCCTCCTATTTGGGGACTCCTGTTACACATGTATTGGTAGACTTAATGTTATCCTGAAATCTTCAGTCTTTTTTCTCCAGTTGATAAATTTTCTTGCTTCAATCTGCATGTTCACCGATTGTGTCTTCTGCCTTCTGAGATTTGCTAATCAGTCCACTTGGAATTTTTCTTTTAATTATTAAAAAACAAAACAAAACAGAATTACGGAGTTTCCATCGTGGCTCAGTGGAAATGAATCTGACTAGGAACCATGAGGTTGTGGGTTCGATCTCTGGCCTCGCTCAGTGGGTTAAGGATCTGGTGTTGCTGTGAGCTGTGACTCTGGCATAGGCTGGCAGCTGTAGCTCTGATTTGACCCCTAGCCTGGGAACCTCCATATGCGGTGGGTGCAGCCCTAAAAAGCAAAAACAAACAAACAAACAAACAAACAAAAAAACGAAAACACACCCAGAGTTTACATTTGGCTCTTTTTAATAGATACTCATTATCTATACTCACTGTTTATATAGTCATTGTCATCACATTTTCTTTTTATTTTTAAAGTGTGATTGCATTAAATTCTTTAATCGTATTTATAATAGTTACCTTGAAGTACTATCTGCTAAGTTCAACATCTGATCCTACTCAAATAGAGTTTCCATTGACTGCTTTGATTCATCATGAGTCACATTTTCCTATTTTTTTCATGTATTTATTATTAATTATTAGGAGACTTAGTATAAGATATATCTGTCCTTTTAGCAAAATTTTAAGTATTTAAAATGGTATGGTGTTAACGGTAGGCACTATGCTGTATAGTAATCTCTAGGACTTACTCATTTTGTATAACTGAAACATCATAGCCTTTGACTAACACCTCCCATTTCACCTCTCACGGACCTTGGCAACTAGCATTCTACTCTCCGCTTCGAAAACTTTGACAAATTTGGATTACTTATATAATATTATCTTATAGTATTTGTCCTATGTCTGACTTATTTCACTTAGTGTAATGTTTTCTAGGTTTTTCTAGGTTGTTGAATGGAAGCAACATAAATATCCATGGATTGTTGAATGGAGAAATTGACAAAACACTGTAAACCAACTATAATGGAAAAAATAAAAATCATTTAAAAAAATAATATGTGATATAGAAATATAAAAGATTTTTAAAAACATGGGCATTTAGGAGTTCCCGTGGTGGTTTAGTGGTGAACGAATCTGACTAAGAACCATGAGGTTGCGGGTTCGATCCCTGGTCTTGCTCAGTGGGTTAAGGATCCAGCGTTGCCATGAGCTGTGGTGTAGGTTACAGATGTGGCTCGGATCCCGCGTTGCTGTGGCTCTGGCATAGGCTTGACAGCTACAGCTCTGATTAGATCCCTAGCCTGGGAACCTCCATATGCCGCGGGTGTGGCCCTAGTAAAGGCAGAAAGAAAAAAAGGTGGGGGGGGCATTTAATACAGCAGTTTTGGATTCTGTGTTTTCTTCATTTTCATCTGGAGATTTTGTTTCTCGTTTTTTTGTTTGTTTGTTTTTTGTTTTTTGTTTTTTTTTTGCTGTGTTTTTTTGATTTTTTTTTTCTTGTCATGTTTCATTTCCCCTTCTTTTTCTTGTTTTTCATGGTTGTTCCATTGTATGTTGCTTTTGTTTTCTCTTTGTCAAAGATGATTTCACTTGGAGTTCCCTGGTGGCCTAATGGTTAAGGATTTAGCATTGTCACTGCTATGACACAGGTTTAATCCCTGGCCCTGGAACTTTCACATGCCATAGGTACAGCCCCCCCCCAATTTTATACATTATAATTATATACATAATATATAATTATCACATATATATATAAATATCATATAATATATTTAATTATCAAAATTATCATTTGAGTATATTTATGTGGGTCTCTTTTTAGGCTCTCAACTCTGTTCCATTGATCTCTTCTTTTACCAGTACCACAGTGTATTGATTACTGTAGCTTTGTAGTAAATCTTGAAGTTGCATAGCCTCAGTCTTCCAACTTTGTTCTTCTCCTTCAATATTATGTTGGCTGTTCTGGGCCTTTTGGCTCCCCCATATAAACTGTAAAATCAGTTTGACAATACCTGCAAACTAGCTTGCTGGGATTTTGAATGGTATTGCATTGAATCTATATACTAAAATTTGAAAAGCTGACATCTTTACAGTAGTGAATCTTCTTATCTCTGAGCATGGAATATTTCTCCACTTATTCTTTCATTCATCTGAGTTTTGTAGTTGTTCTCATATAGATTGTGCATATCTTTTTTTTTTTTTGCTTTTTAGGGCCACACTAGCGGCATGTGGAGGTTCCCAGGCTAGGAGTCAAATTGGAGCTACAACTGCTGACCTATGCCACAGCTACAACAATGTGGGATCCGAGCCACATCTGCAACCTACACCACAGCTCATGGTGACACCAGATCCTTAACCCATTGAGCGAGGCCAGGGGTCGAACCTGCAACCTCATGGTTCCTAGTTGGATTCGTTCCCACTGTGACACGGTGGGAACTCCTGTTTTACATATCCTGATAGATTTATACCTAAATATTTTATTTTACAGAGTGCTAATCTAAATGGTACTGTGTTTTTAATTTCAAATTCCATTAGTTCAGTGCTGGTATATAAAATAGCAATTGACACTTGTATGTTAACCTCATGTCCTATAACCTTAGTATAATTGCTTATTAATTCCAGGAATTTTTATTTTTTGTCAATTGTTTTGGATTTTCTACATAGATGATCATGTCATCTGTGAACAACGATATTATGTCTTCCTTCTCACTCCCTTTTATAATGGGAACATTTCTCATTTCTCACCATTGAATAGAACATTAGCTTTTGATGTTTTTTAGGTATTCTTTATCAAGTTGAGGAAGTTTCTGTCTAAGTTTACTGAAATATTTCATCATGAATGGGCATTGGATTTTGTCAAATGTTTTTTCTATAGCTATTGATATGACTTTGGTTTTCTTTTTAGCTTGTTTATGTGTTATAGATTACATTAATTGGCTTTGAATTGTTGAACCAGCTCTGCATATCTGGGATAAGTCTTGATTGGTCATGGTATATGATTCTTTTTATAGTCGGTTGATTTGGTTTTGTTTGTTGATTTTTAAAAAAAATTTTCTAATGGCTGCAACTTTGGCATGTGGAAGTTCCTAGGCTAGGGGTTGAACAGGAGCTGCAGCTGTCCGCCTATACCATGGCTACAGCAATACTGGATCTGAGCCATACCTATGACCTATGCTGCACCTTGTGGCAACTCTGAATCCTGAATCCACTGAGTGAGGCCAGGGATTGAACCCTCATCCTCACGGACTTTATGTCAGGTTCTTTACCCGCTGAGCTGCAACAGGAACTTCTGTTGATTTTTAAAAGTTACTTGCCTGGGCTTAATTTGCGGAATTTGTCTCTCTTATGGGATGGCGCTCATAATATTGCTGCTTAGCTTTTTAAAAATTCTTCTTTTTTTTTTTTTTTGTTTTTTGTTTTTTGTTTTTCTTTTAAGGAATCACCTCCTTTCCCCCCATAGCATTAAGGTCAGTGAATGATTGATCAGAAGTCTTGCCAAAACTTTTGATCACATGGTTGGCAGATATCTGTTTGGTTTGATGGATACATTTAAATTTGCAGAAATTTTCATCTCGAGCTTTTACTTCTTGTTGATATTTTTCCAGTCTGCATGTATGTGTGCTCAAGGGCCCAGACAAACATGAATGTGTGAAATTTTATTAACCCACTATATAAACTCTCATTTTTCAAGATCTCCCCTCTAATTCTCTAATTACTGGTTTCCTGTTTACCTTAACTGCAAATGTAATCTTATTCTGGGATAGCTATAGGTTTTTTCAGTTTTCACATTGGCATGTGTGTTCTTTGTTTTCTGAGCTCTCTTCCAAATCATGTCAGCCATCTATGGCAATGAAGTTGTTGATTTCTGTAAAGCAGCCACAGCATGATAGATCTGCTTCACCTATGGTGTTGGGGCGAGGCATTCCCAGTAAAGATTGCTGCAGACTCCATTTGTTCTTACCCAGTATTTAGCAGATTTTGGTGAATAAAATTATGGATTCTGTTGTTGGTTTTTGGTCCATTTTCAGAACCCTGAAATGATTGTTACTCTTCAGTTATGTACTTGTTTTTCTGGGAGAGGATTTGTTGACCTATTTATTGCACCAAATCCAGAAGACCCACACCCATAGCCTTACCTGTGTGATTCCTTCTGATTTAAGTACCAGTTCACATGTCAGCTTGTCAGAGAAGTCCTCCCGGAAACCTGTTACCAGGTTGCTTTTATGTAATTTCTTAAATTTTTCCCACCATAGCTTTTAATCCCCTCCCATGTTTGTCTTTATTGTGTCTCCTCCTATACAGTGTATGTTTAATGAGAGTTGTCCCCCTGTGTCTTGCTTAGGGTTGGATCTGTGACCTAGAAAAGTGCTTGCAAATCCAGTAAATATTTGTGTTTCATTGATAAGATATTCTCTCTGTAATTATATTGTTTTTGTACTTTTGATTATATTGATAATTTTCATGCAAATAACATTCATTCTTAAACAGAAATTCATTTTATAAAATACTCTTAATAACAATCAAGTGATATTTCTTTGAAGATTATTACCAAAAGAAAATCCATATACATACAATAATGAATATTTTACATTAAAACTTCTTATTTCTTATAAAGAAATGAATTTTACATTATTCCCAAGTATTTTATCCAGAATAGCTAATTCTTATTAACGTTTTAAATTGGGGAAACAATTATTTGAATAACTTATTTTTTTATATCATATGTGATGATCGGTTTTATAATACCCTTTTCCTGATTTCTTATCTATACTTCTCTTTATTTGGATTTGTTAGCCTCCTGTGGTTAGAAACTGTCTTCTTTATTTCATTGCCTAGACAATAGAAAATACTTAGCCTTTGCGTTTAAGTAAATGTTAGAAATAAATGGTGTTATAAAGAGAACTAACATGCCTTAGTGAAATAGTGGCGGTAGTATTTGAAATTTTATTCTTCCTTTCTTTAGAGGGTAGAATATATTTTAAAGGAACAATTTAGAGATTTATTTCCCTAAATCAGTGGGTTTGACTTTCCTTTTGTAAATATTCAATGCACTGAGGTTAAATGAGTTTACATTGCTATGGATGTATTTTTGAAGCAGCTTTCAGCTACTGGACTTAATCCCAGGGGTAAGAAGAATAAGTTATAAAGGTTTTCTTTTCACTGCAGAGACCAACCTTTTTTTTTCCTTTTCCTTTTTTTCTTTCTTTTTATGTAAGTCTGACCTGCCCTGACCTCATTTATAGAGTTGTTGCTATAAATTTGGTACTTGATTAATGTTTTATTAGTGTAAATAACACGGAGATCTTCACAGACTGAGACTCCAGCCTAAGGTTTATCGAACTTGAGGGGTATCATTAGCAAATCAATTACTTAGGTCAGACATAAGTAATTGTTTGCGAGAAATGTTTTTCTTCACTTACCTGTTTAAGTGATAAGATATTTTCTCAGTAAATACATTGTTTTGATAGTTTTGAGTTCAGTTATTTATATTTTTCTTATAAACAACATTCCATTTTAAATCAGTTTATTTACAGAAATAAAATAATCAATAATTACTGACATAATAAAGTGATATTTCTTTGTGGTTTTTACCAAGACAAAGTGAAATGTGTAAATATATAATAAAGGTTTAAGTTTAAAAAATTAAATCTCCACATTTTTTAAGAATATTGTTATTTCTGAATCATAATTTTGTTTATGGATAATTTCAAATCATTATCATAACTGTCATCTCATTTTACCTTTCAAATATGCAGATACTTGATCTAGAAGAGTTTATTCCAAAAGACACTGGTTTCTTTAAAAAATTTTAGATTCTTCAAAAAATATTAAAGCCTTCTTTTAGAATGTTCTGTGATACCACATTAAGGTGACTTCTTTAAGGAAGTAGGAAGGTCTGTTCTAAATTCAAGCATGGTGGGTAGTATCATTATGGAGATAGGGCTTCAGTTAATTTATTTGTGTACTTGACTTCATTTTATATTAGTTTCTTTTTCCTTCACCATAAATATTTATTTAATTGAAAAATGAGTTTAATGAAACTAATTCCAATAGAACTTTTTCTTTCATCTTTTTAAGGCCGCACCCTTGGCACATAGAGGTTCCCAGGCTAGGGATTGAATTGGTGTTGTAGCTGCTGGCCTACACCACAGCCACAGCAACATGGGATCTGAGCCATGTCTGCTACCTACACCACAGCTCACGGTGATGCTGGATCCTTAACCCACTGAGCAAGGCCAGGGATTGAACTTGTGTCCTCATGGCTACCTAGTCAGATTCATTTCTGCTGAGCTATGGCAGGAACTCATGTTGCTTACATTTTTAAATTAAATTATCATTGAACCTTAAAAGTATTTTCTCATTTGGATAAAGGGGTTTAGATTTCATATTTTACCTTTCTTCTTACTCCTATTGTCCTTAATGTTTTTGTTGATCTGTATTCTATAAACTTCGGTTTCTAATATGGGTGTTAATTTTGCCAGCATAAATAGATCCAGCAGCTAGGTAGCCTTCTTTCTTTCTGCCAACCTGTCTACCATATATCCAACAAATATTTTTTGGAGTATTGTAAGCACTTGATATTGTTTTAGGCAGCTGGGATCCAGGTTGCTGCTCTCTGAGTGTTACTAAATCTTATAACTTCGTTTGTTTGACTTGTGTTAGAGGGAACATTGTAATGAGTAAGTACTGATCATCCTGCATATTTTATATATTTAGGTAGTCCTTCTTTTTTGTTTGTCTACTCTGGAATTCTGAAATATCAATGCAAATTCCCCACAAGTAAAATTTTTATAGCTTCACATGTCAAGGGATCCTGTCTTTGTTACATAATTTCGTAATTTGTCTCCTCATTTATACTATAAAGTGAAAAACAGACACGATTCCATTGGCTGATCAAAGGTTTTAAATTTTTTATGGTAAAAATCAGTAAAATAGACTCTGGAACCTAGTTTAAAGGAATAATATCTATTAAAATTTTAATACACTAATTCCCATTTTAAATTTTATAATTTTTAAAATACATAAGTAATTATAAAATGACCCGTACGGAAAGTATTGGATTTAGTTTATTAAAAATACATTTTGAGCACTTTTATGGCCTCTTAGAATTTGACTCTTCAGTGTGCTGCTGTGACTGTTTCCTTTTCCCCACCCTTGAAAAGCACACGGAGGGCAGATTATCCACATACTGTTGGGCACGTTGCTTAATTATCCCCTGGGGAGAGTCAGTATCTGCTTATTACAGCAATAATTCAGACTTGTATCTGAATATGTAAATAGCTCTCATAAAAGACATAATGTTTCTATAGTACTAATACACTTGTCTGTCTCTTCAGAATTCAGCTGCTTAGATTGCACTTGTGCTTTCTGAGCATTCATTTAGCAGCTCCACCATTTTCCTTCACTCCACATATCATAGATTCCTAATAAATGTCTGTTGAATAAGTTAGAAGAATGAGTAGAAGGGAAAGTGAAGAGGGAGGAGGGGGCAAAGAGGGCAAAACACATTTCATTTTATTCTGACCCACTTGGCTATTATTTGGATTATATTTTGGTAAAAGACAAAGGTATTTATTGCAATCAAGTAGACAGTATAGCTAGTATATACTCTTTATCTAGGCCAGTCAAAGATATAATCTGAATCAAAGTGGAATTTATCTCTTGGCAATTCTGAAATGTTTCTTAAAGAGCCATCTGCTTTCCAGTTAAATTTTAAAAATTACATGTGTAGTAAGATAATTTATAGAAAAACTTCAGTTAAATATTATTAACTGTTGTTTGGATATTATTTTCTCAAAGATTTTTTGAGAGGAGACTTTCGTCTTCATTTACTCTGGATTGAATTGATTTAAAAGTTTGTGTGGGTTGTTAAAGGGGCATGTGCTGTTCTTTCCTCTTAAAGATTAGGCTATTTAAATGACCATTTATTTATTTTTTTTTTTCAGAGTTTAATGGCTTATCAAAGAGGACTAGAATTTTCTCCCCATCATTAGGATAACACATTTTTCTTATTTCATTTGTTTTTGTTTTTGTTTTTATTTTTAGGGCCACATCCAGGGCACATGAAGGTTCCCAGGCTAGAGGTCTAATCAGAACTGCAGCTGCCAGCCACAGCCACAGTCATGCCAGGTCTGAGCCATGTCTGCAACCTACACCGTAGCTCACAGCAATAGTGGATCCTTAATCCACTGAGTGAGGCCAGGGATCAAACCCACAACCTCATGGTTCCTGGTTGGATTCATTTCCACTGAGCCATGATGGAAACTCCTTTATTTCATTTCTTAATGTGTTTTGGTTTAAAACAGTCGTATGGTCAAATTATTTTTCGCTTTTAATTTTCCAGCTTGATCTGTTTTCTGTGGTTACTTTTTAGGCTTCTTCTGTTGTGATCAATGTAAAATAATGGTGCTACATTTAAATTATATTTTTTACCTCCTTAACATGCTAAATTCCATTAGGTTTAAGGGCTTTAAGTGTTTGGCATTGCATTTGACTTTTCTCAGCAAGGCCAATATATATGGGCCAGGGAAATGTACTATGGATTCAGAATTTCTGTAGAATATGCTTGTATTTATATAGAAGTTTCATAACCTTATGCATTATTAAAAACTAAACAGTTTATATATAAATGGAATCACTTATATTAAATGAAATTAGGTGTAGAAGATGAAGGAAAGAAGGACAAACTTTGAGAAAAATTAAATAAAAATAAAATGAAGATACAGTCAGTTCATTCATTCAGAGAATATTTATGCATGCCTGCTGTGTGCTGTTCTGTGATCTGGGGCTCTGGAGGTTTGGCAATGGATAGAATAGACATTCCCCCCCTTTTATAGTGTGTTTTAATTGGCATGGATAGATATTAAAGAGATTTAAAAGTTTGTATTAGGTCGGAAAGTGCTAAGTGCTCTGAAAAAGCTAAAACAGGGAGATAAAGAATAGGTATAATGAGGGGCAGAGAACGTTGCAGTTTTAATTTTTAAATTTTTATATACTTACACATTTTATTTTTTTTAAATTTTTTATTGTTATTTCCCCAATACATTTTTTTTCTACTGTGCAGTATGGTGACCCAGTTACACATACATTTATATTCTTTTTTCTCACATTATCATGCTCCATCACAGTTTTAAATAAGGTGTTCAAAGTAGAATCTAAAAGGAGGGCTCATTTGAAAGGATAAGCAAATGCAACTAGCAGTGGAAACAAAGACAGTTATAGGAAAATAGATAGTAGATATTTTGTAACAGAGAAGTCCCAAACTAGATTCCAAGTGGAGAATAAGCAAAGTGGTTTCCCTCATTTTAATTTTTTTTATATAAAACTATCTTCTCACACTCTATATACACATTCCTGAGAATAAATTATTTCATAGTCCTAATAATTTGTTTCATATATGCCAGCTTGCAGACTGCTCATCTACTTCCATTCTGGCTTCTCTACTGCCATGAATTATTGTTTTAAAATGCTCAACTACGGGTTATTGTGCAAAAAAAAAAAGTTTGGAAACATAGATTGATGTCAGGCAGTGACATGTATGTTAAATTTGAAATGTATCTTAAATTACTGATTTCTTGGAGTTCCCTGGGGGGGCAGCACATTAAGGATCTGGCATTGTCACTGCTGTGGTGTGGGTTCAGTTCTTGGCCCAGGGAAGTGCCACATGTTTGTGGGCACCTCCAAAAAAGAAAAAAAAATTACCGAATTCTTATATTTTCAGGAAAAGTAATTTGCTTTCTATATCCTGGCTGTAGTAAAGTATATGGATACATTGTAATCTTCCTGATAGAGAGCATTAGCCTCCAGAAGTAGGTACTACTGGGCTAATTTATACTGAGAAAGATCTAGATTGGCTTTCAGTATGAATGAAGCATGTTAAGGAATATTGAAAAGTTTGTTTAAAAATATTCTTTTGTTGCTCAATCTACTCTTTCTAAGACTTCAGGCTTGTATATTCTATGATGTTGGACCTTTTGCATCTCTTGCTTGAAGTTGTTACTGCTAGAATTACCTCAAGAGTAGAGAGATAGCAACTTCAGGATTTTTGTGATACTGACTTATTAACTGCTGTGTGTGTGTATGTGTGCACACACGTGTGTGTGATGGGAGCAAAGAGGTGGTTACATGGAGAGCTAGGTAATAATTCTAGAGTGTAAGAATAAAGACTATATTAATAAATGGAAATGTAGTCTGAGAAGCTGCGAAGTAAGGTTCTGTTAGTTGTGATATTACTAAAGCAAGATTTTGAAAACAATTTTTTCCTGTCATTTGGTTTGTGACTAGTCTCTGTGGTTAATTCTAAATAAATTACAATGTTAGAAGGATCACCAGTTCAGGAACATTGCTTCCCTATTTTCAGTTGTTAGGGTGCAGAAAAGTGGTAACTTTACTTTTGCATCAGTAGTGAAGATGTTTAGTAGAGAAAATCTGACTGTTGCTGCTAATGGGGGTCACAGAAAGCCCAGGAAACAGAGCAGTAATATTGGAAAACTCTTGGTGAAAATGTGTGTATGTGCTTACCCAAGGTCTAGACTAGTATAATCAGATGTGGACAATGGACTGTAATGTAGTTACGGGAGATGGTTGTCATCATTACGGTAATTTATTGAGCTGCTAGCGTGAATCTTTCCTAGTTGGTCACTTGATAGGGCTGTTTGTTTCCTAAGGCTGACACAAGCATTTTTTTTTTCCTCCTTGCATTATAGGTATAAATTATACACAGTTTTTCTTCTTAATATTCAAATATGTGAATGATTTTGTACTCTGCATTTAGAGATTTTAATTTACTAAGTAGTAAACCTACTATTTTAAGTCTGCCTTTGTAATTAAAACTTTAATTCGCTTGTGATTCTTTGTCGGAAAGAACAGTCTTCACAGCTGTTAGATAAAATTACAGTTGCTAAATGCTGTATAATTTGGACCTTTGGAAAAATATGTACATAGATGGAAAATATTGACCCCTTAGAAAAGCAGATTTTTCTCTTTAGGTATAAATAAATATTTTCCATTTATTAATTTGTGAAGTTGTTTTTATATTTTCCATAATAAGAGGAAACGTTACATTTATGTATCCAACTTAAATGGGAGGCATGAAGTCAGGGCCTTCTGTAATATTGGATTTGAAGGGAAAAAATGTATGTCCTTCCTTTCTTTTTAGAAGTAATATTAGATACTTTATGTACCTGTACCTTCTAATAAAATTTCAAAATAATCTTTTAAATAAGGTTAGACAGTAATATTTTGTGTTAAGCAGTGAAAATATTTCAAACTTAAATTTCTGATATAGTTGTCTGAACTGAATGTACTATGGTTTGGGTTTAACTGCCTAGATACATTTCGATACTTGAGAATATTTACTTTGAAGCATTGCCATGAACTATTCATTTATCAAATAATGGTTGAGTACAGCCTACCTGAACAGTACCTCTTAGGAGCGTTGTTGATTTTAAAAAAAAGAATTAAAAAGATGTGCTTCCTCAATCAGTTGTGGTCTGATAGGGAGAATAGAGTAATATATGTAGCAATTGAAAAGAATTTTTTGTGATTCTGCATAAACAAGTAAAATATATGCTATGTATATAATAAATATTAGGTATAAGATGGATATAAAATAAAGGGTTTTATAGGGTAGAATTGTGGAATATTCATTAGAGGGAAAAATGATTCACTTGGATCTTATGGATGTTAAAAAAAAGGACCAAAAAATGGTACCAACTGTAACATTTGGAATGGATGGGCAGTGGGCTCTTTCTATACAGCACAGGCAACTGTATGTGATCGGGTCACTTTGCTGTACAACAGAAATTGAAGAAACATTGTGAATCAACTATACTTTAATTAGAAAAAATAGATTGGGGATGGTTTTGACACTCCTTTTCTATCCTTTATTCAGTACTTATTTATTGATTGTATTCTAGTCCAGCACTGTTCTGGAGCCTGAGGATGTAGCTGTGAATAAGGCTCTACTGTCATGGAGGAGAGGACAAATAATAAACAAGTTACTGAACACATAAGATAATTCAGATCGTAGTAAATGCTTAGAAGAAAACAAGCAAGATCATGTTATGAGAGTGAAGAGGTTTATATGGAAGCCAATATAGAGGGTTTGGAGGAAATTTGTGAAGAAGTGGCACTTGATTTGAATGGAGAGACATAGCCAAACATTTTGAGATATAAGTCACACCATTTTTTTTTTTTTTTTTTTTTGGTCCTTTGTCTTTCTGCCTTTTGTAGGGCCACTCCTGTGGCACATGGAGGTTCCCAGGCGAGGGGTCGAATTGGAGCTGTAGCCACCGGCTTGCCTGCGCCACAGCCACAGCAACGTGGGATCCGAGCCGCGTCTGGGACCTACACCACAGCTCATGGCAATGCTGGATCCTAAACCCACTGAGTAAGAGCAGAGATCGAACCCACAACCTCATGGTTCCTAGTCGGATTCATTAAGCACTGTGCCACAATGGGAACTCCCATAAGTCACAACATTTTAAGGTGAGGAAATATCAAGAACAAAGGCCTTGAGGACAGAATGATGTGTGTGAACTGCTGAAACAAATAAAAGGCCAGAATGGCTGGAGCAAAATGAGTAAGGGCAGGGAATTCCTGTCATGGCGCAGCAGAAACGAATCTAACTAGGAATCACGAGGTTGGGGGTTCAAGCCTTGGCCTCGCTCAGTGGATTAAGGATCCGACGTTGCTGTGAGCTGTGGGGCAGGTTGCAGACTCGGCGCTTGGATCTGATATTTCTGTGGCTGTGGTGTAGGCCAGCAGCAGCTACAGCTCCGATTGGATCTCTAGCTTGGGAACCTCCATAAGCCGTGAGTGTGGCCCTGAAAATCAAACAACAACAACAACAAAAAGAGTAAGGGCAAGATTTAGGTTTGGAAATGTCCAAAGTATTCAGGTTTTAGATCACATAGGTCCCTGTAAACTTTCGTCAGAAATTTGGTTTTATTCTTGTTCAGTTAAGAATGTGTTTTATGGTTTTGAGAACTATGTCTGGATACTTACATCACAACACAACAATAGGAGGAAAAAGTATGTATACATGTATATGTAACTTGGTTCCCATGCTGTACAGTGGAAGAAATAAATTAAAAAACAAACAAAAAAAAAGAAACTGAACCTCAGTAAATCCAGAAAATAAATAAATAAATAAACAAACAGAAGTGTGAAATGATATGCCTTAGTGTTTTGTTTTGTTTTGTTTTCTCTTTTCTTAGGGCTGTACCCACGGCATATGGAAGTCCCCAAGCCAAGGGTGGAATCACAGCCACAGCTCATGGCAGTGCTCAATCCTTAACCCATTGAGTGAAGCAGGGATTGAAACTGCATTCTCATTGATACTAGTTGGGTTTGTAACAGATGAGCTACAATGGGAACTCCCTGGGTGTTATTATTTTTTTTTTATATAGTGACATTTAAGTGAAGTGTTAATTTTGTAAATTTTCATTTACTTATTTTTAACTATGGTAAAATATGCATAATATAAAACTTACACTTTCACCATTTTAAAGTATACTATTCAGTGGCACTAAGTATATTTACTTTCTTGTGGAACCGTTATCAGCATCCCTCTCTAGAACTCATTTCGTCTTGCTGAATGAAACTTTATATACCTGCTAAATAATTACCCATTCCTCTCACCCTATAGCCCCTGGCAACCACCATTGTACTTTCTGTCTCAATGGATTTGACTAGTCTAGGCATCTCCTATTAGTTAGAATCATACAGTATTTGTTCTTTGGTGTCTTTTTTTTTTGACTTAGCATAATACACTTCAGGGTTCATTCATGTCATTGCACATGTTAGAATTTCCTTCCTTTTTAAGGCTGAATAATATTCCATCATATCTGTATACCATATTTTATTTATATTTTTACCCATTGATAGATACTGAGTTGCTTCCACCTTCTGTTTTTTGGGTTTTGGTGGTTGGTTTTTTTTTTTTTTTCATTTTTGGTTTTTGTGAGTATTGATGCTAGTCCCTGTTTTGGATTCTTTTGGCTATATGCGCAGAAGTGGAATTGCTGCGTCATATGACACATATATGATACATATACAATATGGATTGTATTTTAATTTTTTGATGAAGTGCCATACTGTTTTCCTTAGCAGCTGCAGTTTTACATTCCCACTCATAGTGCATAAGGGTTTCAATTTTTTCATATCCTTGCCAACACTAAGTTTCTCATGTTTGTTTTGTTTTGTTTTTCTTTTTATGGCTGCACCTGTGACATATAGAAATTCCTAGGCTGGGGGTTGAATTGTAATTGCAGCTGAGGCCTACACCACAGCCATGGCAACACCCAATCTGAGCCACACCTGGGACAGGTGCTACAGCTTGCAGCAATGCTGGATTCTTAACCCACTGAGCAAGGTCAAGGATCAAAACACATTCTGGAGACTATGTTGGGTCCTTAACCTACTGAGCCACAATGGGAACTGCATTTTATGAGGTTTTTGGATAGTAGCCATCCTAACTGAGTATGAAATAGTATCTCATTATGGTTTTCATTTACATTTCCTTAATGATTAGTGATGTTTAGCCTCTTTTCTTGTGCTTATTAGCTGTTTTATATCTTCTCTGGAGAAATACCTATTCAGTAGTTTGCCCATTTTTGAACTGTGTTGTTTATTTTTTGGTTTTTGTTGAGTTGTAGTTCTTTATATATTTTGGTTATTAACCCCTTATCAGGTATATGACTTGCAAATATTTTCTCCAGTTCCATGGATTGTCTTTATGTTCCTTGGTGCGTAGAAGTTTAAAATTTTGTTCTATCTCAGTTATTTTTTTTTCTTTAGTTGCCTATGTTCTTGGTGTCATATCCAGGAAATCATTGCCAAATCAGAGGCTATAAAGCTTTTCCCTTATATTTTCTTCTAAGGGTTTTATATTTGTAGGTATCACATTTAGATCTTTAATCCATTTGAGTCCATTTTTGTGCATGGTATAAAGTAAGGGTCCAACCTCATTCCTTTGCATGTGGATATCCAATTTTCTGAATTTCTTGGGTTATGTTTCTAAAAGGATGCATTGCAATAAGGTCAGGGTGTGGAGCAAGAATGGAAACAGATCTATCAGTGAATATACTACTGAAATATTTCAGGCAAGAACTGCAGGTGGCTTAGACTGATGTGATAGCAAAGGCGATGAAGATACATAGATGTCTGATATGTTTAAGAGTTAAAGCAGTAGAACTTGCCTTCATGAATTGTATTTGGAGGTGAGGGAAAGACAAATCAAGAACTAGGGAATTCCCTGGTGCCCTAGAGTCTGGAACTTTGCACTTTCACCATGGCAACCCAGGTTCAGTCCCTGGCCTGGGAACTGAGATCCCATATCAAGCTGCTGCACGCTGTGACAAAAAATAAATAAATAAATCCTAGGTTCTTTTTAAGGGGACATAGGAGCTATTTATTGGCCTGGGTCAAAATGAGATGTGGATAGCAGAGGAGTTTATTGATAGTAGGGAGGTAGAATCAAGAGTTCTGTTTTTCAGATGTTAAATTTGCATGTAGTCTTCTTAGATTATAAATTCCCTGTGGACGGTTATATTTATCTTTGTATTCCTGACATATAGTAGCCTAGAATTGCCTGGCTAAGTGAGTGTTTAAAGAGTTTATTTTCCTTGCAAGCCTACTAATCTCCTAGTAATGATCAGGCACTGTTCTGTGCTCTAGGGGTATGAGGATAATTTATTCAGGGTTGGTGTAATCTGGAATGAAAGACAGATTTATAAAAACACAATTGAGGCAGTGTCATACAGGATGATGCAGTATAATAAGTACCATGAAAGAAGCATATGTACCTTTTGTTAGGTAGTTATATGGAGGGAAAACAGATGTAGGATCAGAAAAGGTTTTATGTAGTTAAATTTTGAGTTTTGCTTTGAAGGATTAATAAGATAGGCATGATAGAATAAGAAGTGACATCATTCCTGGCTGAGAGAATAGTGGGAACAGATGCAAAGAGGTGTAAAAGCACAGAGTGCAATGTCTGAGAAAGCAGTCTTCGGGTATACAGGAGTAGCGCAATTTCTTGAAATCATGGGAAGATAGTTAAAACTTTTCCAGAAGTGTACAGTGATGATCAAATTTTATTTTTCTTTTCTTTTTTTTTTTTTTTTTTTTTTTTGATTTTCTGGGCCACACATGTGGCATATAGAGATTCCCAGGCTAGGAGTTGAATTGGAGCTGCAGCGGACACCCTACATCACAGCCACAGCAATACCAGATCCAAACCCTGTCTGAGACCTACACCACAGCTCTCAGAAACACCAGATCCTTTAGCCCACTGAACGAGGCCAGGGATTGAACCCACAATCTCATGGTTCTCAGTCGGATTGGTTTCCGCTGTGCCACAATGGGAACTCCACATTTTCATTTTAGAAAAATTATCCTGTTGAGGTACTAGCTAGAATAATGAGGCTAATGGAAAAAAGTTTGACTGGAGACTGTTGCAGTAATTGAAGCCATGCTGTTGTGTGCCTGAGGCACTGGAAAATGTTACACTGAGAAACAGCTTTTAGAGTCATTGCTGAGGTAGAATGGAGAGTACTTGGTCTGTTGAATGTGAAGGATAACAAGTAAGGAAGAGTCAAATATGTAACTGATATTCATAGTTTCAATAACTAAGTAGATAGCAGTGATGATAGCAGTCAGGGTAGAGAAGGAAAGAATGAATGATCTGCAAATAAGGGACCAGTGTAATTAATGTTGTTAACATTCCATCCACAGAAATTCTCACTGTGATAATGGTGTACCATTAAGTTACATAAATAGTTTTTTGTACGGTATGACTTCTTTACACATGAGTACATACATACTCACATATGCATATATATAATTACTGTATATACACACATGTACACCATAGAGACCTTATATGTTCTGATAGGTTTAGAAAAATGTAAGGGCAGGAATATAAACTGTTAATGATGGTGTGGCTTATCCTGAAAAATGGACAAGAAAGGGGTTGAGGCCTTTACACTATTGCTTCATTATTAAAGTGTTGTACGATCTTTTTTGCACAGTATATATTATTTTTCTGCAAAAGTGCCAAAGAAAAGAAAATCAAGGCAATATTATCTCTCTGTCTCTGTAGATATGTATGCATTCTTTCTGTCTGAAAAATGAATGGCAGGAAGGGGTGTTTTGGTTCTCTTCAAAATATAATACATTTTTTTCTTATTTATAACTTCACTCATACTCTTGTCCCTGATGACCTTCCCTCTCCTTTGTGTTTTTGCTCTTTATTTAAGGCTCTTCTTTATGCTCTAACCCTCTATTGGTGCTGTTTATTTTTATCTTGAGCAGCTCATAGTGATCTTGAGTCAGCTGAATTATGATAGCACATCTATCTATCTTTTTTTTTTTTTTTTTTTTTTTTTTTTTTTTAGGGCTGCATCTGTGGCATTTAGAAGTTCCCAGGCTAGGGGTTGAATTGGAGCTACAGCTGCCGGCGTATGCCATGGCCACAGCAGTGTGGGATCTGAGCCACATCTATGACCTACATCACAACTGATGGCAATGCCAGATCCTTTAACCGACTAAGTGAGGCCAGGGATCAAATGGATACTAGTCGGGTTCTTAATCAGCTGAGCCAGGACTGGAACTACTAGCAAATAGAGTTTTATGTTCTAATTGTGCTGCTTATCTATTGGTGCATAACTCATTACCACACGTATTGCAGCTGAAACAACATATGTTTACAATTTTATAATTTCTTTGTGTCAGGTATCTGGGCACAGCTCAACTAGATCCTCTACTGAGAATTTTCCAAGTCTGCAGTAAAGGCATTAGATAAGCTCTGTTCTTCTCTGGAGGCTGGAGGCTTCTTCTAAGCTAATATGGTTGTTGGCAAAATTCATTTCCTTTCATCTGTCATCCTGAGGTCCCCATTTTCTTGCTGGCTGTCATTAGGGTCTAATGTCATCTTCTAGCCCCTTGTCACATGGCCCTGCCACAACATGACAGCTTAGTGTCTTAAGAATATCTTCATTCAGCTAAGGCAGAACCTATATAATGTACCATGTCACAGGAGTGTCTGTCCCCTTGCCTTTGCTATATAAAGTAACCTAATTAAGGAAGGTCTATCCCATCACCTTTACTGTATACATGTTTCCTAGAACCAAGGCGAAGATTCTGTCCAGGTTCAGTTCAGTGGGGTGAGTCATATAAGACCTTGACTCATTGGAGGCCACCTTAGAGTATGTCACCACATCACTTATATTAGAATTTAAAGCTGGAGAGGACCTCAGAGTATTCTTTTTCTCCCTAACTAAAACATAAGGAAAGCTCATCTTCAGTGCTTAGCCTCGTCTTTATAGCACATGAGGTATTAAAAAGATATTGGACAGTGATTCAAAAGTCAGAATGATAGACAAAAATGTTAATGGATCAGAGTTGCTATTCAGAAGACTCATTCAGTTATAATGTGTGTGAAATCGTTAAGGTTTGATTTTTCAAGACATTGGCTGTGAAATTGAGATCATAAATTAAATCTGAAATTTTGCAGAGGAAATATTGACAGGGTTTGCTGATCGATTCAGGGCCTGGGGGAAGGTGGTAGCAAAGAGGGAGGGACTGGAGTAACTTTGAGGTTGCTTGTTTGGGGATTGGGAGGCTGGTGTGCCATTGACTGATCAATGCAATTAATATTTGAGTGTTGCGATGAATATATTGATGTTAACTCTGCAGTGTGGTTTTTGGTCTCTAGAGAGAAACTAAGAAGCACAAATCAGTATTTCACATTTGCACTTGCGAAAGCCAGTGCTTTCTCTATCTGTAGAGTCATAGGAAGTTATTCATTATCAGGTTTTAAAATTGTACTAGGGATTGTTTTTAATCTGTAGCCTGAATGTGTGCTGTTTAATAACATTTGAAAAACATACCTTAATAAGGTTACCCCCCAAAATCATGGATAAGACTTTGCATTAACTTCTAAAGTGGCTGTGAGACAGTTTGAAGATAATGGAGAGGGTCTGATAGATCTGAAATCAAATTATAAATAGTGTATGGTGTATAGAAATATGGAAAAAATGGCAGAAGGATTTTCTGTTTTCCTTTTAATTATTGCTTGTTATGAAACTTAAAAGAATAGAGAAATGCAAGGAAGGGACATATAGCCTAATTTTCTAGAGAAGGTGGTAAAGGGCCAGATAGTAACTGTTTTCGACTTTGCAGGCCATATGATCTCTGTTGCTACTACTCAGCTTAATGTAGTAGTATTACGACATGGTAACAGCCATGAATAATAGTTAAACAGATGGGCACGGCATGGTTTTTATTCCAATAAAACTTTATTAACAAAAATAGTTGGCAGGCTGGATTTGGCTCATATGCCATAATGCTAGTAATTCTGGTCTTGTTCTAGATAATTGGCACTTGAGTCTATTTTCTTTCATACTTTTCCCAAACTCACATTGTATATAACATTCTTCAAATTTTTTTCCATTTAATAATGCATTGTGGAAAAACTTGTGTTGTTAATTCAGAAGAATCTATCTCATTATATAATTGTGTGTTTTGGTTCTTTCAGTCTTTCGCTTTTTTAAAGTGTTACAGTGAACTCCTTATACACATCTTTCTGCACTTGTGAGAATGTACGGCAAGTTACTAGGAGTGTAATGATTGCTTTGTATCAAAGTCTCTGCATAGTTAATTTATATTTTTGATAAAAACGTTACTACAAAGTGATGCAAATTCTCCATGGAATGTCTGTAGACGTGCCGTTGTTGACGCCTGTTGGGTATAACTTTTAAAGGTGGGCATTACTTAATTACAGTTGGTTATTCTTCCTGTTTGCATAGAAAACATAATCCTAGCCCTGCCCATCCTATCTTTCCAATTTCTTTGAAAGAACGGAGTTTAGAAGACCTATAGAACACAAACTTTCCAGAAGCCTCCCATTTATATAAAATGAATCATTCCGTTGGTATTTATGGTAGGTGAATGGTGTTATGGAAGCAGTCATCAGAATGGGTCAATTGTTTACATTTAAGGTATTTTATTGCAAGGTTTGGAACTGTTTGATCATTGCTAATGTTCCACATGAGTCATTATGTGGAGAGATCTGTAGTACCATCAAAGTTAATCATCTCTTAAACTCTTGATTTTTTTGCCATAAATTAGTTAAAAATTTTTTTACAAGGTAATTCATACAGTATATATTTTTTGGTGTGGCTCTGCTCAACATTGTTAGTGACATTAATTTTCTGGTAAATAACATTGGTTATTTCTTTTAGATACTGTTAGCATTTTATTTTATGAATATTCTACTATTTAAACAATTCAATTTGTATCTCCCTGATGCTTAGTGGTCCTGAACACCTGAATATCTTTTCATGAACTTATTTGCCATTTGGAAATTTTTTGTGAAGTGCTTATTTGTGTATTTTGGTCATTTTTATTTATTAGATTATTACCTTTTCTTATTTTGTAGGAGTTTCTTGAGTATTTCAGATATAATCTCCTTGTTGACTGTAAATCTTCTTAATGTATTCTCCCTTTCTGAAGTTTGCCTTCTAATTCTTTTAATGTTGGCTTTTGTAACCACAAATCTTTAATTTTGAAGAAGTCTAGTTTATCAGTATTTTTCTTTTTCTTTTTCAGGCCACACCTGTGGCATATGGAAGTTCCCAGGCTAGGAGTCGAATTGGAGCTGCAGCTGCCAGCATACACCACAGCCACAGTAACTCAGGATCCAAGCCGCATCTTCGACCTACACCACAGCTCACAGCAATGCCAGATCCTTAACCCATTGCACGGGCTTGGGCATCAGACCTGCACCTCTGCAGAGACAATGCAAGATCCTTAACCCACTGAGCCATAGCAGGAACTCCATTAAAATAGTCTATAAACTTTATGTCTTCTACAACTAGTTAAGCCATATTCTTATATATATTCTTATATACAAGTATAGAAGAGATAAAGTTCATCTCTGTCGCCTTTGCTTCTTAAAGCCAGCTTTTATTTTTATACTAATAAGTATAGCTTTCTTTTACTTTTTTTTATTATTCTTGTTTTCTGAAAAATTCTTTTCTTTTCCTTTTTTTTTAATTTTTCTTTTTCCTTTTTAGGACTGTACCTATGGCATATGGAAGTTCCCAGGCTAGGGGTTGAATCAGAACTGCAGCTACTGGCCTATGCCACAGCCTCAGCAATGCCAGATCCAGGCTGCGTCTGCGACCTACACTGAAGCTTGTGGCAATGCTGGATCCTTAACCCACTGAGTGAGGCCAGGGATTGAACCTTTGTCCTCATGGATACTAGTTGGCTTCTTAACCTGCTTAGGCACAGCGGGGAATTCCTGAAAAATCACTTTCAACCTTTGTACAACCTTTCAACCTTATATTGAAATGGAGTCACTTATAAGCAGCACATACTTTAAAAAATCTAATTGACAATAATTGTATTATTCTGTTTGCTTTGCATATGTTTAGGTTAAAACTTATTCTCTCATTATTTGCGTCTATTGTATTTGCTCCACATCTTGCATGCTCCTTCTTTCTTTCTTTCTTTCTTTCTTTCTTTCTTTCTTTCTTTCTTTCTTTCTTTCTTTCTTTCTTTCTTTCTTTCTTTTTTAAGTGGTCATACCCATGGCACATGGAAGTTTCAGGGTCAGGGGTTGAATCCTAGGCATAGCTGTGACCTACACCACAGCTGTTGCAACACTGGATCCTTTAACCCACTGCACCAGGCTGGAAATTGAACCAGCACTTTCCTAGTGATCCAAGCTTCTTCAGTTGGATTCTTAACCCACTGTGCTACACCAGGAACTCTTTGCATGCTCTTTTTTTTTTTTTTTTTTGAGGTAAATATTTTTTGTTATTAAATTATTTTATTACCTTACTGGTTGTACATTTTTTTAAAGATACTTTTAGTGGTTGCCTGGAGATTGCACCATGAATGTTAGAGTTATTAACATCTTATATGAATTTGTTCTTTCAGCAATTCTTAGATAATAAAGAAACATTACCACCCTAATTCCTTTTTTTCTCTTACTGTGTGTACTAGTGCTATTTATTTTAAGCATTGTAGTATTTTTGAGTTGTGGAAGTCATTATTATGATTGTAAATATTCGCCATTATTTTCAATTTACCTACACAGTTACCTTTCCCATTGCTTGTTTTTTCACTTTCTTGACTTATATCTTTGTGGTGTTTTCCCTCTGTCTAAAATACTCCCTTTAATATGATTGTTTATCGACAAATTTTGTTTTATTTGTCGTTATATGTCCTTATTTTGCTTTTGCTTATGAGGGAAAGCCTTTTCTTTACCCTCTTATGTTCTTTGTATGAGAGCCTGTGAATCAAACTGATAAAAGACAAATTGGGAAGAGAAAAGACAGATTTTTAAATTCATAGATGTTGAAGGGAGTTCACATAAAAATGTGGCTCAAGGAAGAGGTGAGGATTTGAGGCTTTATAGGGTAGAGACGGGAGAAGGGCACTTTTGGGAAAACAACTGACTTTTCAGAAAGATAAATGGACCCTTAGGAGAATAGATGGAAGATAAAATAGTTTTGGGACAATGTTCCCTTAGACAATTTCTTGTCCTAGTGCTTTTCTACTCTACAGGTAGTAGGAGTCAATCTTTCCTCCTTGTCGAACTTCAGGGGAGAGGATTTATGACAGCTGAGTTCTTTGGGGAGTCTCTGCTTTTAGGCAGATAAGTTCAGAAAACAGATTCTTCTCAGTGCCATAGCCTAATATCTTTCCTTTGATTATTGCAAGGTATTTGGGGGTATATTCTTTTTTGGGAGGGGTATATTCTTAGATGCTGTTTTTGTTTAGTACTTTGAAGAGGTCTTTGCATTCTTGTCTGGTTTCCTTAAGTTTTATTCTTGCTCTTTTAAGGCCACAAGGTGTCCTTACCCCTTCTACTTTCTTCCTCTTCCTTGCTGCTCTTAAGACTTTTTCCCTTGGAGAGCTTTACTCTGGTATAACTTAGTTGTGTCATGTCAAAATAGGACTCAATGTTTTTTCTCCAGTTTTCAAAAAATGGTGATTGTTATCTCTTAAGATATTGCTCTTTTCTAATTATTTGCCTACTTTCTTTCCTTATACCATATATACTCATTAGACCTTTTTGCCATGTCCTGGATGTCTATTATTTATTTTGTCAAATTTTTGTCATTTTTCATACTAGGCTTCTGTTTAGTTTTCACTGACCTCGCTTTCACTTCAGTAGTCCTTCTTCAGCTGAGTTTAATAAGCTGGTAAATCTGTTCTTAATTTCATGTCTATTTGTTTTTTCAATAGTTTTGTAGTTTACATTTTCCACTGAAATTTTTCTGTAGAATTTATTACTCCGAAGTATGAGTATATTTATTTCAAAGTTCAGATATAAAATTTTACTTCTTGATTTTCTGAATTGTCTCTTGTTTGGTTTTCATTCATTTGGTGTTTTCTCTTATTTTGCCTGTTCATTGGTGATTGAATATTGGAAGTTGTATTTAATATTGCAGGAAATTATATTAAAAAATCTCTAGATGATGATATCTTCCTCCAGAGAATATTTTCTTTTGATATTTGACTAGCAGTTAGATTAAGTGCCAATTTACATTAATTTAAGATTGAGCTGATTCAAAGCTGGGATTTTAAAAATCTTTGTGAGCGCTTGCCCTATTCCAGTTTGCCTATTCCTAGCATATAGCCCTTCTAGGTCTTCTGAAAACCCAAGGTTTTGGAGTTACTGCTGTGGCGCAGTGGGTTAAGAATGTGACTGCAGCAGCTTGGGTTACTGCAGAGGCTCGGGTTCTATCCCTAGCCCAGCATAGTGGGTCAAAGGATCCAGTGTTGCGGCAGCTGTGGCTTGGATTTAGTCCCTCGTCCAGGAACTTCCATACATCCCGGGTGCAGCCATTTAAAAAAAAAGAAAAGAAAAGAAAAGAAAGGAAAACCTAGGATTTTACCATGAGTCTTACTGTATTATTATTTCTGTTTTCTTCCTCCTTGTCCTGTGAAATTCTGATAATTTTGTTTAGGTTTTTGAGCACCAGTTACTCTTAAGTACAAATCATCATAATGTTGTATGAGGCTCTGTTTTAGTGTTTTTGAGACCTGGTTTATTGTCTATTTCCTGGGGTTCCTTTTGTAAGCCTGGGTATTCTAGTAGGATTTATTTTCTTTGACAAGTTATAAAATTCAGCTTTTGGCTCCCTAGCCCTGTAAAACTTGTAACAGATCCATTTAGCTTCTCTGTTCCCACCTATGAATAGCAGATTCTTCAATAGGAAAAGTCACGCTGAAAGTTTTTTCTAGGATCTTGGCTCCTTAAATCTTGGCTACTTTAGAAACTCTCCAATGCTTTATTATTATTATTTGTCTTCTTAGGTCTGCACCCGCAGCATATGAAAGTTCCCAGTCTAGGCATCAAATTGGAGCTGTAGCCACTGGCCTGCACCACAGCCACGACAACACCAGATCCGAGCCTCGTCTGTGACGTACACCACAGCTCACAGCAACGCTGGATCCTTAGCCCACTGAGCAAGGCCAGGGATCGAACATGCATACTCATGGATGCTAGTCAGATTTGTTTCTGCTTAGCCATGACAGGAACTCCCCAGAAACTCTCTAATACTTTAAAAAAAGATTGAAACATAAATTTAATCTAGCATTTTCATTTGCTTTTGTTGGTAGTTATTTTGATAAAAGCTAATTTGCTGCTGCCAGGATAACTTGTTGCTGTTATGTTCTTCACTTTATTTGGTATGAAAAAATGTCCTTCGTTTGGTATGACATCAAAGAAGTAAACATTCTTTCCTCTCCCAAATAACAAAATACACCACCTTTGAGCAATGAATGATATTTGTTTACACATTTATTTGACAATCTTCCTCTTTCTATAGGTTGCTGAGCCAGACAATGAAGGATCATCTAGTAAGAGTAGCAAATGAAGCCGAATTTATCCTGAGCAGGCAGCGAGCAGAAGATATTCACAGACATGCAGAATTTGAGGTAGGTTAAACATACGACTGGTGTGGGGCCGTTACTATTTTTTAATGGTAGTCGTGGGAAACTGTGTAGGTAAATGGCAGCCTGATCCAAGTAGACACGTATCATCAAAAATTCAAAAATAGTTTGTGAGAGAATCCTGGGGAACCCTGGAAAGAAGGTACAAGTCTCTGCAGCCCAGGCTCTGATCATCTTCCAGCCAAGTAAATGAGTAGAGGACTTTAGTTAGCTGGCAATGACAATCCCCATTTAGATAAGCTCTTTCAGGTTTCTAGAGAGAGGCTGAACAGAGGTATGAAGTTTGAGGTTGTAGCTGAGAAGAAATAAGGGCACGTAGAGCTTTCTTGGATCCTCAACATGGACCAATCCATCCTGACAAATCCATCCTGGGACCAATGCTTGTCTCAGCAGTTGCTCCTGAACATGTATAACAAACATGAATTCATAGAGGAAATTAATGGTATTGTAGCTGTATAAATTATAAAAATTCACACCTAAGGTGTACTAGAATATTTGACAGGAACATTTGCTAAGAATTGGAAAAAAAAATTGAAAAGCACCATCTGGGTTCTTTCTTAGATGTTAAGAACAGATAAGGAAATGTTGCAGATATTTTTCTGGTACATTAAAAGTGATGAAAACCTCCCCAAGTGCGTTTTATACAATTATCATAACATGAAAAAGATATTAGAAAAACAAAACAGTAGAAGACTAATTTCACTGAAAGACTTGGGCATAAACTTCTAACTAAACTTTAACCAACATGATCCAAAAATGTAATGAAAGAACCATGCAATTGACTCTTGAACAGGCAGGTTTAATGTGGGCCCACTTCCCAGCTGTTATTTTTCAATTGTAGATACTAGAGTACCTCACAGTCTTCACTTGATTGAAACTGCAGATGTGGCAGAACCTTGGATGTGAAGGGTCAATAAATTCTATATATATTAACTCTCACATTGTCTTAGGGTCAGCTGTATAGTGTGACTACTTAGAATTTACTCATGAACTCTAAAGATGGTTTGCTATTAAGATATCTGCCTATAAGTTATATCAACACATTAAATATAGGAAAATCATCTGAAGATTATCAATAAATGGAGAAAAAAAGTGTATTATAAATTTTAGCATACAGCCATAATGACTGGGAAAAAAGTATGTAAGAAAACAATCTGAATATGATAATGATAATCATTTTTAATGGTTAAAGCTGCTTCCATTAAAATCAGGAAATAAAGAGTGATATAGTCTATTAATATTATTTAAGAAATTTTTTATGTTCTTGCAAGTATAATATAGCTAATATAAATGGTAGATAAGAAGAAATATTATCACTTTCAGATTGTTAATTGTATGATCTAGGAAAATCTAAGAGATTCTTGAACATTTTTCTTCTGGAAAATCTTTAGCAAGGTTTATTGGATGGAAGGTAAATATGCCAAAAAATTAATAACTTTTCCTTTGACCAGCAAGCAGGAAGTGAATGAAAATCAGAAATATGGATCTGTTTTACAGTTAGGACAAAAATACCATTTTGCGTTGAATTCTATAAGAAATGTACAGATACTAATTTATAACAAAAATATAAAATCTCTTTAATACAAAACAAAATATAAATGACTGGAAGTCTTTCGATGCTGGATAGTATATCTTGCTCTGTGTGTATGTATGAGAGAGAGAGGCATAAACTAAAATCATTCTTTTATTTTGAAAATATTTGAGATTTATAGAAAAATTATGAGTAATACAAGACCTCCTATCCACCATCCTCCTAGATTCTGCAGTTGTTAAAAGTTTTACCACATTTGCTTTTCTGCTCTTTTTTTTTTTTTTTCTGAATTTGAGAATAAGTTGAAGCCATAATACCCTTTTACCTCTAATACTGCACTGAGAATTTCCTATGCCCATTCTCCGTTTTAATCTTGGACAGTTATCAAGTCAGAAAATTAACATTGGTACAATGCTATTATTTAAATGTAGACCTTACTTATATTTCCCCAAATGTTTTCATAATGTCCATTATAGTCAAAAAGAGAAAATTTTATTGACATATAAATGTCAGTTTTTCTCAAATTAACATGTAAATTCAGTACAGTATAATTAGCATATCATTCCATTAGCATAATGGTGGAATATTTGAAATTTAAATATCCCTTTAAAAATATGTAAATATCAAGAACATCCACATATTTGGATATGCAAATATCCAGTTAATATGGGCAAAAAATATATTAATATAGCTTAAGATTAGTGAAAAAAGAATATTGAGGATGTACATGACTTCCCAAATAAACAATGCTAATTAAAAAAATACTGTAAAGACAGTACATACAAAAAAAAAAAAAAACTTCCAAATGGAGTAAGGATATAGGGTGAAGATGACATAGTAAATATTTCAGGAAAATATTTGGAAAACTGTAAAACTGGAGCTGAAGTGTATATGAGAATTTTGTAACTAAGAGCACTTAAAAAGTATAATAGTAAATAGCTGTTACTGCATGTAACATTAAGCTGAGAACAGATACCATCAACAATGTGGAAAGACATAATGGAATATGGAAATATGGATAAATTAATATGTTCACTGTATTAATAATTCTTATGAAATGATAAGAGAAAAGTTGACCCAGTAGGCAAATAAATGATATGAATAGGGATTTCGCAGAAGAATATGAGTTATCCATAACATAGAAAATGATACTCAAATCATTTTGTATTTATGCAAATATTTAGGAAAATATAAAGTAGGAAAGCTGTGATCTATCACTTTTCTGAGATTTAAAGTAGTAATGCACCATTGAAGGAGATAGGGGAGATGAGATGGGCAATGGTATTCTTTTATATTTTTAGTTAAAATGTACATTTTTAATGTTATAGGAAGGCAACATGGTCATATGTATTTTAATAATAATTATATAGGCACACTCACTCACAGCCCCATATATATCTGTGAATATATCTCTTAAGAAAAAAAAGTAATAGTATGTAAGCTTAGATGTGAAGGCTGCTTATTGAAGCACTGTATGTAAATTTTATAAAATAAATACAACAATGGGAAAACAGGAAAACAGAAGGAAATGTTTCTTTAACAAAAGAACCATCATTTCCTCAATAAACAGGATGTTAATAAATTATGAAAAATTAAGAGATCGATGGCTTGTTTTTTAAAAAATAAGAGCTTGATTCATAACTTTGTGTTTTAAGTTCATATTTCAATTTATAGCCTTCTGTGAGAGCTGAGTACATTGGTCCTCATACTTTCTTTTCGTTTATCTCTTCAGCTCCCAGTGTTTAAAGTCACATTTTAATTTGTATATTGTCTAAATACTTAACACTCATATTTGTAACCACAATTCTGTTAATACTTGCGTGTTTATAATATATGTAAGTGAATTCACTATCCCCCTCTTCTATTAGTCATAATTTCTTAGTTTCCCCAGGTTCTTTCTTCTCACTCAGTTCTTAGTTGGCTAGGTTTCATCCTCCTCTGCCACAAAGGGCTCATGTGTACTGTAAACTTAAAATTCTTTCCTATTTCAGAATATTAAATCATCTGGCTTTTTATCTGAATGACATCCTGATCGTTTGAGTGTTCTTAGCTAACACTTGCATTCGTTTAGAACTTTATAGACATTGCTTCATTGTGTTCTGACTTTGAATGTTGCTTTCAGAGAAGTGTGAGGCTACTCTGATATTTTTCCTAAATTGTTTGCTGTTTGAGATTCCTTTATTTGTCCATGGAGTTCATTTCTTAATAGGAATATGACTCAGTGTTAAACATTATTTATCAAAAATTTCTGGAACATAGTCTTTGTTTATAATGTAAATTCAGATTTTTCCTTTAGTTCTTAGAATTTTCTGTAAATGAAAATTTGAAATATGTTTTACTTTTTATTCTCTTTTTCCTTATTTAGTGACACATTAATCTGTGTTAGATGTCTGTCATATCTATTAGTTATTTCTTGATTACTTTACTTTCTTTGATCTCTAGATATGAGTAATTAAATCTTAATTTTTTTTTTTTTGTCCCTGATGCTTATGGTTGATTGTTTTGTTCTTCATTTTGTTTATTTCGATCTTCAACCTCTGCCTTTTCCTTTTTCGCTTTATTTTGATTTTTATCTTTTTTGTGGGCTTTTTGGGTATTTTTAAGTTGTTTTTTAGAAGAAAATAATCATGAGGCATCTCCTTTCATTTTTTGTCACATATTCTTCCGAGATTCTTTGTCTTTTGTTTAGTCTCTTCCAGTTTTATGTAAATATTTTATTTCTTGGCTTGTGTTCTATTTATTCACTGATTGGTGATTTATGTTAATGAAAGTATTGTTTTCCATAGACAAACAGAATATTTTAGTGATTCCTTCCCTCCTCCTCAATGTCTGTAAAGCTAAGTTTTTCCTAGCTGAGCCAGAGTTTGATTTTTGAAATTTGACTTTTGCCCGGTATTGTTTGCCTATTATGAAGAGAGGGAGAGAGATCTTTGAGATAGTTGAGGAGGCTTTCTTAGCACATCCAAGTCTTGCTTTCTCTTGTAAGATTTTGTTAATTATTTTCTACCAAGTTCATTCCACCTTACCTGAAACATATGGGCAATTTGTATCAGGGAAAAATGTGCTTAGCCATGAATCATTATCCATCATTTCAGAGAGTAGTCTGGAATATACTTCTGTCCTAGGAAGTCAGCCCCTATTTTTCATTTCCTTGCTTCACCAATTTTTGCAGTGGAAGTTTTTCTAGCATCTTCAGTTGGTAGAAGCAAGAGATAATGATACTCTTAGTTTGTTTCTCTTCATGTATGAAGGTATTAAGAAAAGTTATTAGGATGTTGTCTGTTTACCAGCATTGCTTCTGGCACATGGGGACGTGGTTAAGAACTGAGGTTATACACCTTTAGTTCTAGTTCCAGTATGTTTATTTTCCCCATCACAACTAATTATTTAATGTTCAGTGCTTCACGTTCTGTTTCTTTTGTTGCTGGTTATTTTTGTTAGTTTATTTTCTCCTAGTTGTTGTTAGGTGGATTTGTTTCTGCTAAATTTTTAGAATTTAAAGGAAAAAAACTTTCAAAATTGCATTTCAGCCTACCAACCTACTCTGGGCTCTTTTCCTTAGTGTCCTTTCTAATTGATTATGGAGAAGTTCCTTTGTAACTTTGGTTTGAGATTGCAATTCATTCATTTTATTTGAAGTTTTAGTGATCATGGTGGTGGAGGTATGTGTTCTTATGTGTATGGATATGAGAGAATGAGGAAGGAGAAAAAGTAGAATTCAGAAGAGGAAAGATTCTTCTGTATATTAGAAGAGATTAAATTGATTTGACCCAAATGGTGTATATGTATTTGCAATTTAGATGAGGGATAATGGTAATAACAGTAGCTAATAGTGCACGAGTCTTTATGTCGTGTCAGGAAGTGTTAAGGGGTGCTTTATAAGTTTTAAACTAACTTAATCCTTACAGTATAACTTCTGAGGTGGTACAGTTATTATCTGTCATTTTATAAGTGAAAAAACAGCATAAGGAGAAACTAACCTAGAGTTATAACTGAACTCCAGACCAAGGCATTTTATCTCTTAATCACTAATTTATGTATTTGATTCACATTTTATTAGATTTCTATAGAATGTGTGAATAGAATTTAATCCTGATATATACAGCAGCTTTATTCCAAGCTAATTTAATTTTATACTTTATCTACTACAGTTTTTCATTTAAATCCATATCATCTTGCTGTGAGGTTTATAATATTGTAAAAGTAATATTCTAAAGTATTATAATAAAGCATCTAAATAAAAACAAATATTTCCAAACTGATTTTATTGTTAGTTAAATTTTTCAACTCTTTCACATGAGAGTCAATTTTAAGAGAGCAAACGTATTTTTAGTATTTTCTAGTCTTTATTTTCACAGAAGATGGATTCTTTTGTTTCACAGAACCCCAATTGATTGAGGCATGTTCATGTTTAATATATTTCTAACTATATTGCTCTTAAATCTTGAATAATACTCTACAAGATGAAGCATATTTTTTCCTAGACAGCTTATATTCTAAAGGTTATCTATATTCAGCCTTGAATTCATGCTGTGCATTCTTTAATAATATATTTGAACTTTATCTACTGCTAGTTACTTTCTCCTGCAAAAAAGAGATGTTGTCATGTATTTAATACACTATTTGTGGTTGTAAAGTAGCTGACTTGTTTCATTTATTATCAAGGGATTGATGACAGTGTAGATCTGAAATGCACATCTCTTTAAGTTCATTGCATGATCATCATTGGAGTTGTTTATCCTTGACATCTTCTGCTTTTGATTTATGTATAGGTTCCATGACAGCATTGATTACGTGTACATCTTTATTTTTTAATCTTATAGCTCTAAACAATGTTTATTAAAAAATATATTATGCAAAACATTGTACCCTGTCTTGTAAATATAGTGTATATATGGGTGTGCACAGTTCATGAAAATCTTTTGCTTAAAAACTGTCCATCAGGGAGCTCCTGTTGTGGCTCAGTGGGTTACAAACTTGACTAGTATCCATGAGGATGAGGGTTTGATCCTTGCCCTCACCCAGTGGGATCTGGCGCTGCTGTGAGCAGTGGTATAGGTTGCCGACGCAGGTCGGATTAGAATTGTCTATCAAAGTTTAGTTTATTTAAATGAATGTGTTACATCTTTAAAAGATGTGATCAAGATTATCATGTAATAACTTAATTTTTAGGAATATGTGTAAGTTAAAGTCTACTTTAGTGAGAATTCCTTATGCCCTCTGGCTGATGTTGTTCTGAATTTCAAGTTATACAATAGAACTTACTTCTCATTAGTCTCAATGGAATGGCAAAGTAGATGGCTAGTCAGTTTATTTGAAGTAATAGAAACATTCTTTTTTACGAGTAAAAGGCATAAAAGCACTAGTTTAATTTTTAATATAGCAATCTATATATTTTTCTTTTAGATGAAGGATTCAAGTATTTTTTCACATTAGCAAACAAAATATTTTTAAATAAAGTAGTGAATTTTTTGTACTTTTACATTTTTTAATATTAGTGAACTCTTCTATAACAACACTTGTTTAAGCTTTTAACTTGTGTTAAAAAATCTTTATAAGGAGTTCCCGTCGTGGCGCAGTGGTTAACGAATCCGACTAGGAACCATGAGGTTGCGGGTTCGATCCCTGCGCTTGCTCAGTGGGTTAACGATCCGGCGTTGCCGTGAGCTGTGGTGTAGGTTGCAGACGCGGCTCGGATCCCGCGTTGCTGTGGCTCTGGTGTAGGCCGGTGGCTACAGCTCCGATTCAACCCCTAGCCTGGGAACCTCCATATGCCGCAGCAGCGGCCCAAGAAATAGCAACAATAACAACAACAACAACAACAAAAAAGACAAAAAAAAAAAAAAAAAATCTTTATAAGAATCCTTTTAGGTAACTCTTATTATCAATATCCTGCTTTTATAGGTAAGGGAACTAGAAGCACAGGGAGATTAAAGGATTTGTTCTAGGTCACATAGCAAATATCTGATAAAGCTAGTATTTGAGCCCAAGTAATCTGATACAGAGTCAGGACCACTCTGCTATGTGACCTCTCTAACACCATCTCCTGAGTGGTTTAAGATGATTTTGTCATTTCAGCACCACAGCAGGTCTGTAAAAGTATGTAAGGATAGATTGAGATGTGATTTGGCCTTGGTTACATAGCTATTTAATTGATAATTTTGAGCCAGAATTCAGATCTTATAACAATAACCCAGTGTAGTTTTCTGTCCCTATATTCTCTGTTGACCTCATGGTATCACAAAATATTTTGCTGTTGAGATAATATATTATTCAACATATATTTGACAATTCTGATCAAGTGTGAAGTGTATTAACTAATATTAGAGACTTAAACCACCAATTTTAGGGTTATGGTGAATTATCCAGTTTATCGCTTTACTAGTTACGTTTTTCGTGATTGATGGTCACTTGCTTTCTTTTAATCAAAATAAGTGTTTTATTTTTCTTATTATAGAAATGATACATGCTTATTATAAAGTTTAGAAAATACGGAAAATAGAAATAGAAATCATTCATTATTTAGCTTTAACACTGGTTTATTGTTTTTCTTTTAACTTTAATTTGAAATAATTAGAGAAAAGAAAAGGAGTTCCGATCATGGCTCAGTGGTTAACAAACTTGACTAGTATCCATGAGGACGTAGGTTTAATACCTGGCCTTGCACAGTAGTTTAAGGATCCAGCGTTCCTGTGCGCCATGGTATAGGTCACAGAAGCGGCTGGGATCCAGCAGTAGCTGTGCCTGTGGTGTAGGCCAGCAACTATAGCTCCAATTCTACCCCCCTAGTCTGGGAACTTCCATGTGACAGGAAAAAGAAAACACAATTAGAGACTTAAAAGAAGTAACAAAAAGTAGCATATAATTCCCATATACCCTGTTGTCTTTTAAAAATACATGTAATGGAATTGGAGAATAGACTTGTGGTTATCATGGGGAAGGGGGAGGGAGTGGGATGGGTTGGGAGCTTGGGGTTAATAGATACAGACTATTGCCTTTGGAATGGATTAGCAGTGAGATTCTGCTGTGTAGCACTGGGAACTATGTCTAGTCACTTATGACGATGATGTGAGAAAAAAGAATGTATACATGTATGTGTAACTGGGTCACCATGCTGTACAGTAGAAAATTGACAGATCACTGTAAACCACCTATAATGGAAAAAAATGTAAATCATTTTATATACATATATATATGTATATATATATGTATATAAAAGTCTGAAAAAAATACATGTATATTCATTCATTTACTGAAAGTACTCACATACCAAATTAGAATCATAATGGTACCTTTAAAATTTCTGACATTAAAATAATTGTTTTCTCAGCGGTTTGCCATCATGAAAAAATTTTTTTTAAAAACATGATTTGTAAAGCTGTGATATTGCTGAGTATAAACATGTTGTAATTAATTTTACCATTTCTTATTCAAATTCTTTAGATACTTAAATTCTGTATGTTTTACAAAGAATGCCATGAAGAATATCAATACTCATAAGTCTTTTTTGCGGTTCTGATTTTCTACATGGGATAAATTCATTTAAATAAAAATCTGGGATTGGATTATGAACTCTTTTGGGTACCTTAATACATATTGACAAATTTCTTTTCAAAACCCTTCATGTTATATTCTTTTCCCATTTTAGTTGTGCTGTTGCCATAATTGAATAATCTTCACTTTGATAAATAAAAGCATATGGACTCCTGTTTTTTTTAAGGACTACATTACTTCTATTTGTAGTGAGGGTGACCTTGAACACGGTCATTCCTCTCAGTTTTTTTAACTTAATTTTTAAAAAATTGGTAAAAATTTATATTTATAACTATACAAAAGATTTTGTAGGAAAATCTCTCATTTGCACACTTGTGCCAGGGGAATCAGCATTATCAGTTTCTTGTTTTGTGCCCCCACCCCCAGCAAGGAAATATTTTATTTAGGGAATACAAATATGTCATGTATCTTTAACACAGATAAATACTTGGTATATACAATTTTGCACCTTGTTTGTGTGTGTGTGTGTGTGTGTGTGTGTGTGTGTGTGTTGTCAATATATATTGAGCTTCCTCATTTTTTGTTGCTTTATATAATAATCCATTGTCAGAGTTCCCCGTCATGGTGCAGTGGAAATGAATCCAACTAGGAACCATGAAGTTGCAGGTTCCGTCCGTTGCCTTACTCAGTGGGTTAAGGATCTGGCATTGCCATGAGCTGTGGTGTAGGTTGCAGACGCAGCTCTGAACCTGAGTGTTGTGACTGTGGTTTAGGCTGGCAGCTGTAGCTCCAATGTGACCCATAGCCTGGGAACTTCCATATGCTGCAAGTGCAGCCTTAAAAAAAATAAAAATAAAAACCATTGTATTTTTGTGTATTTCTGTAAATATAATTATTATTATAATGCCAGGCTTCTTATAGACATTTATATTTTTAATTATTATCATATTACAAAAAGTAAAAATTATTACTGCCTGTTATGCAATTAATAATTTTGAACTCTGCATTTTGTTGTTACATAGGTGTTTGTGACTGAATTTTCTTTTGTATCTTTATCATTGTTTAGTAAGATTATGTTTGTATTATGGCATCTATAGAAATTATGTTGTACATTAATAAAATTTTTTAGATTCCCTTATATGAAGAAATCCTTCCAGGTTGAGGATTTTTAACCAATTCTGATTTTTTAAAGAATTTTATAATTTTTATAATTATTTATAACTGATGTTGATTTGCTTTTCCTTATATACTATTGTCATAAAAAACATATATTAGCTTTTTTTTTTTTTTCAAAGAGCCAAGTCATGGGCTTATTTATTGATTGGTTGAGTTGTTTTCTAAATCACTTGCATCTTTTGATAACTGTTTTTTTTTCCCTCCCTTGCATTCCTTTTGTGTTTTTCCCTTTTTTTCTTGTTTTGTTGAAAGTATTCTTTTTTAAAAAATGGAAACTGTTTGGAATATTAACATTACTCTGAGGACAGCAGTGGCCTCATCCTGTTTATTACATGACATACTCATTTTTTAAATTTTGTAAATTGTATATTTTTGATCTAGTAATTATTCAAGGATTTTGTCTTTTATTGTTTGTTCAGATTTTGTTATTATTTTATTGCATTATAGTAGATAGTATGGTATGTGTAATTTTTAACTTTGAAGTTTATTGAGGATTTCAAATTGGCCTACTTTGAAATTTAGCTTATATTTATAGGCTTTTTTGTTTGTTAAAAAACAACAACAACAAAAAAAACCAGACCCAATACCCAAAACACTCTGATCTGTAATCTATAATCATAGTAAAATTCCCAGTGGGAATTTTTAAAGAACTCAAGTAAGTGCTTATCAATCCCATTTGAAAAGATAAATATATATATTCTAGACTCTTTTGCAAGATGTTCAGTAAGGCATGATTAGCTCTATGAAAATTTAATGTGGAAATTATATTAGGGATCAGTGTCAATAAGAACTGACTGCTGGAGTTCCCATTGTGGCACAGTGGAAACAAATCTGACTGGGAACCATGAGGTTATGGATTCGATCCCTGGCCTCTCTCAGTGGGTTAAGGATCTGGCATTGCTGTGAGCTGTGGTGTTGGTCTCAAACACAGCTCGGATCTGGCATTTCTGTGGCTGTGGCGTAGGCTGGCAGCAACAGCTCCGATTGGACCCCTAGCCTGGGAACCTCCATATGCTCTGGGTGCAGCCCTCAAAAGACAAAAAAAAAAAAAAAAAAAAAAAAAAGAACTGACTTCTGATTATCAAGTAGTTATAAAAGTGTTAAAAAAATTGTAAGGAGACATTTAGGCGGAAGATTTGAATAGGTATTTCTCTGAGGATGATATACGAATGGCCAATAAGCATGTGAAAAGATACTTAACATCATTATCATTAAGAAAATGCAATCAAAACCACAGTGAGATATCACATCATACCTCCTAGAATGGTTATAATAAAGTCAGCTAATAACAAGAGTTGGTGGACATGTGAAGAAACTAGAACACATTGGTAGGAGCCTAAAATGGTGCAGCCTTGTAGGAAAACAGGTTGGCAGTTTCTTAAATGGTTAATTATAGAATTAGCATATGACCCAATAATTCCACTCTTAGGTATATACCCAAGAGAATTGAAAACATACATTCACGTAAACCCTTATACACAAATGTTCATAAAAATGTTGTTTATAATAACCCAAAAGTGGAATTAACCCAAATGTCTGTCAAGTGATGAATGGATAAACAAAATCTAGGATATTCAAACAGTGCAATATTATTCATCCACATAAATATGTACATGTGTAACATGTATATATGTTGCATATATCATATATGTATATATATGTACAGATTATAAGATTTGAAATCATAAGTTGAATAAATATAATTCTTATGTCAAAGATCTGTGATGAGGAGACAAATAAAATTCACCAACCAGTATTCTTTTTAATAGGAATTATCCATAGTGTATTTAGCTTTCCTAGTGCTTTAATTGATTTGTCTAATTAATGAAAAATGTGCTGCCTGTTTTATGTTTCATATTTCATATATATCACTTTTATATATCAAATATAATGGTAAATCTTCTGTGTGAAATTTTTTTTTTTAGTTTTACTACTTTGTCGTTGAGCTAATAGTTTACTGTATTCTAATGCTATAGAGTTTGGGGAATATGTATATTATCCATACACTCTTTAAATCTGAGTTTATGATTATCTGTAGATATTGAAAATGTCTTCATACTTTTACTTGACTTCCTGAGTTCATTGTAAATCTTATTTGTCAGCCAGGCTCTCTGCATGATTTCTTTTTAGTAATTAAATTTAGCATTTCCAGCTACTTAAAAATTTGTTGGCCTTTTCTGTTCATTTGTGTTTCTTCACGCATAAAACGTAAGACATCCACATAGTTTTAATTCTTTTAAAGTGCCATTTTACAGTCAGTGTTTGGCAGTTATATGCAGTGAATGGTTTACTTTCTTCTCAATATGAACCTAAAATTTTAATCTTAAACATTAATCTAAATATAAATCTGATGTATATTAGAGATGTGAGTGCTCTAAGTGACTTTCTCCCAGTAATTTATAGGGACTTAGACTCTTTCTTAGAATGTCAGACTAGGTTATGCAATGAAGTATAATTTCAAAACCTGTATTCTCTAAGTGTAGGTAGAAGCAGTTACTTAAAACTACAAGTTTGGCTAATTACCATAGGATTTAATGAATCTTTTGGTTATAAAAGAGCAGAAGAATTTTAAACATAAGAAATCTCGTGTCTTTTTTTTGGCAGTACTTTATCAATCATATTTCTATGAGGGATGTTTTTGATATAGACAGTTTTTTGAGACATGTTTACTGACTACTGAGCCACATATCTGTCTTCAGAGAGTATTATGCTTGTAATTCAAGGCCCATTATTCTCCATTACTGCAGAAAGCACCTTTCATAGGTAATGTAGTTCCTTGGAATAAATTATGAGCATCTACTTACAGCTTTCTATTTTTAGATGTCTCAAATGGTCATTCTTTAAAATATTAATGAATTCATATATGAACAGCCAATAAATGTCCTTGTACAATCTTAACTTGTGGACTTATTTAGAATTATAGTATTTAAACTGTTAATATTTCAAGTCCTTTATTGAGAATCTGGTTTTACCGGTAGATGTATGGTATATGATTGATTAATAAGCAATTTAAAATATTTACTAGCTTAATTCTCTAAATCTACTGTTCTGTTTTGTTCTTCATCTTTTATTACATTGTTAAATACAATTTTCTGGCATAATAAATTAATATGGCATCAAATAGAAGTGTGGTAACGATACAAATGTTTTTGTTTTAATTGATAATTATCTTTTTTCCGTGTTTTCAGCAGAGTATTAGACCATAGAATGTAATTAAGTAGATGAAAAGTTTAAATTTGAGAATGAAAAATTGCATCTAAAAAAGAGATGGATATTTAAAAAATTATTTATTCCTGAAATTCCTGTGGGATTGCAAGTGGCCCTGAGTAGCCAAAACAGACTTTCTTAAAAGAGAACAAAATTGGAGCACTTATACTTCCTCATTTAAAAAATTTACTACAAAGCTGTAATAATCATGGTACCAGCAGTATTATAGACATATAGAACAGATGAATACAGTTGAGAATCTAGATATAAATTTGTAAATAAAGATTAATTGATATTTGACAAGATAATTCAATGAGAAAAGAATAGTCTCAATAAATTGAAACAAGATAATTCAATGAGAAACAAATAGTCTCAATAAATTGTGCTAAGACAACTCGATATCCACATACAAAAGAATTAACTTGATACCTCACATCATATACAATAAGAATGAATTCACAAACTCTTAGAAGATAACATAGAGGTAAATATTCATGACTTTGTATGTGGAAATAGATTGTTAGATATGACATAAAATCAGAAGCAACTAAAGAAAAAATGGGTAATTGCATGTCATCAAAATTAAAAACTGTGTATTACAGGGCATTATTAAGAAAGAAAAAGATACCCTATACAATGGGAGAAAATATTTGCAAATTTATATCTCATAAAAGTGTTTATTATCTAGATGTTAATATCTTTCAACCCAGTAACAAAAAACCAAACAACCCAAATGAAAAATGAGCAAAGAACCTAAATAGACTTTCCTCTAAAGATAGACAAATGGCCAACAAACAAAATGGAAAGATGTTCAATAGCATTAGTCATTAGGTGAATACAAATCAAAATGATATCCCATTTCACCCCCACTAGGACAGCTAAAGTTAAAAAGATAGACAATAACAAATATTGGCAAGGATATGAAGGTAGCAGGACCGTTATTGACTGTTGGTGGAATATAAAATGGTATAGATGCTGTGGATACAGTCTAATAGTTTCCCAGAAATTTAACACAATTACCATAGGACACAGCATCTCTACTCCTAGAAATGTGTCCAGGTGAACTGAAAGTAGTTATTCAAACAAGTTCACATGAATGTCTCTGTGGTTTACTTTGTGTGTCATCTTGACCAGGGTGTCCAGATAGCTGTTAAAATATTATCACTGGGTGTATCTGTGAGGGTGTTGCCAGAAGAGATTAGTATTTGAATAAGTGCGGTGAATTAAGAATATCCCCCTCCTGAGTGCCAGTGGGCATAATCCAATCCATTGAGGGCCTGCATGGCACAGAAAGGTAGAGGAAGGATGAATTAATTCTCTGTTCTTGAGTTGAGTCATCATTTATCTTCTTCTGTACTTGGATGTTGGTGCCCCTGGTTCTTAGGCTTTCCAGGTAAGAGGAGGACTTACACCATTTAGCCTCCAAATTCCTGGACTGAATTACACCACCAGTTTTTCTGGTTGTCTCACTTCCAGATGGTGCTCATGATACTTCTTGACCCCATGAACCAATGGCTTTAATAAGTCTCTTATGTATATATCTGTATATCTTATGGTTCTGTTCCTTTGAAGAAACTTGACTAATAAAATGTATGTTCATAGCAGCACTGTTCACAGTATCCAGGAGGTAGAAACAGCCAAAATGTCCAGCAGTAGATGGGTAGATAAACAAATTATGGTATATTAAATTGAATATTATACAGTAATGAAAAAGGAATAAAGTACTAAATCCATGCTACAATATAGATAACTCTCAAAACTTAATGCTAAGTGGAAGAGGACAAACACAGAAAAAAAGATGTATAAATCATTTATATGAAATATTCAGAATAGATAAATCCATAAAGATGGGACTCAGATTGTTGGTTGCCTCTGGCTGGGGAATGGAGAATGGGAAGAAGGTGCTTAAGTGTTGACTTTAAAGGGATGGAAATGTTTTTCAACTTGATCTATTGTTGGTTGCACAACATTGTGAATGTGCTTAATGCCACTGAATTGTGCCCTTTAGGGTGGCTAATTTAATGTGAATTTTACCTTATTTATTTTTTAACATGTTTTTGAATATGTGGAGCTGTTGAGTATATTGAGTGATGTAAAAGGCTTAAAAGAGTTTGTTTTGTTGAGTTGCTAGATACTATAATCCTCTTGATTGGGATATTAGGAGAAAGAACATGTTGGAAAATTGTGTAGTTTGGAACATACTGAGGGTTTGGTTTGGGGGGCTAAATAAAGAGTTCACGCCTAGATAAGATATATCTGAATACGCATGTTATATTTGGATGCTTTTAGTGGATTGATAGGAGCTGAAGCCATCCATAGAGTGTGGTGGATGAGAAGAGCCCCAAGGCATCTTAACAACTGAGTGTATCACATACTTTGGCAAGTACTCAGTTGCACTAATTCATTTACCATTCCATCCACACTCCCAAACTTTAATAGGCTTTTAGTATTTTCCAGTTACCCTATTAGGTTTCTCTGGAAGGCTTTAATTCCCATACCCTGAGTAAATTATTTCCTTCATATCTTTTCCTCTTCCTCAAAACCAAATACCCTACTCTGCACATATTGTCAGCTGAAGCCCTCAACTCCTATTTATTGCAAAATTTGTTAGAGTGGAATGATGCTGAATCTGTCCATCACCAAGCAATTCAATATATATTTGTCTGTTAAGCCTCACCTGTTAGAGAGCTCCACCCTTTTTAGTGCAGATCTGTTTGGGTTTTTGGAGCCCTTCCTCACTCCCACTTCTCAAGACTTTGAACACTTTTCTCTTTCCTGATCAAGTTTCCTTTTCTCCTGAGAAAGCACCGGAGCATGTTGTAATACATTCCATCTATAACTAAACTAAAAACAAACTCAGAACCTTCTCTTGACTTCACTCTCCTGGCTCCTATTTTTCTTTCAGTCGAGTAATCAATCCCTACATTGGTTTTCAACCTATAAACTTTCTCTTTCCTCTGAACTTCCTCATGTCATTTTGGCTTCAGGGCAATCAGGCTTCTACTTCCACCACCACTCCCTTGAAACTTCTTGGGATTACCAGTGACCTCAGTGTAATCCAAACCAGCATTTATCTCTCTGTTTTTGAGTAAACCTCATCTCATTGTCTAATGCTAGCAAGTGTTCTCTCCTGTCTCCCCTTCTCTGTAGTTTTTCTAGTATCTTTTCTCTGCATAGCCTTTAAATGAGGAAGCGCCTCAGAACTTTATCCTAAGCCTTTTCTTATGTGTCTGTGGTCTCTTGCTAAGTAGTGTAATCTGTTTCTATAATTCTTTTTTTTTTTTTTTTTGTCTTTTTGCCTTTTCTGGGGCTCCTCCCATGGCATGTGGATATTCCCAGCCTAGGGGTCTAATCAGAGCTGTTGCTGCCGGCCTACACCACAGCCACAGCAATGTGGGATCCAAGCCACATCTACAACCTACACCACAGCTCATGGCAACGCCAGATCCTTAACCCACTGAGCAAGGCCAGGGATCGAACCCACAACCTTGTGGTTCCTAGTCAGATTCGTTAACCACCAAGCCATGATGGGAACTCCTGTTTCTATAATTCTTAAATACTATCTTTAGTTTGCTAATTTTGAAATTTATGTCTTTGATCCAAGTTCCTTTTCTGAGTGCCAGACTTACTTAACTGTATTTTACATATACACTTCGATTTTTCACAGTGCCATATAGCTTGAGTTTTAAGAGCTGGATTCAAATTGCTGAGGTTTTGATATGGACTCTAATACTCAGTAGTTTAACCTTCTTAACTTCTCAGTTCTTGTGTCTCTCTTTTGTGAAGTGAGGATTATGATAGAGTTCTGAGAGTTAAATGAGATCATCTAGAACACTGAGATCAATGTCTAGCATATAGTAAATTATTCCATGTATGTGAGCTGCTGTTATCTTAATTACATTGTATTTAATAAGTTTAAAAAGGACTCTTGGAGTTCTTTGGCATAATGGGTTAACAATCTGACTTCAGTGGCTGGGTCGTTGTGGGGACACAGGTTCGATCCCCGGCCTGGTGCAGTGAGTTAAAGGACCCGGTAGCTGCAGTGTAGGCCACAGCTGTGGCTCAGATTTAATCCCTGGCCTGGGAACTTCCATATGCTGTGAGTGGAGCCATTAAAAAGAAAAAAAAAAAAAAGACTTTTGATTTTCCTTTCCTACCAGCCTACAAAATCAGAAAGTTAACAGTCATCCTTGAATTCTGTTTTTCCTCTGCTGTATATTCAAGCATCCTGGAAATGCAGTCTTTACAGTGTGTCTTGAAATTAATGTATTTGTATTGTTTCTTTTGCCCTAGTTCAGACTACCACCTTTCATCTGCATGATAGCAACATGCCTCCTATTTTTAATCTTACTCCATTCTCATGTTTTCTACATATCAGTACAAAAGATTCTAAAACATGAACTGGTCACATAACACACATCATCTCCTTCCTCTGTAACACTTCAGTGGTTTTTTTATTGCTCATTAAAACAAACCCCCCCAAAAGCACCCAAAAAACAAAAAAACACACAAAGCACTTACGATAACTTGTGAGGCCCTATGTTATCTAACTTTTACTTTTTCCCCCATTTCATCTTCTGCTAGTCTCCTCATGTCATTCTGCATTAATCACACTAATCTTTCAACTCTTACTGTGTTGATCTCTTTCTTCTATCAGAGTCTCTATACATTCATTTTCTTCAGAGGTATTTACGGAGCATATTGCTGTGTCACAAAACACTGTTCTGGGACTGAGAAAGAATTTCCAAAACTGACATAAATACCTGGTCTCTTAGAACTTACATGCTTTTGAAGGAAAACAGATTATAAACAGTAAAACCAAGGTGGTGATTCTAAAGACAGACTTTAGAAAGTGCTCTGGAGAAAAAAAAAGCCAAATGTCGCATGGTTATTTTAAATCGGGTGATAGGAAGGCCCTCACTGAAAAGAGCTTCAAGTAGGTGAAGGAGTACGTGGTGATGACAGAGGGAAGTGTGTGCCACAGTGAGGGAACACATGGTACAAATGCTTTCAGCCAAGTGCATGCCTGGAACATTTGTAGGATCATATGAAACCCAATGTATTTAGGTTGGATGCATTAATGGGCAAAGAGAAGGATGTGAGGTTAAAGAGTTGTTGTTGGGCTGGATCGTATAAGACATTGTTAGCCATAGCAGTGACTTTCATTATTAACAGTTGGGAGACGATTGGAGGGTTAGGAGCAGAGAAATGACAATCTGAGTAACGTTTTGAGGACCTCATTCTGGTTGCTCTTTTAACAAGAGACTGAGGGGAGGCAGGGGCCTAAATAGGAAGATCAGTGACTGTACTGCCCAAGAGAAGAAATGATTACTTGAACTGGGCTGATGGGATTGAAGGTAGTGAGAAGTGGTGGCATCTTCATCTGTTTCACTGTAGAGCTAACAGGATATGCTGATGGATGTAATGTGTTATGTTGAGAGAATGAAGGGCAATCAAGGCTGGAGAGAAGGTTATGGTTTGAGGATGTAGAAGAATGGAGTTGCTCAAGTGATAAGACTTCAGAAGGAGCAGGTTAGAGCCATGAGGGAGGGTCAAGAGCCCAGTTTTGAACATACGTTTGAAATGCCTATGAGCCATTTAAACTGAGATGTTCGTTAGGCAGTTGGATACATAAACTTGAAATTTGTGGGAGGAGTGCCGGCTCAGGGTACAAATTGGGAGATCCGACCATAACTGGTGGTATTAAACACCACGATCAGGATGCAGTCGCCACCTGAGTGAACAGTGACAGAATGTTCTTCTTCCCGTAGGTAGATAAAAAGCCAGAAATTGATGTTCTGAAAGGCTACTTTTAAAAGTTTTTAAAGAACAATGAACTGTCAGATGATGCTGATATGTTAAGCGTAGGACTGCACATTGACCTTATGTCTTAGCAGAGTGTGCTCTTCTGTCTACTTTTTGCTTATGTAACATGTAACCTCTGACCTTTATGTTCCCCTTTCTAAGTCACCTCCTTAAGAGGCCTTCTGGGCCCACCCTACCAAAGGAGGTAACTCTTTCCTCCTGCACAGTATTCTTTTAGGCCTTTTTAAAAGCAATTGACTTAATAATAAACAATAGATAAAGTAATTTTTTTTTTTTTTTCTTTAGGTTTGTACCTGCAGCATATGGAGGTTCCCAGGGTAGGAGTCGAATTGGAGCTGTTGCTGCTGGCCTACACCACAGCCACAGCCACGCAGGATCCCAGCCTCGTCTGCAACCTACACCACAGCTCATGGCAACGCCAGATCCTTAACCCACTGAGTGAGGCCAGGGATCAGACACGCAGCCTCATGGTTCCTAGTCGGATACGTTTCTGCTGCGCCACAATGGGAACTCCTATAATTTCTTTAGTTACGTGTTATTATGCCTTATCAATGTGTAAGTGTTGAAATCATGCTTGTCTTTTGCCCCTTGGTTATTTTCAATTTTTAGTAAAAGGTACATAATTGCTGTTCAGTAAATGTTTGTTTAATGAATAAAAAAATACGGAGTTCCCGTCGTGGCGCAGTGGTTAACGAATCCAGTTAGGAACCATGAGGTTGCGGGTTCGGTCCCTGCCCTTGCTCAGTGGGTTAACGATCCAGCGTTGCCGTGAGCTGTGGTGTAGGTTGAAGACGCGGCTCGGATCCCGCGTTGCTGTGGCTCTGGCGTAGGCTGGTGGCTACAGCTCCGATTGGACCCCTAGCCTGGGAACCTCCATATGCCGCGGGAGCGGCCCAAAGAAACAGCAAAAAGACAAAATAAATAAACAAACAAACAAACAAATAAATAAATAAATAAAAAGAACTGAAGAACATACACCTGCATTTAAAAAAAAAAATAGTCTTCTTGGGAATTCTAACTGATTTAAGAGTGTGAAGTGAAATGTTTAATTTAGCATTCTCTTCTTTGCCTTACTGGTGTTCATATATTAATATCTAATATTTCTTGAGTATTTGTTGTATGCCAGTAAGCATTATACCATGCTGCTTGATTCTCTATAAAATCTTAATTTGACATTTTGGTCTTTTATGAACATGAATATTTCTTCCCCTAGATTATATTTTATAGGCTTGGAAGTCTCTGTAGATCATGTTTGGGTTACATATGGAATTGGAAGTCATTTTAATAAGTAGGAGAAATGATCTTTAGAGTACAGAAAATGTTTATTCCATTCAAAGATTCCTCAACTGTTCATGACTACAAAACTTGTATTTTTTTTTTTTTTTTTTTTTTGTCTTTTTAGGGCCTCATCCACGGCATGTGGAAATTCTCAGGCTAGGGGTCGAATCGGAGCTACAGCTTCTGGCATACACCACAGTCACAGCAATGTCAGATCCGAGTCGGGTCTGCAGCTACACCATAGCTCATAGCAATGCCAGAACCTTAACCCACTGAGCGAGGCCAGGAATTGAACCTGTGTACTCATGGTTACTAATCATATCTGTTTCTGCTGAGCTACATCAGGAACTGCAAGGGTTGTATTTTGGGTTTTTTGTTTTGTTTTGTTTTTTGTCTTTTTGCCTTTTCTAGGGTCACTCCTGGGGCATACGGATGTTCCCCGCCTAGCCAGAGCCACAGCAACATGGGATCTGAGCCACGTCTGCAACCTACACCACAGCTCACAGCAACGCCAGATCCTTAACCCAATGAGTAAGGCCAGGGATCAAACCTGCAATCTCATGCATGGTTCCTAGTCAGATTCGTTAACCACTGCGCCACGATGGGAACTCCACAAGGGTTGTATTTTGATTGAAAGAACAACTTTAGGTCAACAGGAAAGAAAATTTATTCTTGGTTACAATAGGCAATATCACTTAAATAATCACTTCTTTATTCCAGGCAGTCTTATTCTCTGAGTTCTCACTGACAAACAGTGCAGGTGTGTGCTTTATGTTATAGTTATTTGTTTCATGCCTTAATCCCCTCATGATTTCTAAACTCCTAGGGCAGGACTTCCATTCCCCTAGAGCTCCCAGCATAGTGCTTTTCACATAGCCTTTGCTCAGTAAGATAAGTTGAAAGAGTTGATGTATGCAGGATCTTTGCTTTTAGCAATGTGTGCCCCCATTCACCCTGTCAGACAATGAGTGACCATATCATGGAGGTGTGAGGTAACAGAATTTGATCAATGAAAATGCAAATGTTTTGACTCAGAGCTTTATGAGCTATCTGAAACTACAGCAAAGTATACTTCTTCAGAGTTATACTTTGCATGTTCCCCCAGAAAGAATTATCTAAGGAGAATGCCAGTATATGATTCTACGTTCTGTATCTGTTTTTTTGTATGCATGGCATTTATTCAAGAGAGGTTGAATAAAGAAAGTAAAGAATAGTTTTGTTACTTTTTTGTAAATGCAGGTCACTAAAAACGTGGAAATTTAGAACTCATTTTTTACTTTTTCAATGCTTTTTCTTCAGTTATGGCAAGAAAAAAATCTATATAAATGATATATGGCATTCATTTATGCATAATAACACAGTGCATTCTTATCATTTTATCTGCATATTGCTGAGAAACTCTTTGAAGATAATTCTAATGTCGTGATGTCTGGGTAATATATGTATTTTTTTTAATGGCTGCACCCAGAGCATATGGAAGTTCCTGGGTGAGGGATTGTATCCAAGCTGCAGCTGCACCTACACTAGATCCTTTAACTCACTGAACAAAGCAGGGGATCAAACCCATGCCTCTGCAGTGACCCCAGCACTGCAGTCAAATTCTTAACCTACTGTGCCACAGGGGGAGCCTCTGGGTAATAATTTTTAGATGACTCAGTCTGGCAAATCATAGGAGAGCATTTTTTCTAATAACTCAGTGCTGTGTGAAGGCACTGTCTTCAGTAGAAGAACAGAATTTTTTTTGGTAGAAATTGAACATACACATGATATTCTCTTACTTCTCTTTTGAAAGAACCCAGGGAGTTATTATTTTAAAAATTAAATTTTTATATATTTTATACCATTTAGACAACTTTTTATGGTATCATTATATATATTTTGCTTTGAGTGTCAGTGAACAATGTAAGATTAATTACTCTGTTTAAAAATTAGTAAACTTGGGAGTTCCCGTCATGGCACAGTGAAAACGAATCTGACTAGGAACCATGAAGTTGCAGGTTCGATCCCTGGCCTCGCTCAGAGGGTTAAGGATCCGCCATTGCTGTGAGCTGTAGTGTAGGTGATGTGGCTTGAATCTGGTGTTGCTGTGGCTGTGGTGGAGGCCAGCAGCTGTAGCTCTGAGTAGACTCCTAGCTTGGGAACTCCTTATGCTGAGGGTGTGGGCTTAAAAAAAAAAAAAAAAAAAAAAAAAGGTAAACTTGTCCTAACATGATCTGTCAACAGTATTATCATAGTTTTTTAGAGTGTTGTTAGGATGAAGGTAAACATTTTAAATTCAAACAAATACTGTCAGTAACAATAAATAGTTGTCCTAGATTCTTTGCCATGGAAAGTGTGTTTTTCCTCTTGATTCCTATCGCTTAACACAGTAGTTGGGTTAATAGATTGAATGTTTATAGAATTAAAGAATGTAATTATTTGCATTGTGATGTACCGTGTTCTTGCTTTCTGTAAGAAAGAGAAACTTACTTGGAGGTAAGATACAAAAAGTACCCTCCTAATTTCCTAAATTACATGGTGTCATATTAACTAGTAATTTAATCCATCTAATTCTTTGTTCCATTTCCCTTTTTTCAGTCTGCTGACCAATGCAGCAGGCATGGCTCATTTTTCATTTACTTTTATTGCTTATCTTCATTTTTATAGATATTTAAAAATTCTTTTCCATTCTTTCATTTTTATAAATGAAATAATTCTTTTACATCTTGACAGAATTTATGTAAATACATATCTTTACATAATTCTTTTACATCTTTAATAATTCTAATCATACTGATTTTATATCTTAATTAATAATATAATACTGGTCAAGAAGACATCTACCCTTGCTGTTTGTTGTGTCTTCTGTCATTCATTGCATAAGGCATAATGCATAATGCACTGGGAATTGTGAATGTGATTTATCTTTGGTATAACTTCATCAGTGAGAAGAATTCATACCTTGTCTGAAAGTGTGTCTCTTCAGAGGGTTAATCTATTTGCTCCTGCCTTATGTCCTGGGGATATTAACAGCCAGTGCTGCTTTAACATAACTTCTTGAATTGGACCACAATCCGTTGTGTGGGCAGGGCCCTGATTATGAACTCTGAGGTTTCACATTTCTCCCACTCAGAACAGGCAGAGAGATAGCTGATTTGGCACATTTCCTTCCACTAAGAGTATAGTTTTTCACAAGGTACATGGGTTTATGAAGAAGTCTAAATTCAAACTCCCTACCTTGCACTGGCCCAAGACCTGTCTTTATCACCATGGCATAATGAAACCTAAGCCTCTTGGTCTGTAATGAGACCCCCTCTCCCAGCACGCATACACGTAGATACACTTGCTCAGACTCTCAGCTAAGGCAGTGAAAGCACCTGACCATACTTACTTTTTTGGTTTTGAAATCTTCATTTGATTTTTGTCACTGAGGGTTTCCTTTACTTTAAGTCAAGCTCTGCACTTAAGACAATTTTTTTCTATATTTTATTCAGATTTCCCTATCTTTTTATAGGGTATATTTTCTACAGTGTTTGTCAGAAATGTTAGTTGTCCAAGTAATTGTCTCTAAATAAAGAAGTAATTGAGTATGACTCATAATTTAAGTGAGAAAAAGCAGCTCTGTTTACTTACACGATTGCCACATGAATTCTCAAACCAAACACAACTGCCAAATTAATTTATAGTAATTTTTTTCCTATCTTCCCAAGAGAAGACTGGGAAATTTTCAATATCTTAGGCATCTGTGTGCAGTAAGAGCTGAGTCCTGTCATCATCAGGGATAGGAGTTGGTTTTTAATATGTTTTATTTTGAAGTTACTGGCTTTTTTTGCTTCTCTGAGTTCATACTTGATAATAATATAAATTTTTTGTAAAAAGAATTTAAAATTATATAGTAATCTAAACTAGTGTTTTTCAAACTGTGGTGAAAGACCAGATTTTTTTCTCAAGCACAGATTCATCATAGACATATGACTTTTCTAAAATAAAAATGTATTACTAGAAAAAAGAAAAAGAAAAATATAACCACTAATTTTTAATATTAAAGGGTGTTAACAGTACTTTTCAACAAAGAGAACAAACATAACCTAGAAAAAGAGAAGAGAATTACAAAAGCTATATAGATTCCATGACATAGTCAAATTGATATAAAGAATTGCGGTTCTGCTCATGACTTTTTGTTTTTCCATAATTGTAACAAAACAAAAAGTTGTGAATGAAATAGTAATTCTTAGTTCTTAGTATTGAATATTTGATCCACTCTTTGAACAAACAGCATCTATTACAATATTCGAAGTTTTAAAAATTTCTATTTTTTCTTTTTTAATTCTCCAAGTTTTAATGGGGCAGTTGAGCTTGCTTTTCAAAACTTATTTAAAATCCACTTTGGATTGAATGTAATGTTACCCTCAAAGGATGATGAAATTGTTTTCACTGCTTTTTTTAGTACTATTAGTGGTACTAATAATAATATTAATAACTCAGTTATGTTAATGATAATGGAAGAAGAGATTTTTAAAGCAGTCTCAATAATTTAAGCTACTCATTTTCAACTTTTACCCAGAGTGAAGCAAGAGATGCTCTCTTTTCAATGTTCATTTTTATTTCTTCATCATAACTAGTTCTACCATTTGCTCTATAAATTCATTGTTAAATTTGCATTATCTTTTGATGGAAGAAATGGATTTTACAACTGTGAATTTTTATGCTTAGAGCTTTTGTTAGAAAAAAATGTCATAATATTGTATCATATATTTCAGGTGTTTTGTAACTACTTTTCACACATGTGCAGCATCAAGATCATTATCTGCTTTATTGATTACAGTAATCCTTTGGTTATCCTTGGGGGATTGGTTCCAGAACTATCCTTAGATACCAAAATCCTAGGATGCTCAAGTCCCTTATATAAAATGATGCAGTATTTGCATATAACCTACACACATACTTCCTGGTCCTCCCTCCGTCCCCGCTTTCCTCCCTTCCTTCTTTCCTTCCTCCCTCTCTCCCCCCTTATCTCCTCCCTTCCTCCCTCCCGCCCCCCTTATCTCCTCTCTTCCTTCCTCCCTGCCTCCTTTCTTTCCTTCCTTCCTTCCTTAGAGTTGATCTACAATATTATATGTTTCAGCTGTATAACATAGTGACTCACAGTTTTAAAGGTTATATTCCATTATTGTTAGTGTAAAACATTGGCTCTAATTCCCGTGTTGTACTCTTTATCCTTGTAGCTTATTTATTTTATCCATAATAGTTTGTATTTCTTAGTCCCCTATCCCTTTCTTGCCAGCTTTCCCCTTCCCTCTTTCTAAGACAACTACTAGTTTGTGATCTATATCTGTGAGTCTGTTTCTTTTTTGTTTGTTTGTTTTGCCCTAAAAAATTTAGGGCCGCACCCGTGGCATATGGTGGTTCCCAGGCTAGGGGTCGAATTGGAGCTACAGCTGTTGGCCTACATCACAGCTGCAGCAACATCAGATCCAAGTTGCCTCTGTAATCTACACCATAGCTCACAGCAACGCCATATGCCAATCCATTGAGTGAGGCCAAGGATTGAACCCGCAACCTCATGGTTCCTAGTTGGATTCGTTTCCAGTGCACCACAGTGGGAACTCCTGTTTCTTTTTTGTTATATTCACTAATTTTAATTTTTAGATTCTATAGATAAGTTACATCATATAGTATTTGTCTTTATGTATTTAACTGATTTCACTTACTATGATGTCTTCTAAGTCTATCCATGTTGTTTCAAATGGCAAAATTTTAGTCTTTTTTATGGTGAATAGTATTCCATTTTATATATGTATTCCACATTTCTCATATACTTTAAATCATCTCTTGATTACTTATAATACCTAATTAAATGGAAATTCTATGTAAATAGGAAGTACCCATTGTGGCTCAGCAGTAGCAAACCTGACTATTATTCAGGAGGATACACACACACACACACACACATGCTTTTTCTCCCATTATCCTCATTCCATCTCAAGTGACTGGATATAGTTCCTTGTGCTGTACAGCAGGATCTCATTGCTTTTCCACTCCAAATGCAATAGTTTGCATCTACTAACCCCAAAATCTCAGTCCATCCTACTGCCTCCCCTCTACCCCTTGGCAACCATAAGTGATCTCCAAGCCCATGAATTTGTTTCTTTTATGTAGATAGGTTCAATTGTGCCATGTATTTGATTCCAGATATAAATGATATCATATGGTATTTGTCTTTCTGATTTACTTAGTATAAGAGTCTCTTGTGCCATCGTTGTTGCTGCAAATGGCATTATTTTATTCTTTTTATGGCTGAGTAATATATATATATACACACCACATTTTCTTAGTCCATTCATCTATAGTTGGACATTTAGGTTTTTTACATGTCTTGGCTATTGTGAATAGTGCTGCAGTGAATATAGGGGTGCATTTATCTTTCTCAATGAAAGTTTTGTCTGGATATATGCCCAGGTGTAGGATTGCTGAGTCATATGGTAGTTCTATATTTAGTTTTCGGCAGTACCTCCATACTGTTTTCTATAGTAGTTGTACCAATTTACATTCCCACTAACAGTACAGGAGGGTTCTCTTTTCTCCACACCCTCTCCAGCATTAGTTATTTGTAGACTTACTAATGATGGCCATTCTGAACTGTGTGAGGTAGTACACAGGTAGTTTTGATTTGCATTCCTCTAATAATTACTGATATGTTGTTGACCATCTGCATATCTTTGGAGAAATGTCTGTTCAGGTCTTCTGCCCATTTTACAATTGGGTTGTTGGTTTTTTTGCCATTGAGTTGTATGAGTTGTTTGTATATTCGAGGAGATTAAGCCCTTGTCAGTTGCATTGTTTGAAACTATTTTCTCCCATTCCATAGCTTGTCTTTTTTTTTTTTTTTTTAATGGTTTCCTTTGCTGTGCAAAAGCTTGTCAGTTTGATTAGGTCCCAGTGGTTCAATTTTGTTTTTATTTCTATTGCTTTGGAAGACTGACCTAAGAAGACATTTGTACAGTTGATATCAGAGAATGTTTTGCCTATGTTCTCTTCTAGGAGTTTTATGGTGTCTTATGTTTAAGTCTTTAAGCCATTTTGAATTTGTTTTTGTGCATGGTGTGAGGGTGTGTTCTTGTTTCATTGATTTACATACACCTGTCCAGTTTTCTCAGCATCACTTGCCAAAGAGACTTTCTTTTTCACATTTGATATTCTTGTCTCCTTTGTCGAAGATTAATTGACCGGAAGTGTTTGGGTTTATTTCTGGGTTCTCTGTTCTGTTCCACTGGTCTGTATGTCTGTCTTGGTAGCAGTACTATCCTGTCTTGATTACTGTGACTTCATAATATTATCTGAAGTCTGAGAGAGTTATGCCTCCTGCTTTGTTTTTTTTTTCCTCAGGATTGCTTTGGCAAGTCTGTGTCTTTTGTGGTTCCATATACATTTTTGGATTGTTTGTTGTAGTTCTGTGAAGAATGTCATGAGTAATTTGATAGGGATTGCATTGAATCTATAGATTGCTTTGAGTAGTATGGCCATTTTTACAATATTAATTTTTCCCACCCAGGAGCATGGAATATCTTTCCATTTCTTTGAATCCTCTTTAGTTTCCTTGATTAATGTTTTATAGTTCTTATCATATAAGCCTCTGTGGTCAGGTTTATTCCTAGGTATTTAATTTTTGGGGGTGTGATTTTAAAACATACTGTATCTTTATATTCCTTTTCTAATATTTCATTGTTAGTATACCGAAGTGCAACCAATTCATGAATGTTAATTTGTATCCTGGTACTTTACCGAATTCATTTTTCAGTTTGAGCAGTTTTTGTATGGAGTGCTTAGTGTTTTCTATGTATGGTATCATGTTATCTGTGACCTTTTTACCTCTTCTGTTCCAATTTGGAAACCTTTTATTTCTTTTGTTTGTCTGATTGCTGTGGCTAGACTTCCAATACTGTGTTGAATAATAGTGGTGAGAGTGGGCATCCTTGTCTTGTTCCAGATTTTAGTGTGAAGTCTTTCAACATTTCTCCATTGAGTATTATACTGGCTGTGTGTTTGTCATAAATGGCTTTTATTATGTTAAGGTATGTTCCCTCTATACCCACTTTGGTAAGAATTTTTATCACGTTGAACTTTGTCAAATGCTTTTTCTTGCATCTACTGAGATGATCATGTGGTTTTTGACTTTTCTTTGTTAATGTGGTGTATGACGTTGTTTGATTTGTGTATGTTGAACCGTCCTTGTGAACTTGATGAATCCCACTTGGTCATAGTGTATGATCTTTTTTATATGTTGTTGGATTTGGTTGGCTAAAATTTTGTGAGAATTTGTGCATCTATATTCACCAAAGTTATTCGCTTATAATTTTCTTTTTTGGTAGTATCTTTGTCTGTTTTGGTATTAGGGTGATGGTGGTGTCATAGAATGTCTTTGTAAATTATTGTTAAAACTAAATAAAAAATACTGCTTCCATTATGAAACTAATATTGTTATGTTGTAAATTTAAAAATTAAAATAATTGTAAAAATATGTTATAAAAATAAGTAAGTGCTTATGTTTTGGATTAGAAATTATACACTGACCTTAAAATATCACACATAGTACATGATATGCATGACATGAGAATCTGCATATCGTGGGAATTTAGTAACACAGAAACTGTTGAGATGAGTCTCCTCATCTTGTGTTTAGATGTCGTAGCCATATCTTTTTATAAAACTTTCTAAATATTTACTTATCTCATTGTGGATTGTAAATAGTCCTCAGTCTGGAATCTAAAACATGGCTCAATTATACTTGAAAAGCACTTGTCTGGCTAAGAAATTAATTGAATGTCTTTGTCCAGACCATGCTCATCTCATCTTCATCAGCAGCAGCAAAGAATCAGAGTTCACTTTATGTGCACCTGGAGCCCTTTCTAATTTCACTTGTAACTTTGGTTTCATAGGGGGATATGTTTAATCCTTGTGTGCTGTGGCATGGTTTTGATCACTGGCCTGTGAACTTTCATATACTGCAGCTGTGGCTGTAAAAAAAATGTTATTGTGGATAGTAAAATTTTATATTTTTTATGTTATTATACAGTACATATTTTTATTTTTTATAAACTTATGTGGGCTAAATAGTTGTATTTATTAACTATACTTTGGAGTAAATTGTATTCTGAATAATCTTATTTATGTAGATTCCAAGTTATATTAAGAAACAAACTTAGAGGATTTCTGATACCATTGCCCTTTAAGTTAGTTTTTTTACACTCTTGTAAAATTATGGTGTAGAATACAAATAGGAAATACATTTCTTTGTAAGAACTGTTATTTAGTTGATGTTTTTTTTCTGACAATGAATTTTCTAGTATTGTCTTTTCTAAAATATGCTTTACTAAGCTATTCAGGAGTGAAATAGTTGAAATAGTATCTGTGAGATCATAAGCAGCATCTGATTAATAGTGTTTTTTACTTGAACTCCCAACTATTAGAGATAACTATAAATACGAATTGAAACTTAAGGTAGTTTACCAATTTCTCTACATCAGTACTGTTTCATGTGTGTATTTTAAAATGATTAATTAAGGCTTTTTTATTTAAGTCATAGAGACCACTTCAGCTGACTTTACAACATAACTAAAGACCATATATTTGTCTCATGATTTCTTCCATCAAAGCATGAAGAAGTGAATTATTGAAAAGATAAAAATAAATTTGTTTGCTTTCTGTCAGAGTTCATATCCACAGCCAACCTTGATAGAAGACCAGAATGATTTAGACAAGTTTGCTTTGGAGATTCATAACATATGCTTGCTGGACAGAATTGAGTTATCTCTGCTCTGGAGAGTAAGTTATTGTAGCAGGAGCTGACAGAGATGAAGATAACCGAGGGAAATTCAATTACCTTTTAGTGTTTTCTTTCTAATAGGATTCTTAATGTGAAAAAGATCCTTAGATGATGCGCCCCTGTTACGTGTGAGATCTTCCTTGATACCTGTTTCCAGAATACCATGAATGTTCACTTCCAGGCTGTCATGAAGCATGAAATAGGCAGCTTATTGTTAAAAGCACTTTTGATTGAAAGGTTTAATTTTTACTTGATGTCACTGGTGAGCTTTCTAATCATTGACCCACCCTCTGTGGTTTTTTTTTAACAAAGTATGTATTATTTTCTATGAGTTTATTATTTAATATGTTGGGAGATGATTTTTTTTTTCTTTTTCCCTCCTTCCTTTCAAATGACCTTTTCTGGAAGTATCTTGTAGCTTCTCAATGTTGATGTTATTGATATCTCTCTGTCTAATTATCATATACTGAGGCTTCGCAATCTACTGTTAAGTGCTGTTAAAATTCTCAAGCTTCCATTTTCACTTTGCTCTGTATTCTGCCAGACTTTTTGCTAGAGTGGTGTCTTTATTTTCTCACTCCCTTTTACTGTTCAGTATCATGCAGTCTGGCTTTTCTCCTTTCCTTTTCATGTCTAATCCTAGAACAAAAATATTTAAAATGTTCTCTTGAATATCACCAGTGATCTAATCAAACTACCTATTGGTTCTTTTTTCTTCTTCATGTTCCTTGATCTCTGCATCATTTGACATTGATCATGAACCCTTCCATTTTGAAATTCTTTTTTTGCTTGACTTGCTTACCAGGTATTTTTCTGGTTAGCTTTTTACTTCTCGTGGTTCTCCTTCTAGTTTTCATTTCTATCTCCGTTTCTTATTTCTTTACCAGCAGTATAGGTCTTTCACGAGAATACCTCATTGGTCCTTTTAACTTTTGTGTTCTTTAATGATTTTATATAATGTCAGAATTATATAAAACCTCTATATAGAAGACATTAAAAGTTTTTAAAGTGAAAATTTTGTATTTGTTGTCTTCTATAGGTAATTTAAGATTTAAAAATTGTGAGAAGGCGCAGAGTGAAACCTCCCTTTCTATTCTCTTCCCTGATGCCTTTCATCTCCTCGCCTTTTTAGGAAGCCATTGTTAGTTTCTTGTGAATCCTGTCAAGTTGTTTTTTTTTTTGTTTTTTTTTTTGTTTTTTTTTTGTCTTTTTGCCATTTCTTGGGCCGCTCCCGCGGCATATGGGAGGTTCCCAGGCTAGGGGTCGAATCAGAGCTGTAGCTGCCAGCCTACACCAGAGCCACAGCAACGCGTGATCCGAGCCTTGTCTGCGACCTACACCACAGCTCATGGCAATGCCAGATCATTAACCCACTGAGCAAGGGCAGGGATTGAACCCACAACCTCATGGTTCTTAGTCGGATTCATTAACTACTGCACCATGATGGGAACTCCCAAATCTTGTCAAGTTTTTTATGCACATATATGCAAATAGGAATATATATTCTCATCCCCCTTTCTTCATACAGATGTTAACAAATCCATAGTATTCTGTACTTTGCCTTTTTAACTTTTTTTTTTTGTCTTTTTGGTATTTCTTGGGCTGCTCCCGTGGCATATGGAGGTTCCCAGCCTAGGGGTCTAATCGGAGCTGTAGCCACCGGCCTACACCAGAGCCACGGCAACGTGGGATCCGAGCCACGTCAACAACCTACACCACAGCTCAGGATAATGCCGGATCCTTAACCCACTGAGCAAGGCCAGGGATCAAACCTGTATCTTTTCAAAGTAGAATTCAGGAGATCCCACTGTGGTGCGGTGGGTTAAGAATCCACCTGCAGCACCTTGGGTTGCGCAGAGGCATGTGGTGATCTCTAGGTCCGTACAGTGGGTTTAAGGATCTGGCATTGCTTCAGCTGTGGCATAGGTTGCAGCTGTGGTTTGGATTCAGTCCCTGGCCAGGAACTTCCATATGCCATGGGTGTGGCCATAAAAGAAAAAAGAAAAAAAAAAAGGTGAATTCAGATACATACTGGCAGGTTAAGCTGGGAAACCCTGACTTAAGAAGAAATTTTGTTTACATCAGTGGTTCTTTTTTTTTAACTCAAAAAATATTAATCTGAAGAATACATATGGAAAAAATGTACTGATGAAGAATGTACTGATGAAGAAGCTACTATAAAGTAGGAGTTCCCGTTGTGGCACAGTCGTTAACGAATCCGACAAGGAACCATGAGGTTGCGGGTTCGATCCCTGCCCTTGCTCAGTGGGTTAACGAGCTGTGGTGTAGGTTGCACACGCGGCTCTCGGATCCTGCGTTGCTGTGGCTCTGGCGTAGCCCAGAGGCTACAGCTCCAATTGGACCCCTAGCCCAGGAACCTCCATATGCCGCAGGAGTGGCCCAAGAAATGCCAAAAAAAGACAAAAAAAAAAAAAGAATGGTATAAAGTAAAAGAGAACATTCTCCATATCTTTTCCCATTCCATACTCCCAAGATAATGGTTTGGCATAAAACTTTTCCAACTTTTTATTGTGAATGTACACTTTATGTGTAATTTCATGTATATACATCTCACACATCTATTTAACCAAAAATGTGATTATATTATGTAAAATGTGTTTTGAATCAGTATTTTTTATAATTTTATTTGGCTGTAGAATCTTTTGAGAAGCTGACCTTGAGAAATTTATACAAAATAATAAAATTTCATATATAATTTTTGGAGGTTTATAGATACTGGATTGTGAGTGCCTAAGGTTTGCATCATTGCTTCTCCTGTAGAAGTCATGAAGAGGAAGTATAGGATAACCTGTCACTGATATTTCTCTTTTTTTGGGTATTATGTTTTCAAATTCTGGATTATGTTACCCTTTTGGAGACCTTGGAGAGTTACTTGTACCCATTAAAAATGTTTCAAAATTACTTTTCTGCTGAGCGAAACAGACATTAGACCTTATTACTACTTTGTAATAGGATCTGTTTCTCACTCTTTTTTTTTTTTTTTTTTTTTTGTCTTTTGTCTTTTGTCCTTTTTTAGGGCTCCACTCACAGCTTATGGAGGTTCCCAGGCTAGGGGTCTAATCGGAGCTGTAGCCGCCGGCCTACACCAGAGCCACAGCAACACCAGATTCGAGCCGTGTCTTCGACCTACACCACAGCTCATGGCAATACCGGATCCTGAATCCAATGAGTGAAGCCAGGCATTGAACCCTCAACCTCATGGTTCCTAGTCAGATTCATTTCCACTGCTCCACGATGGGAACTCCAGGATCTGTTTCTTATTTTAATTTCAGTATAGGCTTGGAACATAAGAAGTTTTCAATAAAATATTGTTAAATTAATGACAATATCACCTATTTGGATTAATGAAGGTTTTCATATGCGGCTAACAGAAATTTGGAAATTTTGTCTTTTCTTGTGAGATCCTAGATTCTTTTAGATTAAGAAAATGTTCTGTGCAGGAGATCTCGATGTGGCTCATGAGAACCCAATTTCTCTGTGAGGATGTAATTTTGATCCATCCTTGTCCTCACTTAGTGGGTTAAAGATCTGGACTTGCTGTAAGCTGTTTTGTAGGTTGCAGATGTGGCTCGGATTCAGTGTTTCTGTGGCTGTGGCATAGGCCTGCAGCTGCCTTTCTCTTTGACCCCTAGCCTGGGAAATTTCCATATGCCACAGGTATAGCCATTCGAAAAAAAAGAGGAGTTCCTTTTGTGGCTCAGTGGCTAACAAATCCAACTAGGAACTGTGAGGTTGTGGGTCTTGCTCAGTGGGTTAAGGATCCAGCGTTGCTCTGAACTGTGGTGTAGGTCACAGACGCGGCTTGGATCTGGTGTTGCTCTGGCTGTGGCGTAGGCTGGTGACTACAGCTCCAATTCAACCCCTAGCCTGAGAACCTCCATATGCCACAGGTGCAGCCCTAGAAAAGGCAAAAAGACAAAAAAAAAAAAAAAAGAGAAGAAAAGAAAGTGTTCTGTTCATATCCTGGTAGAAGCATAAAAAATAGTAGTGATTAAACTACCTTGTATTACTTACTAGATTGCTATTGTTTTTCTTTTTTCCCCCAGCTTTCTTGAAGTATGATTGACAAATATTGTATATGTTTAAGGTACACAACATGGTATTTTGATATATGTTTACACTGTGAAATGATTAGCACAATTGAACAAATTAATGCATTCATCTCCTCACACCATTGTTTTGTTGGTGTGGTTGAACATGTGAGATCTGCTCTAAGCAGATTTCAAGTGTACGACACATTCATGTTAACTTTTGTCCCATGCTGTACATTAGATATCCAGAATTTAAGAGCCTCAGAACTTAAATTCTGTACCATTTGATCAATACTGACCCTTCCCCTCCCTTTAGCCTCTAGCTATTACCATTCTACTCCATTACTCTGAGTTCGATATTTCTGTTTTTAGATTCCACATATAATGTGGAATCAAGCAATATTTGCCTTTCTGTATATGGCTTATCTCACTTAACTTACTATCCTCCAGGTTTGTCCATCTCATCACAAATGCCAAGATTTTTCTTTATTTTGAGGCTGAATAATATTCCAATATGTATATACCACATTTTGTTAATCCATTTATCTGCTGATAAATAATTGTGATGTTTCCATACTTTGGCTTATTTTTAATAATGCTGTAACAAATATGGGAATGCAAGTATCTCTTTGAAATAGTGAATTATTTCCTTTGGATATAAACAAGGGTATTGCTACATTGCATGATTGCTCTATTTTTAACTTTTTGAGAAACCTCCATACTATTTTCCATAGTGGCTACACCAGTTGTTATTCCTACCAGCAGTGCTCAAGGGTTTCCTTTCTTCTCTGTCCTCCTCAACATCTGTCCTCCTTGATATTGCTCATGTTGGATTAGTTTTATGGAGTATCACCTATGTAATAATATTTAAATTTCCTTTCATTCGCTTGTATGGAAAATCTTTAAAACTAATCCATAGACATATGTTTTTTTCTGTTTATGTTGCTGTTTTCTACTGAGTTTATATATTTGTTTTTATGTGCATGTAAAATTGATAGAGTGTAAAATAAGTCTGAGCTATTTAAAGAGTAGTTGGATGACAAACTTTTCTTCATCTTTGTCCACTTCTTTATTTTATATTCCCATTACTGAACTGAATTCCCCATTTTGTCTATCAGCTATACAAGGCAAATGAAATAGAATGATAGCAGTTCCCATCATAGCTCAGCGGTTAATGAATCCGACTAGGAACCATGAGGTTGTGGGTTTGATCCCTGGCCTTGCTCGGTGGGTTAAGGATCCGGTGTTGCTGTGAGCTGTGGTGTAGGTTGCAGACACAGCTCGGATCCTGTGTTGCTGTGGCTGTAGGCCGGCGACTGTAGCTCCCATTAGACCCCTAGCCTGGAAGCCGCCATATGCCATGGGTCCAGCCCTAGAAAAATACAAAAAACAAAAAAAAAAAAAAAAAAGAGAGAGAGAGAAAGAAATAGAATGATACTGTTTTTCTGTTTTTTTTTTTTTTTTTTTTTTTACTAACTTTGAAAGTTATCTTGTAAATATGAGACAGTGCAAAGTATTTTCAAGTGAACCTCCCATTTATGCTTTCCTTTTGGTCTTTTTCCTCTTTTCATTTTGTCCTTTCTTTTTTACTCTTTTTTATTCAAGTACTTTCTGCTCTTACTTGAACATATCTTAAAAAGTAAGTGAGCAAGGACTGGTCAAAGTTAATGGCAACTTTTTTGAAGCTAAGCATGATACCATTCTGTTTCCCATTGCTGTTTTACATTGATAATTAATACATCCCACTTTCTTGCCACATTTCTTTCTCGATGTGTACTTTACACAATCAGTTTTGTCATTTTCTGAAGAGGTGGCTGAGTACTAGATCTTGAGTCATCATAATTTAATAGCAAAGTAGAACAGCAGTTTTCCTCCCAGTTTTGCTGTTTATCTACTTGCATTATGATTTTCGACATCTTTCTTAACCTCTTTTTATATATTTCTTCATTCGTAGAGCAGGAAAAGGGAAATGGTAAGCTTTACAATATATGCACTTAATTTAAACTTTTTTATCACTGCTGTTTTCTTTATGTTTGACAAAAATGAGGTTGATAAATAATCGTGAGAGTGATGAAATACTATCTTAGTGAAATAAAGGGGTATCATAAGTCCTTTTAAATCTCTGAATCGCTTTTGTTTGAGCACCCAGTGAATGCAACCACATTGAGTACTAAGGTGCAGTTTGGTGTAGCTCTGACTTTTCAGTCAGCTAACCTTGTGCATTAATCTTGGTTGTCATTTACTAGCTATGTGAGCTAACACACTATTGCCTCATGTTAAAATCAGGATAATAATGATGCCTGCCTATAGTAATTTTGTGAAGAGTGAATGGGATTTGATGCCTGTAAAGTGCCTGTTACCAGTGTGGGTTCATATTAAATGTTTAACAATGCAACTGTTATTGTAACTTTCAAAGAGAGATTATATATATATATATATATTTATTCCAGATAATCTCAAGGATTATCCAAGGAATACCTACATGTCCCACAGATATTGTGGAACACTTTGTTTGCATGGGACGCTTTGTCTACCTTAGGGCTATGATCCAGACTATTACTATGTCAGAGCTCGGGAGGCGACCTCTTACTGTTATATACATGACTTTCCCAGGATATAGCTGTTTTTTCTTTATCCTACTGCCCAAAGCATGGGCATGGGCCATTCTTTTTTCTCACTTACAGGACATCACAGTGCAGAATAGGAAAATTAAAACTCATTACTGAGTATTGCATCTGCTAATTCATAGACACGCTCTTGACTTCTTCCTGAGCTCTGTCTCTCTATCTGTTTGCCAAATTGCAGGAGCTGGTTTAGCTTCCCCATGTAGAGGGCTCCTTTGACCACAGATTTTCTTCTTTAAGTACAGTTTTTATATGTTTTTAAAAATGAGTGCTTTCTTCTTGATGAACGTAGCCTTAAATTCCTTTATGAATAGTTCCCTCCTTGGCTCTGAATAGTTCTTTCTTCTTTCAAAACACACTTTGTATATCTTTCTTAGCAATTATCTCATATTCTAATTATTTAGTCCAGGCCCATGTGCCTAAGGTCATAGAATGAGAGGAATGTTGGTTCCAAGTTTCACCTTTCTTTCCTTCCTCTGGTTAACTCACAGTGGGACCATCAGATTCCTTATGGAAAATTCCCACTCTAGTTTGCAAGCATGTTCTGGTATATTTTCCACACCTGGACTCTGCAATCACAGTCTTTCTCAGTATATTTCCAAAGTGTGCTGTATTCATTCTGGAATGCACTATTTTTAGAGATTCTTCTAGGATGTGTTTTAACTTGTCTCATTTTCTATTTTATCTTCTTGATAATGGCCAGATGAAAAACTAGATTCACAGCATTTTCTACTCTCGATCTTCTGTTGGTAACTTTTGAACAGACCATATACATACCTACACAGGGCACATGTATACGAGCACATACTTTTTTTAAAAAAAATTCACACACTTTTAGAATTATATGTGAAACTAAAGAAACTGTCATTGTTGGGGCAAAGGAAGACGATTCTAGAGTAAGTGCATGTTCCTGTGTTGGTTTGAAAATTTTGGTGACTGAATCAGAGCTACAGCTGCCAGCCTACACCACAGCCACAGCCACAGCAACACAGGATCCAGGTCCCATCTGCAACCTGCACTACAACTCAAAGCAGTGCTTGGACCATTAACCCACTGATTGAGGCCAGGAATCAAACCCACGCCTCATGGATGTAAGTTGGGTTTGTTACCGCTGAGCCATGACAGGAGCTCCTGTAGGATTTGTTTTAGATATCCAGCTCCTGTTCACATTAGCAAGAAACAAAGCTTAAAAAATTAAAACTTCTTGATTTCTCTCTCACTGCCTCTCTTTTTCTCTTTATATATGTGTATATGTATTTGTGTATAATTGTATAATCTTATATGAATATATATTTGTCTTATTATGATTTTTTAAAATATAATTATTTGTTTAACCCTATCTATTTAAACTTAATTTATTAATTATAAATACCACATTTTATTTTCCAAACCGATCGATGTATGATGTCTGCAGGCATTGTTAAAGAAATCAGCTTGTCTTTTTGGAAGGTGTTTTGTTATTTACTTGATAATTTTGTGATTTTCATTGTTGACAAGTGACTAATGAAGTAATGAAATAATAAAAAAGCATTACATGTGTATTTGACATACAAGTTGATCCTCTGGCCCTCTTCTTAGAGTTGACTTGAATTTTCAAATACGTAAAAGCTTCTAGGACAAGTTTTTGATTATCTAAAGTAAAAAATTAGAGCTCTTATTAACCTTCAAATTATTTGAAAATATTGTTTGAAGACTGCAGTTGGTGAGATAAGAACCCAGGACATCTTATCCAGTCCATTAAAACAATAAGAAATGGAAGCGATACCTTGATGAGTGTTCTGCCTGTTTTAACCTTGAATGCTGTTATCGAGGGAATGATGCCATGTCTGTTTCATTGGCTTAGGCTTTTTCATGCTGAGAGAAATCAATACTTGGAGGTGGTGGATGACAGAGAAATCACTTCAGAATTAAAGGTGGCTGTCACACATTGTCATTGGTTGACTTTTGTTCGCTGTTGAGGTTTTTAAGATGTCATTTTTCTAAGTCTTTTCAGGAGTCTTTGAAAGATTTCTGTGGACAACTTTTCTTTTTTTAAATGATGAGACTTTAAATCTGAGTTAAGAGATCAAGTGCAGAGACCTCCAAAATTGAAGTATTGAAAAGTTTCTTAATTTGTTGTCCTTAGGTGATTTCCCTTTTAAATGCTTTGCAACAAGTAATTTATAGTGTAAGTGATTTTGAGATAAATTGGGACGTAAGGTGTGTTTTCTAGAAGATATGTTTAGTTAACTAACAATGTAACACTCTGTGCGTACCTGTGAAAAAGAATGAAGATAAAACTGTATGTCCTGACATGGAATGATGTGTAATTTGATACCATTTGCATAGGAACTACATCTTAGGGTTAACAGCGACTACCCCTACAGAAAACAATGAGCCAAGCAGGGAGGAGGTGACTAGAGAACTCTTTAATTTCTTATAAGTAATTCCTTTTTTTAATTTGATTTTAAAAGCAAGCATAAGTTTCTTTTAAAAAAACGTCAAAACGTGAAACCTGTAAAACCAATACATTTCAATTGCTTAATTAACATTGAATGTGGCTAAATTGGGAGAAAGGCTTATATATTAAAGATTTCACCTTGAACTATTTTAACTGGAATTTGTTTTTATTTCAAAATCTAATGCCAGCTTAATAAAAATTTGCTTTATAATCTGTTTCTCATAAAATACAATACAACTTAACTCTCAAAAAATATGCATTTAACATTAATTTACTTCCTTTTCTTGGTACTGAAACAAAGTGGTTGTGAGATGCCCTCTCTGTATATCTATCGAATCACAACCCCTTTTTGCTCCATTAAGCTAAATGATGTTTTTTTAATGAAATGACTTACTTGCTTCTGTTTTTATTTTCAATACTTAAGTATGTTTTTTTATCATTGCAATTTCTTTTCCAGTTTTTGAACTTTCTGCAAATGGAATCAAGTTTGGTTTTATCTGGCATTTTTAGATCAGCATTATATTTGTTGAGATTCATTAGATTTGTTACATTTTCCTGTTTCATTTTCAGTGCTGTTCCCTGCATTAGTAGAGTGCTAATGTTTCAAAATCTCCTCTGCTGTTGATTGGCAGTTAGGTCCTTTCTAGTTTTTAACTGTTGTGAACAATGCTGATTTGAATATTTTATAGTCTTTTGGTACACATGCTCATGCGTTTCTGTAGGGTGGATCTACTTGACTGTAAAGTGTTCATGTTTTCAATTTTGATAGGTATTGCCCCACTCTCTTGCAAAATTGAGTACCACTCCCAACGTTAGTCTATAACTGTTGCCATTACTCCACATTTTTATTAATAATTGGTCCGCTCTCTTTATTTTGGTATTCTGGTGCTTGTGTAATCATATTTTATTGTGTGCTACTTTGAATTTTATTTACAAATGAAACTTTATGTCTTTTTTCCTGCTTGTTGTAAGTTACATTTTTTACTTTTGTGAAGTACCTGTTTGTCTCTTAACCAGTTTCTTATTATTTATCTGTCTTATTGGTTATCAATCTTACTGATTTTATAGAGGGTTTTTTTATTGACTCTTTTTTTTTTTTTTTTGACTTTTTGTCTTTTTAGGGCTGCACCCATGGCATATGGAGGTCCCCAGGCTATGTGTCAAATCGGAACTGTAGCTGCCAGCCTAAGTCACAACCACAGCATTACAGGATCCGAGTCATATCTGCGACCTACTCACGGCGGATCACTGTGACGCCAGATCCTTAACCCACTGAGTGAGGCCAGGGATTGAACCTGCATCCTCATGGATGCTAGTCAGATTCGTTTCTGTTGAGCTATGATGGGAACTCCTATAGAGAGTATTTATCCATTTGGTATATGAGCTTATTTTTTTCAATATGAGTATTTTAACTAATTTCTTCCCTGGTAGTATCTTGCCTATTCAGTTTTTAAAAACTTCTTAAATACTTTTTTTTTCTTTTTTTTTTTTTGCATGTTTGACTGCCCTGCAGCATGTGGAGTTCCCAGGCCAGGGGTCAGATCCCAGCCACAGTTGCTACCTAAGCCACATCTGTGGCAACTCTTGATCCTTAAACCACTAAGCCAGGCCAGGGATCAAACCCACAACCCAGTGTTCCCTAGACACTGCTGATACTGTTACACCACAGTGGGAACTCCTCCTTAAATTGAATGAAGTATAGTTTATATGTAATAAAATACACCCATTTTGAGTATACAGTGTGATGAGTTTTGATAAGTAGATAAAACATACCTGTGTGACTGTCACAATCAAGATATGGAAAATTTCTATCATCTTTGAGAATTCCCTTGTGATTTACTGTGGTCAGTTCTTCTCCACATATCCAACTGTAAGCAACTGCTCATCTGGTTTCTGTTATTGTGGATAGTTTTGCATGTTATAAAATTTCATATTAATGAGATTGCATGGTAGATACTCTGTTGTCTGGATTCTTTTGGTTAGCATTAAAGTTTTTTGATATTAACACCCTATTGTGTGTGTGCTTTTGTTTCTTTTTTTGCCGGCCAATGTTACTATCCATCTATAGATGGATATTGAGTTATTTCCAGTATTTGGCTCTTATTAAAAGCACTGTGGGCATATTCATATAATATATTTTTTGTGGAAATATGTTACTCATTTTGAGGAAGTATCTAGGAGTGGAATTGCTAGGTGCTGTTGCAAATATATATTTGGGCTTACAAGAAACCAACAAACTATTTTCTAAAATAGTTGTGCATTTTACACATCAGCTGGCTAGTTCGTAAGTGTGAGAGTTCCGTTTGTTCCATATCCTTAACAGTATTTGATGTTGTCAGTTCCTTTAATTTCAGCCCTTCTAATGTGTATATAGTGATAGCTTATTGTGGTTTTTATTTGAGTTTCCCTACAGAGTAAGCATTTTCTCTCATACTATTAATTAGTCACTTATATATCTTTTGTAATGTGTCTATTCAGATCCTTTGTTTATTAATTTAAATTTGCTTGTCTTATTGAATCATAGGAGTTCTATATATACCCTGGAAGTAAATCTTTTGTTAGTCATATGTATAGTGAATAATTCTTCCCAATTTGTGGCTTGCCTTTTCATTTTCTAAATGATGCCTTTTAAAGAGCAGCTTTATAAAGTTAGCTGACATCTAATTTGTCTTTGAATTAGGCTTTTTTATGGTTATGATTTTCTTTTATGGTTTCTTTTATGGTCTTCAGTCTAAAAATTTCAGTCTAAGTATTCTCTGCCTAACCCAAGTTCATCATATTTTCTGCTGTTTTTTTTTTTTTTTTCTAGAAGTGCTATAATTTTAACTTTTCCACCAAAAAGAACATCATGGGCTTGCAGAATAGACTTCTGGTTGCCAAGGGGGAGGGGGAGGGAGTGGGGTGGTTGGGAAGCTTGGGGTTAATAGATACAAACTGTTGCCTTTGGAATAGATTAGCAATGAGATCCTGCTGTGTAGCACTGGGAACTATGTCTAGTCAACTTATGATGGAGCATGATAATGTACGAAAATAGGATGTGTACATGTATGTGTAACTGGGTCACCATGCTGTATAGTAGAAAAAAAATTGTATTGGGGAAATAACTATTAAAAAATAATAATAATTTTAACTTTTATATCTAGGTCTTTGATTCATTTTGAATTAAATATTTTGTGTATGGTATGAGGTGAAGACAAGTTTCTTGTGTTTCCCTGTTTGTGACCAGATGTTTCAGACCAGTTGTTGAGATGATAATCCTTCTTTAATAACTTACTTTCTCTTGATTTCTACTTGTATAGTATGATTGAAAGAGTATAAAATCCTATAATTTTGTTTTTCTTTTGTAAAATTGTTTTTCTATTATTTTCTTTTTTTGTTCAGATATATTTCAAACTCAGCTTGTCACTATCCATAAGAAAGCTTGACAAATTTTTAAGATTGGCTTGAATCTTGTGTTCCCTGGTGGCCTAACAGTTAAGGATTCCACATTATCACTGCAGTGGCTTGGGTTCCATCCTGACCGGAGAACTTCTTTAGATTTTTTTTTTTTTCCACTTTGTATATTCAGCTATAGAATCAAAAGGACCTCTAGATACCTATATCTCTTTCTCTTTTGTGACTTCCTCTTCTCTCATAGTTTGTCCTTCAAATTCCCTTCCATCTTATCTTCTCAATAGGTATCTTTAAACTTGTTTCACACGTAAAAGCTATAGGAGAAATATATTTTCTGGTGCTTGAAAATGTCTTGAGGATATTTGGAGAGTAGTGTATAATCTGAGTATATCTGGCATATGAGATGGGCAGGCATTTTAAGAGGTAATATACCACATTACTGATTTATAGAAAGTGCTAAGATCTAGCTAGTAAAATTTGCCTCTTTAATTGTTTAACATTTTAGTCATATGCTTTGTTTTTTTTTTTTTTTGTCTTTCTGTCTTTTCTAGGGCCATACCCATGGCATATGGAGGTTCACAGGCTAAGGGGTCTAATCAGAGCTGTAGCCGCCAGCCTACACCAGAGCCACCACAATGCAGGATCTGAGCTACGTCTGTGACTTACACCACAGCTCACGGCAACACCGGATCCTTAACCTACTGAAAGAGGCCAAGGATCGAACCCGCAACCTCATGGTTCCTAGTGGGATTCATTAACCACTGAGCAACGACCGGAACTGCAGTCATATACTTTTTTGAGGGTGGGAAATATAAATATATCTGCATTATACCAAAGTAAATTCTTCTAGAAGTAATTCTGGGACTGCTTGTAAATGGACAGGTAGAAGATTATTTCACGAGCTGAGTTGTAAGCGAATAAAGATCTGTATGAGAGCAGTGAGAAGAGTGATTCACAGGTTTTGCTAAAATGGAATTATGGGATATGAAGTGAGGGAAATTTCTGTCACAGGTAACAGAAAGCTTTCCCTTTTCAATGTAATAGCATGTTTAGAGTAAAGATGATGAGTTCAGTTTTGTACATTTTCAATTTTAGGTGCTTACTCAATGATTGGAGATTATCCTACAGGTAGAATTTGGGGTCAGAATTTTGGAAAACAACTGGGTCAGATATGAAAAATTTGACATCTCCATCTAAACTTATAATAGTAGATGATATGGGGGTGGATGCTATTGCCAGGGGACATGTGACAAAGCCTTGAGAAAATGCCAGCATATTGGTAAGTGATAAAGAAAAAAGTCTGACCACCGAGAAAGGTGATCAGAGTGATGACAGAGTGATGGCTAGAGAAATCTGCTTATTATTAAGTTCAGTCCTCTCTAAGCTTTCACACAAAGAACAAATAGTAACTGTAGACTGAGACATAGCATCTGGAAAGAAAGACTAAGCGGGCTATTTTCTTTATTTCTTTATTTACATTTAGAGCCAGAATAGGAGTTCCCGTTGTGGCTCAGTGGAAGCAAATTTGACTAGTATCCAAGAGGACGCAGGTTGATCCCTGGCCTTGCTCAGTGGGTTAAGGATCCGGCATTGCTGTGAGCTGTGGTGTAGGTTGCAGACTTGGCTTGGGTCCTGTGTTTCCGTGGCTGTGATGTATGTAGCCAGAGGCTACAGCTCCAGTTCAACCCCTAGCCTGGGAACCTCCGTATGCTGCAAGTGTGGCCATAAAAGACAAAAAAAAAAAAAAAAAAAAAAAAAAAGGCCAAAATGGTTACTTGACTTATAAATGGTCAGTTTAAATTGTTTTTCTCTTCAGTTATTTATTTTTGCCCCGTATAAGTGAATTTTTTTAAGAATTTATCTTATGTTTTATTAATGCTGTGGTAGTAGATTCTAGATTTTCAATGGTAATAGATCTTGGATTTCAAGTATATTCAAATGGGTGGTTCTCAAGATGCTTATTTCTTTTGTTTTTAAGATTTAGATTTTTGGGGGTCATTGTTGTGATGTCATATTACTTAGTTCATGTGTTACTTAAAATAAGAAAACAGAAAAGTTGATGTAAAGTAAAACTGAATGAAAGTACTAGACTTGGCCCTTGATTTTAGTGATAGATGATGCATTTTCGTAGGGTCTCTTGGGATACTGCCATTCAACCTTTAAGCACAAGCACACCCACACAAATACATATACTCCTCTAGTTGAGTAACATGTGTATTGAAGCAGATACTCCTTATCTGTACTTGACTTTGAATGATATGTACTATATTGAATATGTTATTATTTTTTGTTATTTTTTAATAAGAATGTATTCAAATTCCACTTTAAAGATATCTTAAAGACCAGGTACAAGTTCATTATATCTTTATAAAACATTCTTCTTTGGTTTCGTTTTATCATGTTTTAAGGTTAGATGTGACTCTAATGTTCTGCAATGAGACAGAGATTGATAATCAGGAAAGAACAGCCCTTTAATGTGATTTATATCTATAGATTTTATGTCAGATATGAAAAGTTGCCGTTTAAATTGTAAAGGAGGATCCATTAAAGAACACTTTAAACCATTTTACCATTTAACTTACCTTGAACTCTTCTTTTTAGAATTATACCTTTTTAAGCAAACTTTAGTAGCTTACCAACTGTTTGCAAATACAATTTGATAAAGTTAAATCATTCTAATATTAGTAAAAAGCAAATAATAGGCCATTAAATAATGTCTTTTATTTGTACTTTTAGTACATGTAATATGGCAGTATCTGTGTTTCAGGGGAGTATAGAAGCCAGTTATTTTCTAATTTCCATCAATAATTTTGATTTCCTCTAATCAAGTGAGGTTAGACAGGGGCAGGCTGTATATAGTAGGGAATGTTGAAGGTACAAAAACTCCGCAGATGTCTCCCCTTTTGTCCTTTTGGTCTCAGTGTATGGCTGGGTTAGATGTGAAGTAACTTGGAGAATGATGCCTAGTTCTAGGATGAATCTGCAAATATCACATAGCAATTGATATTTTTGTTGCAGTGGAATAATTCCCTAGTTATAGTCACTTAAACTTCTCCCCTTCAGGTATTTCTTTTTCTTTTTCTTTTTTTTTTTTTTTTAATTTTTGTTGTTGTTGTTGTTGTTGTTGTTGTTATTGTTGCTATTTCTTGGGCCGCTCCCGCGGCATATGGAGGTTCCCAGGCTAGGGGTTGAATCGGAGCTGTAGCCACTGGCCTACACCAGAGCCACAGCAACGCGGGATCCGAGCCACGTCTGCAACCTACACCACAGCTCACGGCAACGCCGGATCGTTAACCCACTGAGCAAAGGCAGGGATCGAACCCGCAACCTCATGGTTCCTAGTCGGATTCGTTAACCACTGCGCCACGACGGGAACTCCTTTTTTCAGGTATTTCTTAATTATATTTCAATTATTTGTGCAAATCATATTTTTGACCAACTGAACCATCTTATTTCCAACTGAACACGACTTATTTCCTTCACATCAGCGTGTAGGTAGAGGTACTTTACTTTCACCATTGTACTAAAACTGATGTCGTAGAGGTTGCCCCAGATCTTCTAATTGTACAATTCCTGGAGCTAATGTCATCCTGTCACTTTACAGATCATGTCAGACCTAGCAGGTGCAGTGAGTTAGATGCCCAAGTCTGGCAAGAGATACTGTCAGGGATGATGCTTTAGTCCAGTTTTTGTCTTCTCAATCTTAGGTTTATTCATATACATATGTAATATATATTCATATACATACACACATGCACACAATGATTCTTTGTGTTTTTTCAGGCTTCATCCTGCATTCCAGAATTGATTTAATCTATTACTTTTTCTACTCATCTTTAGTTCTTGGATTGAATGATATTGCTTCCCTCTTCCTGAAATTGACCCATGTTTCTGCCTTGCCTTTTGCTTTAAGGTTTTCTTTATTTCCATCTAAGAATAACGTATCTTCTCAAAATCTTCAATTCTCTGTCTTCCTTCAGAGCATCTTACATATCCCTCTTACTATTTTCTGTAAACCTTTTTATTAAAAATTATTTTTAGCTCCAGTTATTTAATGTTAATGACATAGCAGTCAGCCCTTTCTATCCATGAGTTCTTTATCTGTGGATTCCAACCAACCACAAATTGAAAATATTTGAAAAAAAAAATCCAGAAAGTTCCAGAAAGCAAAACTTGAATTTGCTTGTGAGCCTAACAACTCTTTACATGGCACTTACATTGTATTAGGTAGTATAAGTAATTTAGAGATGATTTTAGGTATAGACAGCCCTTCATATCTGCAGGTTTTGCTTTTTTATACTATGTATGCTTGGCCATTTGATGAAAGAGACTTAAGCAACTGCAGATTTTGGTATCCATCGGGATCCTGGAACCTATCCTTCTTATACCAGTGGACAAAGGTACTTTTATTCCCGCTTCCCTCCTCACACTCTAGAGAGAACGAGGATTCTCCAGGGCAAAGGCTATCACGCTAATTCAACCTTTGATCAGTATAGCCTGGTGTTTTGCACAAACTAAGAGATATTTCCCTCCTTGTGCATGTTGATAAACACCTTATCAGTTGGTTTGCTTGTGGATGTTAGGAACAGAAAACCCAGTTCATACTGGCCTTCAGTGAATGAGCAAAAGCCTATAGGTTCTTGTAAAAAGTTAAAAAAAAAAAAAAATGGTCTCACAGAGCAGCTCCTTTCATGGCTCAGTGGAAATGAACCTGACTAGTATCTGTGAGGACCCAGGTTTGATCTCTGGCCTTGCTCAGCAGGTTAAAGATCCCGGCATTGCCGTCAGCTGTGGTATAGACAGCAGACATGATTCAGATCTAGTGTTGCTGTGGCTGTGGTGTAGGCCAGTGGTTACAGCTCTGATTCCACCACTAGCACAGGAACGTCCATACGCCACGGGTGGCCATAAAAAGACCAAAAAAAAAAAAATGGTTTCACAGAAAGTCTAATAGGTAGGCTAGTCTGCGACTAATCTGGAAGTCCCTGTTCCATTTGGAATAAACTTGTTATTTCTGTAATTCTCACAGTTTTGCTGTCTTTGGGTTTTGGCTTCATCCCCAAGCTTACTTCTCTCCTGGTATGAAAAGAACTTTTAGTACTCCTGGAATTATGTACTTCCTCTTTTATACCCTAAGTTAGGAATTGTCAACTGTCAACAAACTCTTGACCCTTTCTCTTACCCCACCAGTTAGATTAAGTGCTGTCCCTCGAGATAGTGTGTCAGTGCTGGTGTGCTTATTACCTTCATTGGTTTAGGATAATTAGGGCCCTCTGTTGTTCTTGGGGCAGTGCTGGGGATAGTGTTTGGCAACAGTCTATTATATTAGTTTACAGGAAAAAGGCAGGCAGCCACAATGTGTCTCATGTACATAAACTGTTAAAACGTGTTCCAGCACCATATTTTCATTACTCATCATAGGTTGTGTATACATGTGACAGATATGTGAGTTTGCATTTGGAGGTTAAAGGAAGGAGTCTAATAGACTCTGCTGTTAGAATTAAGTATCAGAGTTTCCGCTGTAGTGCAGTGGAAACGAATCCGACTAGTGTCCATGAGGATGTGAGTTCAATCCCTGGCCTCACGCAGTGGGTTGGGGATCCAGCACTGCCTGGAGCTATGGTGTAGGCCACAGACACAGCTCAGATCCTGCACTGCTGTGGCTGTGGTATAGCCCAGCAGCTGCAGCTCTGATTCAACCCCTAGCCTGGAAACTTCCATATGCCATGGGTGTAGGCCTAAAAAAAAAAAAAAAAAAGAATTATAGTCAAGTTAACATTAATCTTTTTTTAATTTTAATCAATTAATTATTATGTAGTACAGCATCATATACATGATACCCCAAGTGTCTGAGTTCTAAAAGAAAAAAAATAAGCATCTTGGAAACTAGTGATTGTATTTCTTGTATCTGATTATTGCTTAAAAAACCCTAAAATTTTTTGGCAAAATTGATGATATCTAAAAAAATATTTTCAAACTTTAATGTATAAATATGATTGGAATCTTATTAAAATCCAGATTTTGATTTAGTAGGTGTCAAGAGGGACCTATAGTTTTGAATAAGTTCCTATGGGATTCTAGTGCTGCTAGTCCATTTTGCTAGCTAGGGTTTAAAAGACCAAACTGTTTCTGTCATTTTCTCAAGGTGTTGAGGACTAGCTCAGTTTACTGCTGCAAGTCACCACTGTCTCTTCTCTGGACCTCTGTAGTGGCCTTCTAACTGGTCTTCCTCTTTACTTCTCTTGTCACACCATAGTCCATTCTCTAAATGATACTATAGTGGTCATTTTAAAATGCAAATCAGTCATATCACTCCGCTGATTAATCTTCCATTTCATTAGAATAAGACCTAAACGCCTTGTCATAACTACACAGGACTAAGCGATGCAACCCCTGCCCTCCAAACTCATTTCATACCATCCTTCCCTTTATTCATCTTGCTTTGCGACTGCTCTTCATGCTGCTTGCGATGTGGATGCCTGCATCTTCCCATGACTGGCTTCTACTCTTTATTCAGGGTCTCTGCTTACATATGAACCACTTCTGAGTGTATCTTAGGAATGACTTCAGAGAAATAAATTCTTGGGGGATTGTTATACAGAGACAGTAGATCACTAAGTCTGTTAACTCAGATAATGAGGGATGTAAAAGTCACTTGTAAATATTGGTTGGTTCAGTTCTTATTAGACATGATTTTATAATGCATTTTAAAGTTTTGGTTGGTTCAGTTCTTATTAGAGGTTATATTATCATGCATTTTATAAAAATTTTGGTTGGTTCAGTTCTTATTAGAGATTATTTTATAATGCATTTTAAAGTTTTTTTCCTACATTTTTATGGTAATAACAGTATGTTTCTTTTTCCTATCCAAGTCACTCTGTGCCCAGTATTCTGCAGACAAACGAGAGGATGAAAAGATGTGTGATCATCTGATAAGAGCAGCTAAATATCGAGACCATGTGACAGCAACTCAGCTAATCCAGAAAATTATCAACATTCTCACAGACAAGCATGGAGCCTGGGGAAATTCCACAGTGAGGTAAAGGGATGCCTTTAGGATTTGGCCACTGATTTTCTATAGAAGGCCAAGGTTTAGGTAAATGGCTTTGGATATGATCAAGGCCAGATGAAGAACAGAGTTATTTAATTTTGTATTTTATCATCCATTATGAATTTAAAGAAAAGGGGAAGGAGAAAATCAGTACGGGTATAGTTATGAATCTTTGTGGATATTTCAGTTCCCTTCCACTACATTAAAAGAATAGTTGCTGATACACGTATTCATTTTGAAGTGAAATAAATGTTAAGGGAAGTAGTTAATGTGAAGTATTTCACTAGCTGCACTTATATGTAAATTTATACAAATACAATATTTTAAGAAACGATTCTCTATTTTATACTTTGGAGTTTTTAATGCATAAATTTGGAACCATAATAATATGTGTTATTTTCTTGGCTTATGTTGCAAGTTACAGGTCTATGATGAAGAAATGTCTTCTTTAAAATTTTATTCACTATATGTACCTCCTTTTAAGATGACCAAACTCAACATGCTATTTTTTATTCTAATTTCTACAAATAAAATAAGTCCATTACCTTCTTGGACTAAGGAGTTTAGATAAATCATGAAATTTAGTCTTTTTGGAATATTTTATGCCACCAGTCTTAGTAACATGTTTTGACTCATTTAAGTAATGTTCATGGAAAAGTTCTTTTTTTTCCTATTGGAAAGATGTTTTTTAATTTCTCATTCTGCATAACTTTTTTTAGAAGACAGCAGCAAGAACATAGCAAATTACTTGTATTGGTTTCTACTTGTGTTTTAGGCAATTTTTATGTCTAGCAGACATCTAAGACTAGTTGTGGAAATTTTCCTGTGAATAGAAAACAATTCTAGTTTTTTAAAAGCTGAACTTTAAATTAG